>NC_041016.1:35321365-35645697 GCF_004193775.1 Glycine soja | reverse complement strand
TGAGCCTCATGCCAAGGAATTAATTTAGCCATTTAAGACTCTTATAAATATAAATATAATCAACATTACTATAAGTAAAATCGTTTTTGATTTGAGTCAGAGTCGTGGCTGGAGCAAGGCCAGCTAAGCGGCAACCTTATGCATATCCTTTCAATTTTTATTTTATTTTAACAAATGCATTTAAAAAAGATTTTAAATTTAAATTATTTAGTGATAAATTTTATTATATTATTTATACTTAATTTTTAATAAAATTATGCAATTAAAAAATATGTAGACAATAAATATTGTTATAAATTATTTGAGAAATTTATCATTTATTTAAAATATTATGAGAAAAATGTGTTTACATTTGCTTTGAATTCAAATAAAAGATCACATTAAAAATCAACATGGAGATTAAACTTCATAAAGATATTATGATTCATAAAAAAATATTTTGATGAAAATAATAGTGGTGAGATAACACATTTAATTAAAGATCAATTCTTTTAGTTTTAACTATTTCGCAATGAATTTATTTTAATTCACAAGTTTTTAAAAAATAAAATATAGAATCACTTTAAACGTTTTTATTAGATCCCAAAATTTGAAGATTTAAAGAAGAATAAATTAAAAAAATTGTATTAATTAATCTTGAAACAAATTTAAGTTTGAGTGACCATTAATTTAATATTTATAGTTTAGGTTTCTTTTTTCCCTAAATTGAATGTACTAAAAAAACACTAACAATAAAAATAATTCCCTATTAGAAGTATATTGAAAAATTGATTATTTCTAAATGGATATTTATAGAATATTATTAATAATACTTACAATTTTCAAAATTAAAATTTTTATATTCACTTTGAAATCAACTATATTGCAAAATGAAGTGATTGAATGAATGACCATAAGTTGAGATGCTGAAATTTCTCAATTATTAAATTTTAATTAACAATGGTAGAGATCAAAAAATAAAAAATGAAATATAAACTCAAAAATTATAAGAGTAGAACTCAAGGCATAAAATGTACCTAGCGCTTCGAAAAGTTTATACACGTCCCTGATTTGAGTGTTATGGGTCTTGCTTTTATTTCTATATCGAGAGATACTCCACATATTAACATAAAATAGTTGGTATGGATTTGTTTGTCTTTTTATTTAGAATATTTTTCATAGTTAAATTGATAACTTAAATCAACGATTTTTTTTATTTATTTCAGAATACAGTTAATCAATATGTTAACTAATTGATTATAATAGATTGTAGTGTCTGTATATATCCATCTCTTTTTCTTAACAACGTCTCAATTGAAGTGGGGATGACAATATATAAGCTCTAAGCTCTAGACAAGATATTATATATAGTACATATCTTATATTTATGTGGGTAGCAACTTTAATAAGATCTTTATACTTGTTAGGTGCCTATATATCAAAACTCAAATTCTCATACCTGACTTTACTCATATACATAAAAGATCTAGGGGTGAGACAATTACTATAGTGTTTGTTGGAACACACACTGTTCCTCTCTCAATTGCAAGAGATGCAATTCACTCCCTCACACATTCACTTGTGTATCACTCACTGTTTTCTAAGCATAGAATTGCATACACACTAGGAATAGCACTAGAGACTGAAAATGATAGAATGAAAAACAACGCTTTATTAAGATGTATGATTGCCCTTTTATACAAGCAAAACAAAGTAACAACCCTTCACTCTTAGGCTAGCACTTATAACAGAATTTTAAAATTCTGTTACTCTCTCTTATATACAAAGCCAAAACAGAATTAAACTCTCACACCTTCCCTTAATTCTGATCTCCTAAGTCCATCAAGCCAATTCTGTCCCTTAACATTTTAAACCTCTCCCCTTTGAGGGGTTTGGTTAAAATATCAGCAAGTTGATCAAATGTGCAGCAATACTCCACTTCCAATTTCTCTTTGTTCACTTGATCCCTAAGATAGTGAAACCTTGTTTCTATGTGTTTGCTTCTACCATGAGAGGTTGGATTCTTTGATAGGCTTATAGCTGACTTATTATCCACAAAAAGCTTCACTCCATCACTCTCCTTGATTTTTAATTCCTGTAGTAATGTGTCCAACCAGACAGCTTGACAAGCACTCATTGCAGCTGCAACATACTCAGCTTCACATGTTGATAGAGCCACTATGGATTGCTTCTTAGAACACCACGATATTGGTGCTGCACCATACATGAATATGTAACCTGTAGTACTCTTTTTGTCATCTCTGTCTCCTCCCCAATCTGCATCAGTATATCCCATCAATTCCTCTGAGTTGCTATTGTCTTTATTTGGAAATAAAATTCCAGCATTGATGGTCCCTTTTATGAACCTTAGAATCCTCTTGGCAGCTAGGAGATGAGGAATTCTGGGTCCTTTCATATATCTACTTACCAGTCCAACAACAAATTCCAAATCAGGTCTTGAATGACACAAGTACCTGAGAGAACCAACAATCTGTTTGAACTCAGTTGCATCGACTTTGTCTTCCTTGCCCTCCTTTTCAAGTACAAGACCTGCCTCTGTTGGTGTTGCTGCTGAATTACATTCAACCATGTTGAATCTCTTCAATATTTCTGTTGCATACTTGCTCTGGTGCATCAAAATACCTCTCTCAGTCTTCTTGAATTCAAATCCAAGGAAATAGGATAGAACCCCATATCAGTCATTTCAAACTCACTCATCAATTCCATTTTCAGTTCTGCTATCTCACTTTCATTACCACCAGTGATCAACAAATCATCCACATAGAGGCATATAATAATGATATTACCTACTGATTTGGATCTTACATAGACTCCAAACTCACAGCTACACTTATCAAAGACAATTTTCATCATAAAACTGTCAATTTTCTTATTTCAAGCTCTTGGGGCTTGCTTAAGTCCATAAAGAGCTTTTCTCAACCTGAGAACCTTTGACTCTTGGCCAGCTATAGAGAATCCAGGTGGCTGAGTCACATAGACCTCCTCATCAAGAGGACCATTTAAGAAAGCACACTTCACATCTAGTTGGTGCATTGTCCAATTCTTTAGGCTAGCATTTGCCACTACTGTTCTAATAGTCTCAATTCTAGCAACTGGTGCAAACACCTCTCTGTAGTCAATCCCAGCTTTCTGTAAAAATCCTCTAGCCACAAGTCTAGCTTTATACTTGACCACCTTGCCTTCTGGATTTGTCTTAATCTTATAGATCCACTTCACATCAATGGGCTTCTTCGATTTTGGTTGAGATACCAGCTCCCACACTTGATTTTTCTCAATAGATTTAAGCTCTTCTGTCATAGCTTCAACCCACCTCTGATCAGTCATAGCATCTTCAAAGTTTATTGGTTCTGCTTTAGAAAACAGAGCAAAATGTACAAGATTCCCATCTGCACTTACATCAGCATCAGACAACATCTCAAAACCTTGAAATCTAGCTGGTTTGGGTGCATTTCTCTAGGGTCTCACTTCTCTTTGAGTGGTATTACCATTCCCTTCACTTGTTTCTTCCTCTTCTGACCTTATCATTATTGAAGGTCCCTTCATTTCAGTATTCTGCTCCCAGTTCCAGCTTCTAGATTCATCAAATACCACATCCCTACTGATTATTATCTGCTTACTCTTCAGATCAAACAGCTTATAGCCTCCAGTTGAGTGATATCCGAGTAAGATCATTTGTTCACCTTTATCATCTAGCTTCCTTCTTAACTGATCTGGGATATGCCTAAAACAAAGTGATCCAAAGATTCTGAAATGGCTCACATTTGGTTTAGCACCACTCCAAGCTTCTTCAGGTGTTATTCCTTCCAGTCTCTTTGAAGGGCTCCTATTCAAGATGAAGACAGCTGTAGACACTGCCTCTCCCCACAAGTACTTGGGCAGACTCTTGCCTTTGAACATGCTCCTTACCATATTCATTATGATTCTGTTTTTTCTTTCTGCAGCTCCATTATGTTGAGGTGTGTAGGGAGGAGTCACTTCATGAATTATGCCTTCTTGATCACAAAATTCTTGAAATTCTGTAGAAACATATTCACCACCACCATCTGTTCTCAATATCTTGATCAATGAGCCACTTTGCTTTTCTGCCATATTTTTGAACTTCTCAAAGACTTCAAAGACATCACTCTTCCTTCTTATTAGGTAAACCCATACTTTCCTAGTCAATTCATCAATAAAGGATATGAAGTATCTGTTTCCACCCAGAAATTCAGTTTGCATAGGGCCACACACATTAGAGTAAATCACCTCAAGTTTCTCTTTTGCCCTGATTGGTACATTTTGTTTGAAAGTGCTTCTTGATTGCTTACACTGTAAACAACCATCACATACTTCACTAGGAGGCTTGATCTGAGGCAAACCCAGCACCATTTCTCTTGAGTTTAGCTTAATCAGATCTCTAAAATTTAAATGGCCAAATCTGTAATGTCATAACCACTCTTCACTGTTTACTGTAGTAGTAAAACACTTCTGTTCTATCACATCAATCTCAATTTTAAATGTTCTATTTTTTGAAAGAGGGGACTTCAAAATGAGCTTGTGATTTCTGTCAAACACTCTCAACATCTTGTTTTCAAGCTTAGTCATAAAGCCCTTTTCTAATAATTGACCTAAGCTGAGTAGATTACTTTTCATACCTGGTACAAAGAGTACATCAGTGATGCAAGACTGACCTCCATCCTTTGTTTTGATAAGGACCTTCCCAATTCCTTCAGCAGTCAAGATTCTATCATCAGCAAATTTGACTTGGCTCTTCACAGATTGATCAAGGTTGAGAAACCACTCTCTTCTTCCTGTCATATGAGTGGAGCAACCTGTGTCTAGGTACCAACAATTATCACTTGCCCCTTCAATTTGAGTAGTTACCATTAGCAGTACCTGTTCAGTGTCATCATCTTCTTCCTGAGCCAATTTTGCATCATCACCTTTAGGTTCTCTTTTGTTATTGGGTTTGCTATAACACTCATCAGCAAAATGCCCAAACTTTTGACAGTTAAAGCATTGAATACTTCTTTTGTCAAACTTCTTTCTATTTGAAGAGTTTTGGGAATTGGATCCCCCTCCTTTCTTGTGGTCTTTATCACTGTTCTGATTTCCCCTCCATTTATTGCTCTTCCCTTCAGTTTTCTCTTTCTTCCATCTATCACTATGCTTCTTTGGATTAGACCGTGCTTGCAAGGCTTGTTCACTTTTCTTCTCATTTATCCTTTCATTCATTCTCTGTTCATGAGATTCCAAAGATCCCTGCAATTCCTCTAGGCTAAGCTCTTCAAGATTTTTGGATTCCTCGATGGCTACCACAATATGGTCAAACTTGGGTGGCATGGTTCTAAGCACCTTCTCTACAACTGATTGCACAGTTATCTTTTCTCCATAGCCCTTCATTGAATTCACCACTGTCTGCACTTTTGTGATGTACTCAGCAACTGATTCATTCTTTTCCATTTGTAGTAGTTCATATTGTCTCCTCAGAGTTTGCAGCTTGATCTTCTTGGTTTTTGTGGCTCCATCATGAGATTTCTGCAGAATGTCCCATGCTTCTTTGGAGGTTTGAGGCATTGCTATCTTTTCAAAGTTAGCAGCATCTACACTTTGGTGCAAAATGAAAAGTGCCTTGCAATCTTTCTTTTCTTTTTCTCTATCAGCAGCCTTTTGTTCCTCTGTTGCTCTCTCTCCCACAGGTATATAACCTTCTTCTACGAACTCCCAAACCCCTTGGAATCGCATCACCACCCTGATCTGAATCTTCCAATTTTCATAGTTCTTTCCTGTGAGAACGGGTAGATTTGCAGGAATTGAGCCAGATACTGCAGCCATCAAAGAACTCCTTCAAGAACACCTCCAAGAACCTTTCTTTAGCGATTCTTGCCCCTTCTATCGAAACCAATGCTCTAGATACCAATTGTTGGAACACACACTGTTCCTCTCTCAATTGCAAGAGATGCAATTCACTCCCTCACACATTCACTTGTGTATTACTCAGTGTTTTCTAAGCACAGAATTGCACACACACTAGGAATAGCACTAGAGACTGAAAATGATAGAATGAAAAACAACGCTTTATTAAGATGTATGATTGCCCTTTTATACAAGCAAAACAAAGTAACAACCCTTCACTCTTAGGCTAGCACTTATAACAAAATTTTAAAATTCTGTTACTCTCTCTTATATACAAAGCCAAAACAAAATTAAACTCTCACAGTGTTTATACCAGCATCTATCCCTATTAAATTTTAGAGATAAATATGTATCCTTGGACCCATCTCTAATAAGAAGGTATTCACCTCTACTCATTTTGAGATATTTCGTAAGATTCTGGTACACTTTGTCATGCTCAATTCACATAAAAGACATATAAGTTAGATCATTACAAAATTTGGTCAAAGTCAACTATCAAATCTCAAAGACATGAATTTTTGTTAAGTATTAATATTTTTGCTTAGGAATTAAAATAGTTAATATTAATCACTATGGATTAACTAGTATGTGGTTGTTCTATCTTAATCAGAAATCTTAATTTTAAGTCTTAGTATAATTATTATATAGTGGTCCTATTAGACTCAAGTAAAATTGTTTTATTGTCTCTAATAAAAAATACATATGACCTATAATATTGATGTAATTTTTTTTGTATTATTATCATGGACTAATATCGATACTACCTTAAATCACAGGGCTAAAGTTGGTTCCATGCATACTAACATTGTCTGTTTTTTCCCGCTTTATTACATACAAAAACACGCAGAATTTAATGTTTTTTTTTTCATTATCGTTATTTTGAAAAATATACCCAAAATTTGTATTATTGATGTAAATTTTTTTGTATTATTAATAAAAAGTACATATGTAAATTTTGTATTATTATCATATATGGACTAATATTATTGATGTAAATTTTGTATTGTTAATAAAAAAATACATATGACCTATAATATTGATGTAAATTTTTTTGTATTATTATCATGGACTAATATCGATACTACCTTAAATCACAGGGCTAAAGTTGGTTCCACACTAACATACGTATTTAGTTATTTTTTTCCATTCTCGTTAATATGAAAAATATATAGAAGTTCGATTGGCACACACGTACGTAAACATACAGAATATATATACACGCATTATTTTATTTTAACTATGAACTTTCAATTATTAATAATAATCTTCAAGAAGAGCGGCAGAATAATTTTATAGATTTGATTTTTTTTTAAAATTTTTTTTAGAGATTTGATGATTATATTATATTTGACTTTAAATTTTTAAATATTTTAATTTAGTTGGTTATTATTTTTAATTTTGATATCAGATGATGTCGTGTTTTCATATAAGAAAATATATATATATATATATATATATATATATATATATATATATTTGTTTTAAGTTCATCATTCTTTTTTATTAGATACCATTTATTGTTGAAGATCTGCATGAATATATATGAAGCAAAATAGATAATTTGGATACATATAAGGAAGGGTTTAATTTACTTAACAAATAAGTTATGTTTTACTCATTTTACCCAATAATATTTTATAGATATTAATACTATGTAACTAATCTTACTATTAGCTAGTCAAGAGTCCTACCAAGTATATAGAATTTTATATAATATTTGAACATATAAAATGACACATATAACAGAGCCTTGTGAAAATTGATACTCATTCAATCAACTCACTTGTAATTACATATGCATATCAAGATATATGCTATTATCTTGGCGCGCGACTCATAGAATAAACATTTTTTTTATGTCTTTAATTTATTATGTGATCAAAATTTTCCTTGCTAGGGACATAAAGCTGCTATTTCCATTGTAGCTGAGAGGTCGTTGATGGGTACATACTAATCATTATGCTGAAAAGGGTGTCGTACCACGAAATGACCATGCATCACATAAACGAACAAATGCCAAGATTATGCCCATAACACGTTGAGCTAACGTACTGTTCAATAATGTAAGAGATCTAGGGTACCAGAAAGCATAGTCCATATTGTCCATCAGAACGTCGTTGTATGAGTGGTTTCACTCGTTATGCCCAGAAAGCTACATATAATATAAAACTCCATAAAGGATATCTCTATACGATTGGGCTTCATTATACAAGACCATATTAGTAAAAACAATGCTTAATGTATGGTATAGTTACTTCACAAAGTAAGGAAGAATGAGTTGTCATCATTTATTTATTTTTTCTTTTCCCTTCTTTGTAGTCACAATGAGGTTTAATCACCCATGTATATATGAAAGTAGTTGTTATACATCATGGCGTGTGTGCATGCATAATTTAAAAATAATTGTGCTTGTTGCAGCGTTATTAGGGTCTTTTCTATGGGAGCCAAGGAGAATAAATATCCATAACCAGATGTTATTATAAATGATTAAAATTAAAATACACAAGTTATAATAAGTGTGGATTTACTTATAATTGTATAAATAGATAGAGAAAGAGAAAAATAAAAGCACAAAAAGTTGTACATTATGTAATTGTATACTGTCATTTATAGTTTGTTAACTTTTGTTATATTTATTTTAAATGTTATATTTGAAAATAAAAAATTCTGTAGAAAAATCTTTACACCAGTTGTATATATAAATTAAAATCTATATATTTTATAAAAATATAAATAATGAATGGTTTTATATGATGAAAGGAGTGAAAAAGTTATGTGAAAGAGAGAGATAAAACCACTGTAACAATGTATAAAAATAAAATTATATGATTGATATTACAGCCAAAGGTTGAAATGAAAGAGAGGCGGTGACTTTTACAAAGGAAGGCTTACATGTTAGAATAAGAATGCTTTATTCCTTTTTAAGAAAAAAAATAAAAAAACAAATATTTTTTGTTTAATACATTCTTTTTAAGCAAGGTAGCACTTCCCTTATTCTCTATACTTTAGAGGAGGTAGCTATAGCTAAAGCCTTGCACAACCTCCATTTTCCTCTTCAATTAAAACGCACCCTATTCATCCCTCATAGCATCGAATTTGTTCTTGAAGTTCTTGGTATTCTTCCTAGCTTCTTCTCATCTTAGAGAAAGAGTGAGAGATGGAACGAATGTTCCCTCCTAAGAAGCCTTCAACTATGAATTCCCATGACAGGTCCATGTGTGTGCAAGGGGACTCAGGGCTTGTCCTCACCACTGACCCAAAGCCACGCCTCCGTTGGACTGTTGAACTACATGAACGCTTTGTTGATGCTGTTGCTCAGCTTGGAGGACCTGATAGTACTATTCTAACACCCCTTTTAATTTGTTATTTTCTTTCATTCTGGGCAAACTATATACTATATATACATAATAATATTTATTTGCATGTCCATATGTATGATATTCGGTTGATATCTGTTAATATATACTTTTCCGTATCCACTGATTAGGAGCTAATCCTTTGCTCTCAGCCGAAGGATATCCGCGTTCGCCAAAAAAAAAAAAAAAGAAGACCATCATGGACATTCATGTGCCAATTTACACCCAAACATATAAATGGAAATGTAATATTTGATATGATATGATAAAAAGTGAAATAAAATAGAAAAGCAAAAGGTGTTAATTTAGTGTATTCATGTGTTCATGTATTATTATTCTTTTAGTAACTCTTTCCTTTGTGTTCTATGATTTGCAGAGGCCACTCCTAAAACAATCATGAGGGTTATGGGAGTGAAGGGTCTCACCCTTTACCACCTTAAGAGCCACCTTCAGGTTCGAACACAAACCATATTCAATTAATTCCACACTTCTTTTACTTTTCATTTTATCACACTTTTGTGAAACCGTCTATTTCTCTGGCTGTTTTGTTGCCTCTCTTTTCTTCTTTTTCCCCTTTCCTTTATGTTCGGTGATTAATTTATTCTTCTGAGTTTCATAGAAATTCAGGCTTGGAAAGCAGCCCCACAAGGATTTCAATGACCACTCGATTAAGGATGGCATGAGAGGTGACTATTCTTCTTAATTTCTAATTACTTAATTTTCATTTTGTTTAAGGTTTTATCTTTACAGTTCATGAAGTTCTTCTACATATATTCATTGCATCTTTTATCCTGGCAGCTTCGGCTTTAGAACTTCAAAGAAATATCGGCTCCTCTTCTGCCATGATTGGCCGCAACATGAACGAGTATGCTTAGTTTAATTCTATCTTCTATTAAATCCACAACCACAACAAACGAAATTCGAAGAGAATTTTCCACCCTCTATTATATTCTTTAAATTTACTTATTTTTTTAGTTTATTAAAATAAATTATGTGTGTGATTTAACTTATTTTAAGAAAAATAAATATTTTTTTCCTGACTGGGAGATTATTTTTTTGATTATTTCTCCAAAAAATCAACTTCCAAACATGTCCTAAGTTTTTCCCTTGATTCTTTTAATTGGGTTGTTGATGCTCTATTTAGGATGCAAATGGAGGTGCAGAGAAGATTGCATGAACAACTAGAGGTAAACACGACCTTTTAAAAAGTCCATGTTTTTTCTTTATCAGGCAAAAAAAGTGGTTATATTTATGTGGGTACAAATTAAGGGTACTCAACCCTATTAAAGTCCATATGTAATTATATCTCTTAAGTTTGAGATGGGTTTAATTAGGTGCATCATGGTCTGGCAGGTTCAAAAGAACCTTCAGCTGAGGATTGAGGCTCAAGGAAAATACATGCAGAGTATATTGGAGAAGGCTTATCACACACTAGCAGGAGAAAACATGGCCACAAACATGAAGGGTATGGGAGCTCCTCTAGGCACCACTGAAATGGGGGTCATGAAGGAATTTGGTTCTCTCAATTACCCTTCTTTTCAAGATCTTAACATTTATGCCAGTGGTGACCAACAACTTGATGGCTTTATGCCATCTAATAATAACAATGAAACTTTGTTTGTGGGTAAGAAGAGGCCTAATTGCCCCTATAGTGGTAGTGGAAAGAGTCCACTGATTTGGAGTGATGATCTCAGGCTTCAAGATTTGGGAACAGCTTCATCATGCATTAGTCCTCAAGATGACCCTTTCAAAGGTGATCATAAGGTTCAGATTTCACCACCATCAATGGATAGTGATCCCATATCGGAGATTTATGACACAAAACCAATGATACTCCATGGAGAAAGTGTAAGTGATCAGAACAAATTTGATGCATCTATGAAGGTAGAAAGGCCTTCTCCAAAAAGATCACCACTTCAACCAGATAGGACTAGTCCTATGATCAATTCTAGTTCTGTGGCACAAGGTAGAAGCTCCCCATTTGGTTGAGAAATATAATTAATTTTCGCAATTATCTAATTGACTAATTGTATGAGACATAGAGTTTTGAATTGGTGTTAGAGTTCTAAGGTTATTTCCTCCCAAGTGCTATTATTTATAATATAAAAGGCCTTTGCATGGCAAATAAAAGGCTCATTCTAATGCTCTAATATATATTGAAGAACGTTATTATATTGTACTTGAACATGAGCCCTCTCATATGTTCTTACATCGAAAACTTTTTGATGCATAAGTACTGTACTTGAACTTTAATTTCACACCTAATTGGGGTGTACATATATAAGATATAGAGAGATAGGAATTTAAGATAAAAATAAATAAATAAACGCAATGAGTATAATATTATGAGAAAGAAAGAGGAAGGTTGAGAAGAATATAATGTGAATGCATAAAATAAATTAAAATCATAAAAATTTGAATAATGTCGTATTTTTTTTTTTTGCCCACTTTGAAATATTAACAGCCACTCTAGGCATAATTGCTTAAAAGTGTGCAATTGTTGTAGATTGAGCAATTGGGTTTAAGTTGATAACAGTACTACACACGAATTTAAAGTGACAGAAAATTATGCTACTCTTTTTAATTTAGTTGTAGCAATAAAGGCACTCTAAGTTTGACATGCATATGTAGAACATTCTTTGCGTCGCTATTAAGCAGTTTCTTCTTGTAGTTTACAATTGGGTGGAAATACATATGAATTTAAAGAGAGAGAAAATTATGTAACTCATTTTCAATTGCAGGGATAATAATATTCTAAGTCGACATATAAAGATTCGTTGCGTTACTGTTAAGCAGTATCTTCTTATGATTTACTTTTAAATTGTCTCTTAATTAGTATGTATAGTTATGGCCAATTCCTGTATATGGGAAACACTATCTTTTTGAAAAATATCAATCTTAAATGGATTTTAATATGTCAGAAAATAATTAATCCTTAGCACTTGATTGGAATACTCTAAATATACTAAAATAATGTGATTTTGGTCCTATTAGTCTAATTTTTATTTTGATCCTCTAATTTATTTTTTAAGTTTAATTTGATTATCTTATTTTTAAAAGATTCAATTTAATCATATAATTTTAAAATTGATTCAATTAAATCATTGCTATTAGGTCCATCTAAATCGTCAATGTTAAAATCCAACATGACCATTGCTGTGTCATTTGCTTTTTGTCTAATACTGATGTGCCATGTTACATTTAATGTGTTGTTGTATGAGGGGGTGATGACCAAAACGTTGTCATTTTATTTAGACGAAAATGACGTTGTTTTGTGTTAGGAATCACATTGTGTTAGTGTTACATGTTATGCAACCTTGTGTTAGTTAGAATTCAGAGTCCGCATTGATAATTTGCTAGTGAAAATATTGGTTAAGGCTTTCGACTTATGCGGTTGAAAGAAGACATTTTTTGTCGATTAGTTCCACATTGGAATCCATGAGGTTTTGGAATATGATTATAAGGATGCGTTATATTATGTTTAGATTATTGTTTGTTTGTTGACCATGGTTTTTTGATATGTGTCTCTTGAACACTAGTACTTAATTAATTAGTCAAGTTATTTTTTTTTTTTGTATATATATATGTAGTTGTTAAAAAGATAGGACTGACCCAACAATAGATCTAAATCAAATTTTAAGAAAAGAACTATTACTTTAAATAAAAGCTATATGTTGAATTTTTTGTCAACACATGTGACCTACTTGTAACATCCTCTACCCCGACATATATATATATATATATATATATATATATATATATATATATATATATATATATAAACAAAATATTTAAAAATATCGGTAACCAAATTCACACGGGTAAAAGGTTCACATTCATTTCACTATTATCAGTTAAAACTTATTAAAACATATTCGGCTCAAAATAAGGCCGTCAAAATTTACATAAATATTTTATTAGATCAGTGAAATAAAATAAAATATACTAACATCATGCAATTAATATAAAAATTTATGTCTCACTGTCACATTCTATCAGAGCGTTGTGTCTCGATGTCCTTCAGCATAATGTTTTTTAAAGCAATTCACCTAGTCATCTGCTCCCCCGAACACAAAGTTCAAGATCATCACAGGATCCAAACACAAACAACACACGTGGAGTGAGTTATCACATTCCTAACTAATAGAGAAACAAGACAACTAGATATACATATCATATAAACCAAATAAAACTTACTTACATGTAATTCACGTAATTCCACCACTTTGTCATTCAAAGTTCACTTTTCATCCATCAATCACACTTTTCAATCATCAATCACATTACACAAGAATCACACGCTTTGATCAAGACATAATAACACATCAATTTCATAATAAACAATTAGCAAGCGCATGAAACAGTTATGCTAAGACTCAAGCCTATATGCAATGTGGTACCATGTCAGTGAAAAACCTCGTCGGGCGCCTAGGAAGTCAAGTCACTCTCACTAGATAATATCATAGGGAGACCAGTCAGGGTCACAGTGTTTTGCAAGAATGGTCAAACCATATGGGATCAACATAGGCTTAAAGGAGCACTCAAACTGTGTGACCCCCAAGGCCTACACTCTGAAGAGTCCGTCAGGGCCTCTCCCTCCTGATTCAGGTCCAACCCAGAAAATATTTTAGCACACAGACTCTATCTATGAATTGTACAAAACACACGACTCCTCAATTGTTCTCAAAATAATTTTAACTCGTCGCCCTTTAAGAGTCTTATCATTAACTCGTCGCCCTTAAAGGGACTTAACATTAACTCGTCGCCCAAAAAGGGACTTAACATCAACTCGTCGCCCTAAAAGGGACTTAGCATCAACTTGTCGCCCTAAAAGGGACTTAGCATTAACTGGTCGCCCTTGAAGGGACTTATGATCGTGTGATTGTACAATTCATAGTTCACAACTCAATGCACATATATATCTCAATCATATACATACTCAATTTATCACATACACTTAATTCCAATCACAATGGTATAATCTCAATTTAACATGTTATCACACCTCATGAATCATATACACTTTACCTATGAACTATGCAATACACACATTTACTCAATTGTTTTCAAAATCATTTTAACTCATCGGATTCCCACAGCGGATCCCATCACAATACTCGTCGCCCTTAAAGGGTCTTACAATTGTGTGATTGCACAGTTCATAGTTCACAACTCAATACACACATCTCATCTCAATACACATGTATTTCATCATCTGTCACATGTTCAATTTATCACATACTCACAGTTTGAATCATCATTTCATAACCTCAACATAACAATTTATACAAAAGATTTTATCACAACATGGGATGTAAAACCTCTGAAATAGTTTTTCACAATTGTATCAAAATCATGGGTTAAACACAAAGACATCAAGAGCACTCAAGTTTATCAATCAATTCTCATCAAGACATCAATTGGTACATAGAACACAATAATATTGTATTCATTATCATAAAGAAAAATTATATAATTCAATAAACATCCCAAAATAAACCCAAATTTAGTTCTCTAAGGATCCCTACACATGTTCTCACTAACCCCCAATTGTGAATAACTCATCCCTTACCTCTAAGCGGACTCACGTGTCTTCCGACAACGATAGCGACATCTCTAGCGGTTTCATGAGATTCCTCCAGTTTTTCCTCCGACTGCTCCGATAGAATTCTTGAACGTCAGAGAGACGAAGAAGAGATTGAAGCCTCCACTTGTACTGTATTCATGCGGTTTCTTTTTCTCCATCCACAAATATTATCTCGCAAATCCCAACGGTGAACGTGTGCGTAATTGAATTTTGAACAACATATCCAAATTTCATGAAAATCCAACGGTTAACGAAACCGGGATCGTAGTTTTACCGAGACAGTTTTGGGTTTTTGCGGGAAAATAAAAGGCTACAATGCGAAGGGTTTTCCTCTAATCTTAGACATGATTTAAAATTCCCAACGGTGAGAATGTTCGGAATTGGATTGTGAACTAGCTGCTAAAATTTCACGACGATCCAACGGTAAATGAGTTCGAGATCGTTGTTTTTATGAGACAGGTTTAGTGGATTGCGGGAAAAAGAAAGGGTTTTGAGTGGAGAAAAGAGAAAAACGAAAATGAGGAGAAGAGGAGACACCTGACTTAACATAACTATTTATACCTAGGGTACTCAGTCTATTCTTTGTTTTATATTTATTTATTTATTTATTTATTTTACTAAAAAGCTTTTTAAATTTATTTACGAAAAATTGGGATGTTACACTATTTGCCAACATAAAAAAAACCTTGTTTTTGAGTTTAGAGTTTGAGCTTCAATTACATTATCCTTAGAGCACCTCTGGCTAAAGACTTATAGGTTGACATATGCTTTATTTAGAAGTCAACATTATGTCACACGGATGTGATGGATATAATATTATATCACTATAATATTATGTAGTCGTTAAAAACTTCTAAAGATGCTATGACATGGATGTAATGGATAATATAAGTCAGTATAAGACAACAATGGATTTTAGCTTTCCATATGTGTTTATTTTTTATACATATTATAAACGTCATAATTTTGTTTACCAATAATTCATGACAAAAACAAAAAATTAAATTAGAAGGAGGTGTGTGCCAACTACTCAACTGATAAAACTTTAACATCATTCATTTTATTACAAAAAGGACTACATTTTCATTTAGAAAGGCAAATAGTATTGCACAATTAGCTTACGTTAACACTGCACAAATAAAATGAAAAAAATAGATTAGTGACATTCAAAGACAAGTCCTCCAAAACACTTAACTAAACACAAAAAGACAACAACATCTCCCTCACAAAATCTCACTAAACACACATTTCTTACACCTAAACACAAACTATTATCCAACAGCATCGATCGTGATAAAAATTGCATTTAACACAAAAAGAATAGAGCAAACAATTAAGAAACTCCAGATGCGAGCTATATATTTTGGACTTTAATGCACTTTGCATATTTAGGATCTTCCATTTTTTTGTCTTGCAATGGCAGTGGTGTGTTGTGTTTTTTTTTTTTTTTTTGTTGAATGTTGATGTGCCATTTACAATGAGTTTATTGATGTATGAAGGGTGAGACCAAAACGTCGTCATTTTATTTAGACAAAAATAAAGTTGCTTTGTGTTAGGCATCTGTTTACACTGGAATTTGGTAAACAACCGCTAGTCTAAGTTAATTGCTTGCGAGACCAACTAGTGAATCTCAGGAGCATGTCATTTGCGTGTTTGCTTTAAACATAAAACCGTTAATGTTCATCATTGCAACAAACACTCACTGGTTCGAAATTTGCAGAAAGTAAAATTGTTTAACAGAAATCGAAATGCTGGAAATAAATTAACAAGGGAGGAAAATTGCAGAATGTAAAGGAGCAGTAAGTTCACTCGATCGAATGAACCATTTAAAAGACAGGAATTCTAAAGTGAAGCGTAAATTGCATTGCATTCGAAATGTAAAGTTTACAGAAATTTAAAATGGTTCACAAACAAACATACATTCTCCTTGTGTACTCGTTTCTCTCTGCGCTGGATACTTTGAGTGTATAAGGATTCTGTAGAAATGATTTGCGACCCCCCAAATCTAACTAAAAACTGCTATATATAGACATTCGAAAATAAACTGCCCTAACGGTCGAACATTATCCGAATGCCAAGTGTCCTGCCACGTACATCTTACATGCACATAACTGCTCCTTAGAACGGTTATCCGTCTTGCTCGAAGTCGAAGCTGATTTTGTGAATTTTTTGTCAGAAATTGTGCTAAGTCTAGAACTCCTGTTACCTCGACTTCGACTCGATCATACATCAGTTTGAATCACCCAATGATTCGAAAGCCCTCTTTCTTATCCTAGCCTTGTACTTCGCAAATACTTCCTTGAACCTGGGAATCCCTTTCAAAAGACTCTTCTCTCTTTTCGATTCGAACAGGTCCTGACCAGACTCTTGCTCTGTAATACGCTTCGAACCTCGAGACGACATCCAATGCATACTTAGAGCATATTTTAGCTCGTCGAAAATATGGGCTAACAAATTGCCCCCAAAAAATGTCTGCTTCGATTCGAGATCGAAGGAAGATGAGAAGTTGACAATTTTTCTCTTCTTCTACCAGCTTCCCGGAAACGAAGTCACGATCGCACGTTCACTGTGTAACCGTCGCCTCGATCTCCATTACCCATCATTAATTCCACCTTTCTAGGCAGAGTGGGACACGTGTCACGCTGGGGAGTCAAAAGGGAAATCTGATGTGATTGATTTCTGACCCTTGATTCTTATTATATTATTTTCCTCTTTTTTAAAGTGAAACCCCATAAATAGCGCCAGAACTACAGATAAAACCCCTTCAGCTTCTTCCAAAACCCTTCTTCTTCCTTGCTTCTGAAACCCTTCCTCTTCTTTGCTTCATATTTCCGGCGAAACCTTTCTTGCTTTCAGATCTTCCTATTAACTTGTTACTCCTTTCATCATCAACCTCACCCTATCTCTGAGCTTCGCCACTGTTCTTCGTGAACCCAAGCTCTCACTCACTGATTCTATCAGCTACAAAACCCTTCACGAGAAAATCATCCTTTTTCAGATTTCTCATAATGTCGCAAGGCCAAGCAGTTCCGTTTGCTGGGAAATGGCACCGTTTCACAGTCAGGAACGACGGAGAGAAGGTGGTTCCAGAACCACAAGGTGACGCCGAACACACAGAAATCTGGGAATCGGAGGTGATGATCCCTTTCGCAGTGGAAAGGACAGTTTACGCTTTCGGTGGACCTCTGCCAGACCAAGAGTCACTCTCGAGTTCAATGAACAAGGTATTCCCCTGCTACCCAACTTGCGAACCTAGGATTTTTGATAGTGAGCCTTACAACTTCAATTGTTTAAGCAAACCCCACAAACTCTTTCGATCCGCCCCGTCAATAGCCCATAGGGATTACATACCTTGGCTTGATCGAGTCGAACAAGCGTATGATGATTTCTGGAAGACATATGGCATATTTGACTTAATACAATTCTCTCGATTTGGTCCTGAATATCGACCAGAAATGCTGATAGCAGCTATGCATTTTTTCGAGTCTTCTACCAACACCTTTCAATTTAAATGTGGTATGATGACCCCTACTCTCTTAGATGTAGCTGCCCTCACAGGCCTTAGGCCTAGCGGAGAAACGTATGATCCCACTAAATCTAGTGATAATATCAAGCTAGTATATAAGGAGAACACCTTTTCCAAATATATAGCTGAACACAAAGGATCGGTCGAAGAGGAAGTCTCTGATGAAGAGCATGTAGCCTTCTTGACCCTATGGCTATCTCACTACGTCTTTTGCACAAAATCCTTGCAAGTAGCCAAAAGATTTATTCCAATGGCAATACAAATTCATGAAGGTCAGAACTTTGGATTTGGACGCCTCTTGTTAGCAGTGCTATATGAATCGCTTGGAGAGGCATGTGATGACCTGAAGAAATCGAAGGATGGGTCTTCCTTCTTAGTATCTGGGCCTATGTGGCTTCTCCAGTTGTGGCTTAATGCCACTTTCGAACAAGAAATGGGATTAATAATCCCACAAGATTATGCTGAAGAAGTTGCCAATCGCTCGATCGAAGGCCAGAGAGTACTTCGATTAACACCCAAGACCTTCGATCAAAACCCACAAAAGCTGTTCCTCAAGTACATGAAGATTTTTCTAAGTTTTGACAAGTTTCTTCCCCAACATGCTCCATTCATTAGTCGAGAGGTCGGCCCGGCCTGGTTCACTGACGATTTTCCTGCTGTCGATCCGGACAATGAAGAAGAAGTGAATGAAATATGGTCATTTTATTTGAATCCACAGATCCTGTCCTGTCGTACAGGTGTTCAATCGAACTATTTAGGCCTGGTTGGATACCAGCCTAATTTGGTTTCAAGACAATTTGGCCTCTCGCAGATCCGTCCCAAAAGCTTGTTCGAAGATCCTAGAGACGTCATAAGAGGGGCCAATCTTTCAGAAAAGACTTTCAAGAAATTTTTGAAGATTTCTCTTGATGAAAACTATAACCTGCATCCTTTTGAGTTCAACCATTCCCACTTCTGCACCATGGGATTTGTTACCTGGTGGGAGAAATATTATTCGGGCCATTCGGTTGGAGACACAACTATCATGATCTCCAGACTTGAGAGTGGTTTTACACAACCAACGGTCGAGAATATCCGCTCAAACCTTCAAGCTCGAGGTACTAACTTTTGATTTTTCTAAATTGATATGTATTTTTGCCTTTTCTAATATTCTTACTTTCAGGCAAAACAATCATGACAAAGAAAATTGCTGAAACGTCTCGAGCTGATGTGAGACCCAAGAAACCCACTGGGGTGAAGATCCAAGAATGGAAACAAGAAGAGAAGGTAACTCTTCTGAACTTATCTTTTACTCTTAACGTCTTTGCCTCATATTTCTTTATTTTTTCAGAATCATAAGAAAGATGATAGCACCGAGACTACCACGACCTCAAAACGCTCGAAGCGTGTGGTCATCGAATTCGACGAAGAAAAAGATGCAAGTTTTATTCCTAATGTCAATATTATAACTCTTTTAAGTCTATATTCTGACATTTCTTTACCCTCATAACACAGGAAGAAGAGGAAAGACCTCTTGTAAGAAAAAGAAAATCACCTGAGACTTCGACCAAATCTGCTGACCAAACAGAGGCAGGCGATTCCCAGGCTCAAATGCCTAAGAAGAAAAAGAAAGTGAAGCAGATCGAGCCTGAACCTTCTGTGACGGTCGAGGGTGGTGAGCCAGTCAGGAAGAAAAAGAAGAAGACCAAGTCTTCAAAAGAACAAGGTGAGAATCAACCTGTTGACGTCCAACCACCTTCGACTGATGTTGGCGGCGCTGAAACAGAAACTACTCCCTCTATTGCTGAGATGGGCAACCTTGTCGAACAACCGGACTTACCACAAGAACACCCTACCGTCGAGGTATCATTCTTAATATGATTTTAATCATAACTAATACGAAACTATTTGTTAACCTTTTCCATGACAATTCGAATCAGGTACAACAAAATGTTTCTGTAGAAGAAATACCCTCATGTGCTCGAACCTCTCCTGCTCCTGAGACGGATGCAGTGAATGTTGAGGAACAGGGTGAAGGTCAAGGTATTGGACCCAGCAGTCCTCAGGGATCGAGTCAGAGAAGTTCATCTGAAGAACACTTTTCCGATGAAGAGGCCATACAAGAGGCTGAAGCTGGAGGTTCAGACATTTTCCCAGCGTCTTCGACATCTAAGCTTTCCGCTAGCATAGGGATCGCAGAGGATACATTCATTCAAATGCAAGACGAAGACCCTGCTACAGCCCTTCGACTCCTGCTGAACACCAGTCAAGCCAACACCTCAAGTGAAAAGAATCCTGGTGCTTCGTCCTCATCTGATGCTGATATAACCTCTACAGTACGCCAAGATTGCCTGCTTTTGAAGTTATCAATGGAATACGCACGGGCAGACGTACTTAAATCCATTGAAGAGAACCCTTCTGCTGCTTTTGGGCACCTGAACTTTTTGAAGAAATTGCATAACCCCCTTACTTCTGATGAGATTCTGGGCAAAGTTATACAAATCGAGTCCATTATCGATCAATTTGCAAATACTGTGCAGAAAAAACGCGAAAATGGCGCCAGACTCGATGCCCAGAAACAGGCACATATCCTTCTGCTCGAGAAAGCCCGAGCGGCTCAACGTGAAGTCGAGCGTCTCACCAAAGAGGCGAAAGAAGGATCTTCTGAGATCAAAGCCTGTGATGATAACATCTCCTCCTGGGAGGCAATTATTACAAATTTGCTGTCTCAGGTCGATGATCTAAGGCAGAAAATTGTAACAGAGCAGGCCAAACGCAAAGAACTCCAGGAGAAGGCTGCTGATTCGATTCAGAAGCTGGTTGCCGAAAAAGGGAGGGAAGGCCTGAAGGCCTTTAGTGCATCTCAAGCGGTAGCAGATGAGGCGAGAGCTATGGAGAGTGCTGACCAGGTTTTGAGCAAAGAGATGGCCACCTTGAAGAAACTATATGAGGACTTAGTCATGCATTAGTAGAACTTATAATTTCTTTATTTCGAATTCTGTATTTCGATTCTACTTTTGATGTAATATTGACACATGCCCTTTTGTGGCAATTTTACTGTTATCGCCATTTTTATGTTTCCATTATTTCTGTCTATTCTATGCTTATTTTAACTTCGAGCAATGTTGGTTTATATTTTTTCAAATATTTACCATTTATACTCAAAGTACGTTTCTGAGGGGTTAATTCCTCTAATTCATAAGCACCATTCGAATAGATCTGAATTATTTTAAACGGTCCTTCCCAATTTGGGGACCATTTGCCCAAAGCTCGATCCTTACTATCCATGGGCAGGATAACCTTCCAAACTAAATCTCCAACATTAAAAGTTTTCGACTTCACTTTCTTATTATAAGCTTTAGCAACTCTTTCTTTTTGTTTAGTCAAGACTTCTAATGCTCTTAATCTCTCCTCGTCTAAATCAACTAACTCATCTGACATCATTTTCCAATAATGGTCGATCGGAATGTCCATTTGTTTTTGTACTCTAGCTGATTGCAAATGTATTTCGACCGGCAGTATAGCATCGTGCCCATAAGTCAGTCGAAATGGGGTAGTATTAGTTGATTCCTTAGGAGAATTTCTACATGCCCATAGAACTTGATCTAACGTTTTATTCCAATTTCTTGGCTTTTGGGCAATGTGTTTTTTAATCAAGTTGATTACAATCTTATTGGCTGCTTCGACCTGACCATTTGCTTGCGCATAATATGGTGTCGAGGTTAATAATCGAAAGCCAGTTTTTTGGGCAAATTCTTTCATTTTTCGTCCAGTAAAAACGGAACCTTGATCAGTGGTAATTGTTTCGGGAATACCAAACCTATAAATAATATAATTTTGAATGAAACTAATTACTGCTTCCTGATCAACATTTGGCAAAGGGACTGCTTCGATCCATTTTGTAAAGTAATCGATACCAACTATAATATAACGCTGGTTCTTCGAAGAGGCAGGCTTGATTTCACCAATTAGGTCCAAAGCCCATCCTCTGAAAGGCCAAGGTTTGATTATGGAGTGTAACTCACTAGCCGGTACATGCTGTATCCCTGCATGCTTTTGGCATTCCTGACAGCCTTTAGCAAATTCTATGCAGTCTTTTAACATCGAAGGCCAATACAAACCTTGTCGAAATAAAAGCCATTTCATTTTATGGCCTGCTTGATGTGATCCACAAGCCCCACTGTGAACATGGGAAACTGCTAAGTATGCTTCTGATTCATTTAGACATTTTAACAACACTCCTTCTGCAGTCTTTTTAAACAAATCATTTCCCATAATCACGTAATTTAAGGCCCTATATTTAATCTTTCGAGCCACATTGCCTATTGGATTTTCCAAATATTCAATAATGGACTTTCTCCAATCATTATCTAACATATTGTCAATGGCCAAAATTTGAATTTTTTCCTGAAGATCATTCATACTTTCATCTTCATTATTTTGTGGTATACTTGCCCCCACAAGTTTTGGCATTGGCAATTTAGTGCTTAATGGCTCTGGTAACACCAGTTTATCTTTTATTTCGATCAACTGAGTTAACTTTTCCTTCGACATTTTGTACCCTGAAGCTATTTGGGCTAAATCATTTGCTTCTCGGTTTTCTTGTCGAGGTACATGCTCAATGTTAATATAATCGAAATGATTCAGAAGAGAACTTGCTATAACAAAATATTTTGCTAAGTGTTCATTAACACATTTGTATTCTTGTGTTAATTGCCTCAACACTAATTCTGAATCACCTCTTATATTAACATTTCTTGCCCCCAGGCTAATTAAAATTTCAAGGCCTGTAATTAGAGCTTCATACTCAGCCTCATTATTAGAACAAAGCCCTTTGATTTTATACTTGAATTTAGTTGGAATTTTATTGGGGGATATTATTAAAACTCCAATTCCAGTTCCATGTTTGTGTTTCGAACCATCGAAATACAAAATCCATGGCTCTGTATCGACATAGTCTTGCGACATTTCGACCACTGAGTGATCTACAATAAAATCTGCCACAATTTGACCCTTAACAGATTTCAAAGGCTTGTATGTTAAAGAATATTCTGTTAATGCTAAAGCCCATTTTCCAATTCTACTGTGTAAAATCGGTTTTGACAACATGTGCTTAATAACATCATAATGAGAATACACATAAACATCAACAGGCTTTATATATTGCTTAAGTTTTGCACAAGAGAAATACAGACAAAGACAAAGTTTTTCTATGGCAGTATATCTAGTTTCTGCATCATTTAGTACACGACTAAGATAATAAATTGCATGTTCTATGCTATCATCATCTTCCTGAGCCAACATGCTACCAATGGTCTTGTCAGACGCAGCAATATACAACTTCATGGACTTGTTTCGACTAGGAGGCATTAACACGGGAGGCTTGATCAGATATTCTTTAATTTCATCGAAAGCCTTTTGATGCTCTTCATTCCATTTGAATGGTTCATCTTTCTTGAGTCGAAGTAATGGCGAAAAAATTTGAGCTTTGCCACTTAGATTCGAAATGAATCGCCTCAAGAAGTTGATTTTTCCTAGCAAAGACTGAAGCTGTTTTTTGGTCGAAGGAGGCCTCGTCTCAAGAATAGCCTTTGTCTTATTTTGATTTATCTCAATGCCTTTTTTATGCACCACAAAACCTAGGAAATCTCCTGCACGCACACAAAAAGCACACTTTAATGGATTCATTTTTAATCCATGTTTCCTCATTCGTTCGAAAGATTGCCTAAGGTAATCCAAATGGCTATCTTCTGAGGAGGATTTGATGATTATATCATCAATATAAATTTGCATAAATGTGTCAATAAAATCATGAAACATGGAATTCATGGCCCTTTGATAAGTGGCCCCAGCATTTTTTAACCCAAAGGGCATAACCACCCATTCATAAGTGCCTAAAGCACCAGGGCATCGAAATGCTGTTTTCGACACATCGTTTTCAGCAATAAATATTTGGTTATAACCAGAATAACCATCTAACATGCTTAAATATTCGAAACCAGCTGCCGAATCTACCAACATTTCTGCTACTGGCATAGCATATTCATCTTTAGGTGTAGCATTATTTAGATCCCTAAAATCTATGCATACTCTAAGAGTTCCATTCTTTTTAATGACAGGGACTATATTTGCTAACCATTCGACATACCTGGCAGCCCTGATGAATTTACACCTCAGCAGCCTTTCGATCTCTTCCTTGATCTTGGACATGATTTCTGGTGCGAATCTTCTCGGTAGTTGTTTTACTGGTCTTTTTCCTTCCTTAATTGGTAACTTCATTTCGACCATTTCTCTGCTTAACCCAGGCATTTCGTGGTAATCCCAAGCAAAACAGTCTTTAAACTCTCTAAGAAGAGGCACCAGCTTTTCTTTTAAACTTGAGGTGATATTGGCACTGATATAAGTTGGCCTTTTAATCGAGCCATCTCCAATATCGACCTCTTCCAAAGGATCTTGAGCCTGCATCTTTGGCGCCTCACTTATGGGATTTTTCTCAAAACCCAGCGGCTCATCATCATAAATACAATCCAATCTTCGATCCTTTGTTTCTTTGTTTTCATGATCTTCGATCTTGGCTTCATCTGCCATATTTTGTTGAAATTCAGCCTCAAAGGCCGTATTTAGTCTATTTTCGGCCATATAAGCCGTAATTCTGGCCCATGCAGTGGCCTCAGTCATATTAATCTTCATATATATTCCACCCAGTTGGTGGAATGACTCCATCTTCAGAGGGAACAGCATTAATTTCCTCCCTCTCCCATATAAACCCATAGGTAGGATGGAGTTTGACAGAGTGGACAACATTGTCACTCGATTCGACAACAGCCTCCTTGTCACCACAAGGCGCTATGTTAGCCAACTTTTTGTCAAAGGTTTGTGCAGTAACATTATCGACCTCTGACTTATAGAAGCTTTGATCCGCCTCTATATTTTCCACAATCCCATCCTCCCTCCAGATAATGAGCTTCTGGTGAAGGGTAGATGGCACAGCTCCAACTCCATGAATCCACTCCCTTCCTAGTAGCAAGTTAAAATTAGCCTTAGACTGTATCACCAGGAAAAGAGTTGGTCGAACTATACTGCCTACAGCAACATCTACTTGAATGGCTCCCAAAGAATAGCCAGTTTTACCCTCATAATTCGAAAGCACAATGTTGTGGGCAGATAGATCAGTGTCATGTTTCCCGATCTTGTAGAGCATAGATCGAGGCATTAAGTTGATAGCCGCTCCTCCATCAATGAGCACTTTGTTGATTCCAACATTCTCAACTTTTGCTCTGATGAAAAGAGGTTTGAGATGACTTTTCATCTGAAAATCTGGCTTTTCGAAATAAGCTAATTGCTCTTCCACACAGCCATTATTCATAACATAGTAACATACTGGCTTTGGGTCAGCCATATCAAAATGATCGAACTCACTTTCGATCTCAGTAACTTCAGATTGGACATCATATTCAGATGGCAAGATAGATACCACACAGATGACATCGAAATCTGGCTCAGAATCTAGTAGATCCTCATCCTCCATCTTGTCTTCATCCACTGGAGGCAGGAGTCTCTCCTTTACTGGCCTCCTAGACACTTCTTTATATTGGCCCATTTGCGGGTTCTGCTGGGCCAATTTCTTCTGACGCTGGAACCTACGCCATTGGGTCCTCGTCATAGGATTCTTTCCTTTGTAATTGTTCCTATACGAGTACCTATTGGCCTCCTGTGGGCCAATTTGCTTCGTTCCACTCGAACCACCTACTTCCATAATCCCTTTGTTGAATCTTATGAGTCCCTGGTGCATCCATTTTTCGACCGGCACTGAACCAGGAGGAGCGAAAGTATTCCTTCGACCCGACTTCTGATTAGTATTCGACTGCACCATAACTCTTTTGCCTTTATCGAAACGTTGGTTCTGCCTTGCCCCCTTGTTAACAACTTGGTATTTCTTGAGGCCCTCAGTAGCCTCCTTATCACATACTGCACTGCAGCGAGGGCAGAGCATCACAATCTTGTTTTCGAGTTTGCATCTGTTCAAGAAATCAATTAACTCCTCCTCAGCCTGAGGATAAACAACCTTCATCTGTTCGTTGTAATCCTCTTCAGATACATCCTGAACTTGCACATGGGACACCTCCATTGTTTCGACCATCATTATTTCTTGGGGCTTCGCATAGAGAGTTTCGGCAGCTTTGGATGTTTCAGCATTTGCCTGAACAACCTTTGGTTTCTCACCAAATTTTAGCCTTCCTTCGTCAAGAGCCTTTTGAACCAAATCCCTGAAAAGAACACAACGTGAGTTTTATGGCCAAGGAAATTATGAAATTTACAATAACCCCTTTTTTTCTGTTGTTCGATTGGGGGTACTTTCAAGCCCTTAGGAACAACAATCTGGCCATCTGTGACTAATAAATCAAATATTTCATCACATTTAGTTATGTCAAATGTGTAAGTTTTAGACATAAATTTATCATTTTTAGGTTCAACAGGGTTTTTCCATTGGAAGGTCTAAGGAGTTTACAAACATAAGGAGGTCCAGGTTTAATTCTGCTAAATCAACCTCACTGTCTTCGATATCTTCATATATAATATCGAACTCCTGGTCACTGTCATGGTTCGATATAAGCAACCTTTTCCTTCTTGTGGAATTTAGAATTTCTAGCCTTTTCGGCCTTCAACCGTTCGAGTTGTCGAACTCTATCAGCCAATTGAGCCATATCCCTTAAATACTGGGTATCTAATTTCTTCTAATCGAATAGTCTAGGCCACCAGCAGCCATTTCGACTAATTCATGTTCAGGATTGGGTGAAACACCTTGCCTTTAAGAGTCTGAATCTGTTCAAATAATCATCAATTGATTCAAGTGCCTTGCGTCGAACGCTGGCTAACTCTTTAAGGCTGATCTTAGACTGTCCCATAAAATTGCTCATGGAAAATCCTTTCCAATTGGTTCCAATTATGTATGGAATGAGGAGGAAGGGTTGTAAACCATGTAAAAGCATTTTTAGTCAAGGAACTAGGGAAAATTTCATTCTTAAATTTCATTATTAGCCAAATCCCCTGCTTCGACCAAATATCTAGCAACGTGTTCGACAGTGGACTCATTTGTCTCTCCCGCAAACTTGGTAAACTTAGGGATTTCACACCCCTTGTAATTCTGTCTGTACACATACTCAGATAATGGAGACACAAATTAGGCCTGTGTAAGCCTAAGTTCAAACCATTCTGCACCAAAATCGTTCGACCATTTGGCTAGGTTATTCTGCATATCGAAACGGTTTTGTTGAATATTCCCTATACTTCATCAGCATTTTGGTTCCTATTACCAATACTATACCAGGGTTGGTTCGACCTGTTGGACTGTGGCTCTATGCGTGCCGCTGTTGTGGTGCTTGAGCCATTTGCATCCCGGGGTTATTAGGCATCTGTATCTCTTGGACAGGCGCCTGTATTTGGATCTGTCAATTGGTGGTTGTGTATGGTGGTGCCCAAAAAAGTCAGCAATTCGACTTATTTGATTGTTAACGTGGTAACTGTCATTTGTATTTGAATTAAAGGTTAATAACATTCCTATTTGTTGTGTTACAGTTAACCATATCATGGTTACTTCATCCATTGTTGTCTGAGTGACAAAACGGATGTATTAGTTAAATGTTGCGGAATTACCCTACCTTGATTGCCCGCTACAGATCCTGATGGAGAGGACATATTAAATTCCTATGTTTGGTTGAGAATTTGCAACCCTACCATCAAAGATGTAGGCATGCCATTAGAGGTTTGAGGCGGTCGAAAGGGACTTCACTGGGATTCCCTAAATAGGGTTGTTCCAAGGGGCAAAACAGACGCTGACGTGGTCGAACTTGCCAACGTCATGTTGGTCATGGGAGAGGTTACCCCTGTTGATTCATAACCGTCGAAACGGTTGAACTAACCGTGCCAACAGTTTGGTCAGGAATGCTCCTATACCAGAATTTATATTGGCATTACTGACAGATGTTTGCGTTGGTTGCCCCTCCATATTGGAAGGTCATTGTTTCGATTGCTTGGGGTGTCTAGCCATCCTTGTACGAGTTTGAATTCTGTAAGTGTGGAACAGATTTCCCACTTCTTAAATGCATACAAAATCAAAACAATTTCATTTTATGGCCTGCTTGATGCTGATCCACAAGCCGCCACTGTGAACATGGGAAACTGCTAAGTATGCTTCTGATTCATTTAGACATTTTAACAACACTCCTTCTGCAGTCTTTTTAAACAAATCATTTCCCATAATCACGTAATTTAAGGCCCTATATTTAATCTTTCGAGCCACATTGCCTATTGGATTTCCAAATATTCAATAATGGACTTTCCCAATCATTATCTAACATATTGTCAATGGCCAAATTTGAATTTTTTCCTGAAGATCATTCATACTTTCATCTTCATTATTTTGTGGTATACTTGCCCCCACAAGTTTTGGCATTGGCAATTTAGTGCTTAATGGCTCTGGTAACACCAGTTTATCTTTATTTCGATCAACTGAGTTAACTTTTCCTTCGACATTTTGTACCCTGAAGCTATTGGGCTAAATCATTTGCTTCTCGGTTTCTTGTCGAGGTACATGCTCAATGTTAATATAATCGAATGATTCAGAAGAGAACTTGCTATAACAAAATATTTGCTAAGTGTTCATTAACACATTTGTATTCTTGTTGTTTAATTGCCTCAACACTAATTCTGAATCACCTCTTATATTAACATTTTCTTGCCCCCAGGCTAATTAAAATTTCAAGGCCTGTAATTAGAGCTTCATACTCAGCCTCATTATTAGAACAAAGCCCTTGATTTTATACTTGATTTAGTTGGAATTTATTGGGGGATATTATTAAAACTCCAATTCCAGTTCCATGTTTGTGTTTTCGAACCATCGAAATACAAAATCATGGCTCTGTATCGACATAGTCTTGCGACATTTCGACCACTGAGTGATTACATAAAATCTGCACAATTTGACCCTTAACAGATTTCAAAGGCTTGTATGTTAAAGAATATTCTGTTAAATGCTAAAAGCCCATTTTCCAATTCTACTGTGTAAAATCGCGTTTTGACAACATGTGCTTAATAACATCATAATGAGAATAACATAAACATCAACAGGCTTTATATATGCTTAAGTTTTGCACAGAGAAATACAGACAAAGACAAAGTTTTTCTATGGCAGTATATCTAGTTTCTGCATCATTTAGTACACGACTAGATAATAAATTGCATGTTCTATGCTATCATCATCTTCCTGAGCCAACATGCTACCAATGTCTTGTCAGACGCAGCAATATACAACTTCATGGACTTGTTTCGACTAGGAGGCATTAACACGGGAGGCTTGATCAGATATTCTTTAATTTCATCGAAAGCCTTTTGATGCCTTCATTCCATTTGAATGGTTCATCTTTCTTGAGTCGAAGTAATGGCGAAAAAATTTGAGCTTTGCCACTTAGATTCGAAATGAATCGCCTCAAGAAGTTGATTTTCCTAGCAAAGACTGAAGCTGTTTTTTGAAGTGCTGATAGCTTTTGAGCCTGCGTACTACAAATAGCTTGCTATGTTTGATCTCTATCTCAATGCCTTTTTATTCACCGACACAAAACCTAGGAAAATCTCCTGCACGCACACAAAACACACTTTAATGGATTCATTTTTAATCCATGTTCTCTTCGTTCGAAAGATGCCTAAGGTAATCCAAATGGCTATCTTCTGAGGAGGATATTGATGATTATATCATCAATTATAAATTTGCATAAATGTGTCAATAAAATCATGAAAACATGGAATTCATGGCCCTTTGATAAGTGGCCCAGCATTTTTTAACCCAAAGGGCATAACCACCCATTCATAAGTGCCTAAAGCACCAGGGCATCGAATGCTGTTTCGACACATCGTTTTCCAGCAATAAATATTTGGTTATAACCAGAATAACCATCTAAATGCTTAAATATTCGAAACAGCTGCCGAATCTACCAACATTTCTGCTACTGCATAGCATATTCATCTTTAGTGTTAGCATTATTTAGATCCCTAAAATCTATGCATACTCTAAGAGTTCCATTCTTTTTTAATGACAGGGACTATATTGCTAACCATTCGACATAACCTGGCAGCCCTGATGAATTTACACCTCAGCAGCCTTTCGATCTCTTCCTTGACTTGGACATGATTCTGGTGCGAATCTTCTCGTAGTTGTTTTACTGGTCTTTTTCCTTCCTTAATTGGTAACTTCATTTCGACCATTTCTCTGCTTAACCCAGGCATTTCGTGGTAATCCCAAGCAAAACAGTCTTTAAACTCTCTAAGAAAGAGGCACCAGCTTTTCTTTTAAACTTGAGTGATATTGGCACTGATATAAGTGGCCTTTTAATCGAGCCATCTCCATATCGACCTCTTCCAAAGGATCTGAGCCTGCATCTTTGGCGCCTCACTTATGGATTTTTCTCAAAACCCAGCGGCTCATCATCATAAATACAATCCAATCTTCGATCCTTTGTTTCTTTGTTTTCATGATCTTCGATCTTGGCTTCATCTGCCATATTTGTGTGAAATTCAGCCTCAAAGGCCGTATTTAGTCTATTTTCGGCCATATAAGCCGTAATTCTGGCCATGCAGTGCCTCAGTCATATTAATCTTCATATATATTCCACCCAGTGGTGGAATGACTCATCTTCAGAGGAACAGCATTAATTTCCTCCCTCTCCCATATAAACCCATAGGTAGGATGGAGTTGACAAGAGTGGACAACATTGTCACTCGATTCGACAACAGCCTCCTTGTCACCACAAAGGCGCTATGTTAGCCAACTTTTTGTCAAAGGTTTGTGCAGTAACATTATCGACCTCTGACTTATAGAGCTTGATCCGCCTCTATATTTTCCACAATCCATCCTCCCTCCAGATAATGAGCTCTGGTGAAGGGTTAGATGGCACAGCTCCAACTCCATGAATCCACTCCCTTCCTAGTAGCAAGTTAAAATTAGCCTTAGACTGTATCACCAGGAAAAGAGTTGGTTCGAACTATACTGCCTACAGCAACATCTACTTGAATGGCTCCCAAAGAATAGCCAGTTTTACCCTCATAATTCGAAAGCACAATGTTGTGGGCAGATAGATCAGTGTCATGTTTCCCGATCTTGTAGAGCATAGATCGAGGCATTAAGTTGATAGCCGCTCCTCCATCAATGAGCACTTTGTTGATTCCAACATTCTCAACTTTTGCTCTGATGAAAAGAGGTTTGAGATGACTTTTCATCTGAAAATCTGGCTTTTCGAAATAAGCTAATTGCTCTTCCACCACAGCCATTATTCATAACATAGTAACATACTGGCTTTGGGTCAGCCATATCAAAATGATCGAACTCACTTTCGATCTCAGTAACTTCAGATTGGACATCATATTCAGATTGGCAAGATAGATACCACAACAGATGACATCGAAATCTGGCTCAGAATCTAGTAGATCCTCATCCTCCATCTTGTCTTCATCCACTGGAGGCAGGAGTCTCTCCTTTACTGGCCTCCTAGACACTTCTCTTATATTGGCCATTTGCGGTTCTGCTGGGCCAATTTCTTCTGACGCTGGAACCTACGCCATTGGGTCGAGGGTGGTGAGCCAGTCAGGAAGAAAAAGAAGAAGACCAAGTCTTCAAAAGAACAAGGTGAGAAATCAACCTGTTGACGTCCAACCACCTTCGACTGATGTTGGCAGGCGCTGAAACAGAAACTACTCCCTCTATTGCTGAGATGGGCAACCTTGTCGAACAACCGGACTTACCACAAGAACACCCTACCGTCGAGGTATCATTCTTAATATGATTTTAATCATAACTAATACGAAACTATTTGTTAACCTTTTCCATGACAATTCGAATCAGGTACAACAAAATGTTTCTGTAGAAGAAATACCCTCATGTGCTCGAACCTCTCCTGCTCCTGAGACGGATGCAGTGAATGTTGAGGAACAGGGTGAAGGTCAAGGTATTGGACCCAGCAGTCCTCAGGGATCGAGTCAGAGAAGTTCATCTGAAGAACACTTTTCCGATGAAGAGGCCATACAAGAGGCTGAAGCTGGAGGTTCAGACATTTTCCCAGCGTCTTCGACATCTAAGCTTTCCGCTAGCATAGGGATCGCAGAGGATACATTTCATTCAAATGCAAGACGAAGACCCTGCTACAGCCCTTCGACTCCTGCTGAACACCAGTCAAGCCAACACCTCAAGTGAAAAGAATCCTGGTGCTTCGTCCTCATCTGATGCTGATATAACCTCTACAGTACGCCAAGATTGCCTGCTTTTGAAGTTATCAATGGAATACGCACGGGCAGACGTACTTAAAATCCATTGAAGAGAACCCTTCTGCTGCTTTTGGGCACTGAACTTTTTGAAGAAATTGCATAACCCCCTTACTTCTGATGAGATTCTGGGCAAAGTTATACAAATCGAGTCCATTATCGATCAATTTGCAAAATACTGTGCAGAAAAAACGCGAAAATGGCGCCAGACTCGATGCCCAGAAACAGGCACATATCCTTCTGCTCGAGAAAGCCCGAGCGGCTCAACGTGAAGTCGAGCGTCTCACCAAAGAGGCGAAAGAAGGATCTTCTGAGATCAAAGCCTGTGATGATAACATCTCCTCCTGGGAGGCAATTATTACAAATTTGCTGTCTCAGGTCGATGATCTAAGGCAGAAAATTGTAACAGAGCAGGCCAAACGCAAAGAACTCCAGGAGAAGGCTGCTGATTCGATTCAGAAGCTGGTTGCCGAAAAAGGGAGGGAAGGCCTGAAGGCCTTTAGTGCATCTCAAGCGGTAGCAGATGAGGCGAGAGCTATGGAGAGTGCTGACCAGGTTTTGAGCAAAGAGATGGCCACCTTGAAGAAACTATATGAGGACTTAGTCATGCATTAGTAGAACTATAATTTCTTTATTTCGAATTCTGTATTTCGATTCTACTTTTGATGTAATATTGACACATGCCCTTTTGTGGCAATTTTACTGTTATCGCCATTTTTATGTTTCCATTATTTCTGTCTATCTATGCTTATTTTAACTTCGAGCAATGTTGGTTTATATTTTTTCAAATATTTACCATTTATACTCAAAGTACGTTTCTGAGGGGTTAATTCCTCTAATTCATAAGCACCATTCGAATAGATCTGAATTATTTTAAACGGTCCTTCCCAATTTGGGGACCATTTGCCCAAAGCTCGATCCTTACTATCCATGGGCAGGATAACCTTCCAAACTAAATCTCCAACATTAAAAGTTTTCGACTTCACTTTCTTATTATAAGCTTTAGCAACTCTTTCTTTTTGTTTAGTCAAGACTTCTAATGCTCTTAATCTCTCCTCGTCTAAATCAACTAACTCATCTGACATCATTTTCCAATAATGGTCGATCGGAATGTCCATTTGTTTTTGTACTCTAGCTGATTGCAAATGTATTTCGACCGGCAGTATAGCATCGTGCCCATAAGTCAGTCGAAATGGGGTAGTATTAGTTGATTCCTTAGGAGAATTTCTACATGCCCATAGAACTTGATCTAACGTTTTATTCCAATTTCTTGGCTTTTGGGCAATGTGTTTTTTAATCAAGTTGATTACAATCTTATTGGCTGCTTCGACCTGACCATTTGCTTGCGCATAATATGGTGTCGAGGTTAATAATCGAAAGCCAGTTTTTTGGGGCAAATTCTTTCATTTTTCGTCCAGTAAAAACGGAACCTTGATCAGTGGTAATTGTTTCGGGAATACCAAACCTATAAATAATATAATTTTGAATGAAACTAATTACTGCTTCCTGATCAACATTTGGCAAAGGGACTGCTTCGATCCATTTTGTAAAGTAATCGATACCAACTATATATAACGCTGGTTCTTCGAAGAGGCAGGCTTGATTTCACCAATTAGGTCCAAAGCCCATCCTCTGAAAGGCCAAGGTTTGATTATGGAGTGTAACTCACTAGCCGGTACATGCTGTATCCCTGCATGCTTTTGGCATTCCTGACAGCCTTTAGCAAATTCTATGCAGTCTTTTAACATCGAAGGCCAATACAAACCTTGTCGAAATAAAAGCCATTTCATTTTATGGCCTGCTTGATGTGATCCACAAGCCCCACTGTGAACATGGGAAACTGCTAAGTATGCTTCTGATTCATTTAGACATTTTAACAACACTCCTTCTGCAGTCTTTTTAAACAAATCATTTCCCATAATCACGTAATTTAAGGCCCTATATTTAATCTTTCGAGCCACATTGCCTATTGGATTTTCCAAATATTCAATAATGGACTTTCTCCAATCATTATCTAACATATTGTCAATGGCCAAAATTTGAATTTTTTCCTGAAGATCATTCATACTTTCATCTTCATTATTTTGTGGTATACTTGCCCCCACAAGTTTTGGCATTGGCAATTTAGTGCTTAATGGCTCTGGTAACACCAGTTTATCTTTTATTTCGATCAACTGAGTTAACTTTTCCTTCGACATTTTGTACCCTGAAGCTATTTGGGCTAAATCATTTGCTTCTCGGTTTTCTTGTCGAGGTACATGCTCAATGTTAATATAATCGAAATGATTCAGAAGAGAACTTGCTATAACAAAATATTTTGCTAAGTGTTCATTAACACATTTGTATTCTTGTGTTAATTGCCTCAACACTAATTCTGAATCACCTCTTATATTAACATTTCTTGCCCCCAGGCTAATTAAAATTTCAAGGCCTGTAATTAGAGCTTCATACTCAGCCTCATTATTAGAACAAAGCCCTTTGATTTTATACTTGAATTTAGTTGGAATTTTATTGGGGGATATTATTAAAACTCCAATTCCAGTTCCATGTTTGTGTTTCGAACCATCGAAATACAAAATCCATGGCTCTGTATCGACATAGTCTTGCGACATTTCGACCACTGAGTGATCTACAATAAAATCTGCCACAATTTGACCCTTAACAGATTTCAAAGGCTTGTATGTTAAAGAATATTCTGTTAATGCTAAAGCCCATTTTCCAATTCTACTGTGTAAAATCGGTTTTGACAACATGTGCTTAATAACATCATAATGAGAATACACATAAACATCAACAGGCTTTATATATTGCTTAAGTTTTGCACAAGAGAAATACAGACAAAGACAAAGTTTTTCTATGGCAGTATATCTAGTTTCTGCATCATTTAGTACACGACTAAGATAATAAATTGCATGTTCTATGCTATCATCATCTTCCTGAGCCAACATGCTACCAATGGTCTTGTCAGACGCAGCAATATACAACTTCATGGACTTGTTTCGACTAGGAGGCATTAACACGGGAGGCTTGATCAGATATTCTTTAATTTCATCGAAAGCCTTTTGATGCTCTTCATTCCATTTGAATGGTTCATCTTTCTTGAGTCGAAGTAATGGCGAAAAAATTTGAGCTTTGCCACTTAGATTCGAAATGAATCGCCTCAAGAAGTTGATTTTTCCTAGCAAAGACTGAAGCTGTTTTTTGGTCGAAGGAGGCCTCGTCTCAAGAATAGCCTTTGTCTTATTTTGATTTATCTCAATGCCTTTTTTATGCACCACAAAACCTAGGAAATCTCCTGCACGCACACAAAAAGCACACTTTAATGGATTCATTTTTAATCCATGTTTCCTCATTCGTTCGAAAGATTGCCTAAGGTAATCCAAATGGCTATCTTCTGAGGAGGATTTGATGATTATATCATCAATATAAATTTGCATAAATGTGTCAATAAAATCATGAAACATGGAATTCATGGCCCTTTGATAAGTGGCCCCAGCATTTTTTAACCCAAAGGGCATAACCACCCATTCATAAGTGCCTAAAGCACCAGGGCATCGAAATGCTGTTTTCGACACATCGTTTTCAGCAATAAATATTTGGTTATAACCAGAATAACCATCTAACATGCTTAAATATTCGAAACCAGCTGCCGAATCTACCAACATTTCTGCTACTGGCATAGCATATTCATCTTTAGGTGTAGCATTATTTAGATCCCTAAAATCTATGCATACTCTAAGAGTTCCATTCTTTTTAATGACAGGGACTATATTTGCTAACCATTCGACATACCTGGCAGCCCTGATGAATTTACACCTCAGCAGCCTTTCGATCTCTTCCTTGATCTTGGACATGATTTCTGGTGCGAATCTTCTCGGTAGTTGTTTTACTGGTCTTTTTCCTTCCTTAATTGGTAACTTCATTTCGACCATTTCTCTGCTTAACCCAGGCATTTCGTGGTAATCCCAAGCAAAACAGTCTTTAAACTCTCTAAGAAGAGGCACCAGCTTTTCTTTTAAACTTGAGGTGATATTGGCACTGATATAAGTTGGCCTTTTAATCGAGCCATCTCCAATATCGACCTCTTCCAAAGGATCTTGAGCCTGCATCTTTGGCGCCTCACTTATGGGATTTTTCTCAAAACCCAGCGGCTCATCATCATAAATACAATCCAATCTTCGATCCTTTGTTTCTTTGTTTTCATGATCTTCGATCTTGGCTTCATCTGCCATATTTTGTTGAAATTCAGCCTCAAAGGCCGTATTTAGTCTATTTTCGGCCATATAAGCCGTAATTCTGGCCCATGCAGTGGCCTCAGTCATATTAATCTTCATATATATTCCACCCAGTTGGTGGAATGACTCCATCTTCAGAGGGAACAGCATTAATTTCCTCCCTCTCCCATATAAACCCATAGGTAGGATGGAGTTTGACAGAGTGGACAACATTGTCACTCGATTCGACAACAGCCTCCTTGTCACCACAAGGCGCTATGTTAGCCAACTTTTTGTCAAAGGTTTGTGCAGTAACATTATCGACCTCTGACTTATAGAAGCTTTGATCCGCCTCTATATTTTCCACAATCCCATCCTCCCTCCAGATAATGAGCTTCTGGTGAAGGGTAGATGGCACAGCTCCAACTCCATGAATCCACTCCCTTCCTAGTAGCAAGTTAAAATTAGCCTTAGACTGTATCACCAGGAAAAGAGTTGGTCGAACTATACTGCCTACAGCAACATCTACTTGAATGGCTCCCAAAGAATAGCCAGTTTTACCCTCATAATTCGAAAGCACAATGTTGTGGGCAGATAGATCAGTGTCATGTTTCCCGATCTTGTAGAGCATAGATCGAGGCATTAAGTTGATAGCCGCTCCTCCATCAATGAGCACTTTGTTGATTCCAACATTCTCAACTTTTGCTCTGATGAAAAGAGGTTTGAGATGACTTTTCATCTGAAAATCTGGCTTTTCGAAATAAGCTAATTGCTCTTCCACACAGCCATTATTCATAACATAGTAACATACTGGCTTTGGGTCAGCCATATCAAAATGATCGAACTCACTTTCGATCTCAGTAACTTCAGATTGGACATCATATTCAGATGGCAAGATAGATACCACACAGATGACATCGAAATCTGGCTCAGAATCTAGTAGATCCTCATCCTCCATCTTGTCTTCATCCACTGGAGGCAGGAGTCTCTCCTTTACTGGCCTCCTAGACACTTCTTTATATTGGCCCATTTGCGGGTTCTGCTGGGCCAATTTCTTCTGACGCTGGAACCTACGCCATTGGGTCCTCGTCATAGGATTCTTTCCTTTGTAATTGTTCCTATACGAGTACCTATTGGCCTCCTGTGGGCCAATTTGCTTCGTTCCACTCGAACCACCTACTTCCATAATCCCTTTGTTGAATCTTATGAGTCCCTGGTGCATCCATTTTTCGACCGGCACTGAACCAGGAGGAGCGAAAGTATTCCTTCGACCCGACTTCTGATTAGTATTCGACTGCACCATAACTCTTTTGCCTTTATCGAAACGTTGGTTCTGCCTTGCCCCCTTGTTAACAACTTGGTATTTCTTGAGGCCCTCAGTAGCCTCCTTATCACATACTGCACTGCAGCGAGGGCAGAGCATCACAATCTTGTTTTCGAGTTTGCATCTGTTCAAGAAATCAATTAACTCCTCCTCAGCCTGAGGATAAACAACCTTCATCTGTTCGTTGTAATCCTCTTCAGATACATCCTGAACTTGCACATGGGACACCTCCATTGTTTCGACCATCATTATTTCTTGGGGCTTCGCATAGAGAGTTTCGGCAGCTTTGGATGTTTCAGCATTTGCCTGAACAACCTTTGGTTTCTCACCAAATTTTAGCCTTCCTTCGTCAAGAGCCTTTTGAACCAAATCCCTGAAAAGAACACAACGTGAGGTTTTATGGCCAAGGAAATTATGAAATTTACAATAACCCCTTTTTTTCTGTTGTTCGATTGGGGGTACTTTCAAGCCCTTAGGAACAACAATCTGGCCATCTGTGACTAATAAATCAAATATTTCATCACATTTAGTTATGTCAAATGTGTAAGTTTTAGACATAAATTTATCATTTTTAGGTTCAACAGGGTTTTTTCCATTGGAAGGTCTAAGGAGTTTACAAACATAAGGAGGTCCAGGTTTTAATTCTGCTAAATCAACCTCACTGTCTTCGATATCTTCATATATAATATCGAACTCCTGGTCACTGTCATTGGTTTCGATATAAGCAACCTTTTCCTTCTTGTGGAATTTAGAATTTCTAGCCTTTTCGGCCTTCAACCGTTCGAGTTGTCGAACTCTATCAGCCAATTGAGCCATATCCCTTAAATACTGGGTATCTAATTTCTTTCTAATCGAATAGTCTAGGCCACCAGCAGCCATTTCGACTAATTCATGTTCAGGGACTTGGGTGAAACACCTTGCCTTTAAGAGTCTGAATCTGTTCAAATAATCATCAATTGATTCAAGTGCCTTGCGTCGAACGCTGGCTAACTCTTTAAGGCTGATCTTAGACTGTCCCATATAAAATTGCTCATGGAAAATCCTTTCCAATTGGTTCCAATTATGTATGGAATGAGGAGGAAGGGTTGTAAACCATGTAAAAGCATTTTTAGTCAAGGAACTAGGGAAAAATTTCATTCTTAAATTTTCATTATTAGCCAAATCCCCTGCTTCGACCAAATATCTAGCAACGTGTTCGACAGTGGACTCATTTGTCTCTCCCGCAAACTTGGTAAACTTAGGGATTTTCACACCCCTTGGTAATTCTGTCTGTAACACATACTCAGATAATGGAGACACAAAATTAGGCCTGTGTAAGCCTAAGTTCAAACCATTCTGCACCAAAATCGTTTCGACCATTTGGGCTAGGTTATTCTGCATATCGAAACGGTTTTGTTGAATATTCCCTATTACTTCATCAGCATTTTGGTTCCTATTTACCAATACTATACCAGGGTTTGGTTCGACCTGTTGGACTGGTGGCTCTATGCGTGCCGCTGGTTGTGGTGCTTGAGCCATTTGCATCCCGGGGTTATTAGGCATCTGTATCTCTTGGACAGGCGCCTGTATTTGGATCTGTCGAATTGGTGGTTGTTGTATGGGTGGTGCCCCAAAAAAGTCAGCAATTCGACTTATTTGATTTGTTAACGTTTGGTAACTGTCATTTGTATTTTGAATTAAAGGGTTAATAACAGTTCCTATTTGTTGTGTTAACATGTTAACCATATCATGGTTACTTTCATCCATTTGTTGTCTGAGTGACAAAACGGATGTATTAGTTAAATGTTGCGGAATTACCCTACCTTGATTGCCCGCTACAGATCCTGATGGAGAGGACATATTAAGATTCTCTATGTTTGGTTGAGAATTTTGCAACCCTACCATCAAAGATGTAGGCATGCCATATAGAGGGTTTTGAGGCGGTCGAAAGGGACTTCCACTGGGATTCCCTAAACTAGGGTTGTTCCAAGGGGCAAAAGCAGACGCTGACGTGGTCGAACTTGCCAACGTCATGTTGGTCATGGGAGAGGTTACCCCTGTTTGATTCATAACCGTCGAAACGGTTGAACTAACCGTGCCAACAGTTTGGTCAGGAATTGCTCCTATACCAGAATTTATATTGGCATTACTGACAGATGTTTGCGTTGGTTGCCCCTCCATATTTGGAAGGTCATTGTTTCGATTGCTTGGGGGTGGTCTAGCCATCCTTGTACGAGTTTTGAATTCTGTTAAGTGTGGAACAGATTTCCCACTTCTTAAATGCATACAAAATCAAAACAATTAAGAAGGCAATAAACCAACTGCAACAAACAAAACTTTAAAAATAATTTAAAACCAAAACACACAATTGACCGGTCCCACTGGGCGTGCCAATTTGTTTACACTGGAATTTGGTAAACAACCGCTAGTCTAAGTTAATTGCTTGCGAGACCAACTAGTGAATCTCAGGAGCATGTCATTTGCGTGTTTGCTTTAAACATAAAACCGTTAATGTTCATCATTGCAACAAACACTCACTGGTTCGAAATTTGCAGAAAGTAAAATTGTTTAACAGAAATCGAAATGCTGGAAATAAATTAACAAGGGAGGAAAATTGCAGAATGTAAAGGAGCAGTAAGTTCACTCGATCGAATGAACCATTTAAAAGACAGGAATTCTAAAGTGAAGCGTAAATTGCATTGCATTCGAAATGTAAAGTTTACAGAAATTTAAAATGGTTCACAAACAAACATACATTCTCCTTGTGTACTCGTTTCTCTCTGCGCTGGATACTTTGAGTGTATAAGGATTCTGTAGAAATGATTTGCGACCCCCCAAATCTAACTAAAAACTGCTATATATAGACATTCGAAAATAAACTGCCCTAACGGTCGAACATTATCCGAATGCCAAGTGTCCTGCCACGTACATCTTACATGCACATAACTGCTCCTTAGAACGGTTATCCGTCTTGCTCGAAGTCGAAGCTGATTTTGTGAATTTTTTGTCAGAAATTGTGCTAAGTCTAGAACTCCTGTTACCTCGACTTCGACTCGATCATACATCAGTTTGAATCACCCAATGATTCGAAAGCCCTCTTTCTTATCCTAGCCTTGTACTTCGCAAATACTTCCTTGAACCTGGGAATCCCTTTCAAAAGACTCTTCTCTCTTTTCGATTCGAACAGGTCCTGACCAGACTCTTGCTCTGTAATACGCTTCGAACCTCGAGACGACATCCAATGCATACTTAGAGCATATTTTAGCTCGTCGAAAATATGGGCTAACAGCATCACATTGTGTCAATGTAACGTACGTGTTATGCAACCTTGTGTTAGTTAAAATTTAGAGTTGATAAGTCGCTAGGACAAAAATTGGTTTAGGCTTTCGACTTATGCAGTTGAAAGAAGAAGAGGATGTTTGTTGATTAGCACCACATGGAATTCATGATGTTGTATTTTGGATGGCATGACCACTGCACCATGCTATTTTGAATGTTAATTAGGGATGTTATATTATGTTTGGGTTATTGTTTGTTTGTTGACCATGGATTTTTGAGATGTGTCTCTTGAACACTAGTACTTAATTAGCAATGTTTTTTTTTGTACGTATGTAGTTGTTGAAGATGAAATTAGATTAGAGGGAAGTGTGTTCCATCTACTTGACTCGTAAAACTTTAACATCATTCATTTCATTACATAAAGGACTACAATTTCATTTAAAAAGACATAGTATTGCATAATTAACTTAGATTAACACAAAAAAATAAAAATAAAAATAGATTAGTTTCATTCAAAGACAAGCACTGCAATACACTTAACTAAACACAAAAGGGCAGCAAAATCTCCATAAACACAATCATTCTTTACACCTAAACACAGACTCTTATTGTCCATTCAACAGCATCGTGATAAAAATTACATTTAACATAAAGAACAGAACAAACAACTAAGAAGAATTTGATGCAAGATATTTTTGGACTTCGATGCACTTTGCATATTCAGGATCTTCCTTTTTTGATCGAAATGACAACATATTTGTCATCAACCAGTTCGTGCAAAACCCATTGAAAAAATTGCACCCATCCTCTTCCTCTTCACCACTTTGTTTTACCGACATTGAAACATTAAGCATCGCTTACAACATACTTCAAAATGAAGCAAAAATGAATACTACACAATCCACATACAACCTTGTAGTCTCATGTTGGAGTGTCATTTGGATGGGATCAACAAGTACATGGTTTTAATATGTATATTCTGCAAAAGTGGAGAAGTACACGTGGTTGTTGGCTTCTTATGTTTTACTTGTCAAAATTTTATGTTTTACCTCTGTAAAACTTTCATACTTTGGTTGTACGATCCTTGTGTTTCACTCAATGTGTTCTACTTAATAATAATCATTTTTGGTTATTAAAAAAAACCTTACAGTTAGGGCAGCCCCAAAATTTCTTTCCAGTGTTCACAACAGTCAAAGTCTTTCGGAGACCCATGATATCCCCACACTACCACACATTGGAGCAAATTATCTTTGACTCCACCACTATAAAAGGACTGCAAATCCATGCTTGAGCTCTAATTCATGGAGAAATGTGAATGGAAACTACATGATGAACCTAGCATATGAGAGATTTGAGGGAAGGAGTTTATAATTTGGTGAAGAATACCTTCTATCTTCCAATGATCATAAACTCCAATGTTGGGAAAGAGGAGAACCAACCACCTCAACAACATCATTCATCACACAGATAGTGTGTCAACATCATTATAGACTAACTTACATAAAGAACTTAGTTGAATGCCTTTAAAAATTATAGGACCAACCTTTTAAAAATAAGGCTTAATTACAAAATTTGTTCTCCTATTTTGTCTATTATACTAAATCGATCTTTCTATTTTTTAATTCACTATTTAAGTCTTTCTATATTTCAAAATACACTATCCTAGTCCTCAGAACTGATTTTTACCGTTGATTAACCATTGACCGTTAAATTTTAATACTATATTTTACATCAAATATTCAAATGAGTATTTGGGTGTAGTGGTAAAAAAGTGTATTTCTTACTTCAAGAATCATGGTTTTAGTCCATCTTAAAACATTTTTTTAAGTTCTTATTTTTTAAGAAAATATTGGTCAACTCTCTATTCTAGTCAACATTTAAAATTTAACGGTCAACGGTTAGTCAACAGTTAAAGTCAACTCTATGACTAATGTATTTTGAAATATAGGGAGATTCAAATAATGAACTAAAAAATAGGGGGACCGATTTAGTATAATAGACAAAATAAGGGGATGAATTTTGCAATTAAGCCTAAAAATAAGATGATCAAATTGAACCTAAAAAATAAATTAGATGACCAAAATAATAATTAAAACTTTACTAATATCCTTTAAAAAGACTTTTTAGACCACTTTCAATATTTTTGTTCATGTCACTACTAGAAAAAATATTTTCGACAATGATTATTTGAGACATTTGACGACGATTTTGAACCGTCTCTGAAACCAACGTCGTGGAAAGTTAACAATTCCCACAACGGTTCCTTAACCATCTTAGAATGAGAGATTCAACATCGGTTTCATAACCATCTTTAAAAAATCACCATTCTAAGAAGCGTAACTTTCTAAGACGATTTTTACGTAAAAATCGTCTAAGAAAAGCTATCATTCTAAGACGGTTTTCACGTGGAAACCGTCTTAGAAGGGGGAACTTCTAAGTACAATTTTATTCTCCATTTTTGTTATGAGGAAAAAAATTTCCTCATAACTGTGTCTTCATTTTGTACGATCCTAAGTCTAATTTTATTCTCCATTTTTGTTATTGTTAAACTTGACGCATCCTTTTCACTACTAAAAAATATATATTTAACATCGGCATGTTAACATCGGTTTCCGGAAAAACCGATGTTAACAAAAGCACACTAGCATACTTGTAATTAAGATTAGTTTATTAACATCGGTTTTATGAAAACCGATGTTAATATGTAACTGTTAACATCGGTTTTGTAAAAAACCGATGTTAACACAAATGTGGTGACGATGTCAACATCGGTTTTTTAAATAACCGATGTTAACATTCACTAGTTAACATCGGTTTTTGCAAAACCGATGTTAACCTTAGAAAGTTGACATCAGTTTTTTAAAACACCGATGTTGACATGAACTACTTAACATCGGTTTTGTTTAAAAAATCGATGTTATCCCTTTCATAAGTACTAAAACCCCGAAAATCCATTTTCCCTCCACGCGTTCAGTAACCAAAACTCTTTCTCCATTTCTTCCTCATCACGTAGGTTATTTGTCCTCCTGAAGCTGCCATTCCTGTTCGTGTTCGAGTTGGAGTTCGCACCAGTTCCCGTTTGAGTTGGTGTTCGAGTTCGAGTTCGAGTTCGCAACAGTTCCCATTCGAGTTTGTGTTCGTCACTGTCGCATTTAGGTACATGGGCAAACCTGCTTCTTTCTGTGCTTTCTGGTCATAAATCGTGTCGTCATTTCCCCCATTGTAGAGTGTGAGTCAGTACCTTGCTTTGCTTCGAGTGATGTCTGCTTCTTCCTTTGTTTGAATGGTTTTCGTTGCAAGCTGGCTTTCTGATTTTTACTACAAATTTTAAGGTAAAATAACATCTTAAATGTTTGTCTTCGAGTTTCATTATTTCACCCTCTTGGGGATTCAATGCTTTTTGTGGCTTTGTGTTTACAGTGACCCTGGACCTCAGCAGAACTGTGCCTTTGTGGGTTTGTGTTTACAGTGACCATGGAGCTCACCTATCAGTGAAGTTTCCATCAAAGGTAAGTACCACAGTGTCCCTGAAACATTTATTTTCGTTCCATGATAGAAAAATGGTTGAACCCAACATTTACTAATTCATATGGTACCATTGTTGACCCTGGACCTCAGTTGCACTGTGCCTTTGTGGGTTTGTGTTTACAGTGACCCTGGAGCTCACCTATCAGTGAAGTTTCCATCAAAGGTAAGTACCACACTCTCCCTGAAACATTTATTTTCGTTCCATGATAGAAAAATGGTTGAACCCAGCATTTACTAATTCATATGGTACCGTTGTTTTCCTATTTTTGTGTCTGTGTTTGCCTTGTTGAAATTAGTTATCAGTTTAGTTCAATTCAAAATAGTTTTTAGAACTAACCTAGGTTAGGTATGTTGGGTCTTTAAAATTAGTCTGAGAATGATTTGCTGAAAGATATGGGTTGGTATTACAAGGAATTGCTCGAGAAGTGTGGGTGGAATGATGTTGTGGAGGTTATAGAGGCAATGGGAGAGGGAGACGTGTTTCATTTGTTGAATCCAGATTGTGACAATGCTGTTTCCTTTATCAACCATAGTTAAGGATACAATTATGAGTTACTATGTGATATGTCTGTCTGCACTTGTTACTTGTTATTGTTAGTAACATCCTTCCTTTACTTGAGGTTATTTATGAGAATCTGCACTTCCTGTTTCATGTAGCGTATGTCACTGACACTGACTATGTATGTTGAGCAATTCTAGCATCTGCTTGAAAATATGTTCTATTGAAAATGCTATATACATGGTACACAAAATTAGCTTTAATTAATTATACTTAATGACTACGTGCTTGTGTAAAAATTGCTCTGGACTGCCAAACTATTTTACTTCAGCAAAAATCAAGGAAATGGTGTGTTAGTAATATAAAATTAAAAGAATAAAGCACCAAGAACCATTTTCCTAATCACTGCAAAATTGGTCATTCAGGATAATTTTGTATTATAAGGTCACCGAATTCAGGATATAGTATTAGTCTCTTGTAATTCTTCTGCTGAATGGTAAATCTTTATGCTCTATAATCTTTAGGTAGGAGAGTTGGAATACTAGTTAGTTAGTCATGGAAGGGAAAAAGTTCATTATGTTTATCGCTTGTAAGTTGAACACTAGCTCTTTACAAAAGGAGAAATGTTTGGTGAAGTAGAAATCCTTGGAGGAGTATTCTTTCTCCTATTTTGTTTAATTAATAAAATCTTTCTTTGGTAACAAAAACAACACCCTCTTGAAATTCAACCTTGTCCAGTAGGCTGGAATTCTAGAGCTTTGTTTTAGGTACACAAAATGGGGGGACATGGGATGACCATAATTTGTCTCCGCATGTCATCGGGCCCGCCGCCTCTGGATGACAAAAGGGCGCAGAATGACCATAATTTGTCTCTGCGTGCCATCGGACACAACTGTGTCTGAATGGCAAAAGAGTGTGCGGAATGACCATAATTTGTCTCCGCATGTCATCAGGCCCGCCACCTCTGGATGACAAAAGGGTGCAGAATGACCATAATTTGTCTCTGCGTGCCATCGGACACAATTGTGTCTGAATGGCAAAAGGGTGTGCGGAATGACCATAATTTGTCTCCGCATGTCATCGGGCCCGCCGCCTCTGGATGACAAAAGGGTGCAGAATGACCATAATTTTTCTCTGCGTGCCATCGGACACAACTGTGTCTGAATGGCAAAAAGGTGTGCGGAATGACCATAATTTGTCTCCGCATGTCATCGGGCCCGCCGCCTCTGGATGATAAAAGGGCGCAGAATGACCATAATTTGTCTCTGCGTGCCATCGGACACAACTGTGTCTAAATGGCAAAAAGGTGTGCGGAATGACCATAATTTGTCTCCGCATGTCACATGACCTCAGGGTCAGTATGACAGAGATTGTGGGGCGGCCGACAAAAGCAAGGCTCTTGCTCCTACGTATCCTCCAATGAGGAACTCAGACCTACGTAGTTCTGGATAACTTGTGAGACTTGAAAAAGTCTCGGTGTTTTCTTCACTAAAATGCAAACATGCTTTAGTAAAGAGACAAATATTCCAACTGATTAGAGCAGCATATGCTTTTTTGAGTGAAAAACAATGCGTCTACCGGGGAAGGAGAGTCTGCTGATGAAACCCCCCCATAACCATAAATGAGATTTTGGATGTTTAGCATTTCGTTTCTAAATGACCATTTAGAGGAAACACTGGGTTCGACAAAAATAGAAGAAATCCACTCAAAGTGTATCAATCTCGCACAGGTAAGTGTTTCATCCTAATTCCGAACCATAGATATGTCACGACTTGACTTTGCAAATTATTTCCTATCAAATCAAAAGTTACATGCGTGATCATGGATCAATAGGACTTCCCTTGGGAATGGGTTCTTTTGGTGGGTTTTTCGGCTTTTGTGTGTTTTTGGCCTTTTCCTTTTCTGTTTTTGTTTTGCGCGAGGCGAACAAGTCACCGACGCACAGGATTTTGGTTGGTAATCAAAGGGAGAAGACCACTTTCAGGTCATGGTTTCCTTTCCTTCTTTTTGTTCATTTGGTGACAATTATGTATTGTACAGATATTGTCCGGTCCAAAGACCTTTCTGCACATTTCTTCTGGTTTCTTTCGATCCTTGATCAGGAGCTTTCTTTCCTTCTTCTTCTTCCCTTTTTTACTTTCTCCCATTCTTTGATTGGGAATTTTCTTTCTTTTCATTTCGCTTTCTCCCACTCTTTGATTGGGAATTTCCTTTCTTTTCTTTTTGCTTTCTCCCACTCTTTGATTGGGAATTTTCCTTCTCTTATTTTTTGCTTCCGAGGGTAAGGATTGACATTCTCACCCTGGGTCAAGGTTTATGGTGAGTTAGGATTTTGGCTCAAGGCTTGTAGAACAGCTAGACATGATACATGTCAGGGTTTGGTTTGGTTCAAGGACAAAAAGGGATGCCCCACATTATTTCCATGACACAAATGCAAAAATGATGATTTGGAAATTTTATGCAAAACTGGTCATGCATGCACCTATGCGGACACTCAAGCGTCAAATTTTTATGGTCATGTGATGCTAGGGCTCAGGATTCATTTCCTCTATTTTAGTCAACCCAATGTTTCCAAAACATGTTCTTTTATCCATTTGTGCATTCATCCGAGTCCATTTTGGGCGTCTGGGAAAATTTTTACAGCGTCCACCCTTCAGGTGTACACACATTTTTTAAAAAACTAGCTATGATCGGCGAATTTTCCTTTCAATCAAAAGTCGGAAATCATCTCTTTCAAAAACATGTTGGTTCTTTATCTTCTATTTTCCTTCTTTTTCTCCTTACTTGCTCTCTCTTTCCTCTTTTTTTTTTATTATTATTTTTATCATGATTTTTGTTTGTCTTATTTTTTTGGACGATGTTCCTAAACGAAAAACTCTACACGGTTCCAGAATTTCAAACATCATTGATAATAATGATATAAACACTAACGCAACAATCCAAACAAAAATGTATGCGCTGTACAAATGACAATCGAAACAACAAAAACAAACATTAGTCTCTCATAACAAAAAATAACCTAACATAAAAATAATAAAAGAAATATGAAAGAAAACATGAATCTGGGGATCTCCCAGTCATGTAGCTCCACTCCCTCCCAAGAAGTCAAGCAAATCGGCCATCTCCTCGTCCTCGTGGGCCTCCTTTCCATCGCCGGGAGCCTCTGGGGGCGCCTCTCCTGCTTGGGCCTCGGGCCAATCCCCGGGCCATGCGACCTCTGCCCTGAACTGGTCTGGAGTAGGGCATGAAAAAGAAGCGAAGCCCTGACTCTACATGCTGAGGCTCAGCTGGTAAAGACAATCATGAGTCTGTACATGTGCCCGGTGGTTGGCTGCCTGCTGGCGAACCAAATGCCGTAAATACTGCTCCGTGTCAAACGACCCAGCCGGGCCAGCCTGATGAGGTGGTGGTGGCGCGCCTGCGGTCTGTGGAGCATCACCCTGAGCCTGTCTCTGGGTGCAGTACTTCTCAATAAAAGCCCGGGTGATGGGTGGCCGAATCACCTTGGTAGGTGCAACGGGGATTCCAAACGACTGGTAGAGTCCTGTGATCAGCGCGGGAAATCCCAGGGCCCTGTTGGACTTATCTGGATCCAAAGGGTGCCTGGTAGGCGCCATACCTGCAAAAATATAGATGGCATCAACGATTAACTGAGCCATATGGATGCTCATCCGCGTCAGGATGGCGTACACCAGCTGACACTTCGGCAGGGGGAGGTCGGAATTATGATCGGTGGGCAGGATGTTGCTGAGCAGCAAAGTCATCCATATCTGAGTCAGGGTGGTCATGTTGGTGCGCATGATCCGCACCCGTCTCCTGGCAGCAGTCCGGGCAAAATCTTGCCCCGGTATACATAGCAACTGGGCGATGGCCTCCTCATCGAACCCATTAGACCGGTTCCTCCTCTGGCCATACTCGCACTCCTGGCCCTCTTCTAGCACTGACGGATATCCCAGGAGTTGGCCGATAGCATCTGCATCAAACGGGATCGACTGACCCCTCACCCAGGACCTCATGTCACGCACGCCCTCCTCTGTTGGCCAAGCATTGGCATAAAATTCGAGGACTATTTCTGGATCGAACTTGGCCATGGGGGTAACCAGTGATGCCCACCGCCGGCGACCTATCTCCTCCTGGAAATCAGTATACTCATCGTCCCTGAGCTGGACGCGTCGCTCCCGGAGAAATGACCATCCCTTGATGGCCTCGAAGCGCTGCTGGTGTACAGCGCTCCTAAAGCTGTGACTGTCATACTCAGGAGCGAAACTAGTTCCTTCGGCCGTCTTATCCTTCCTGGACCTTTTTGAGGCAAGCTTCCTCGGGGCCATTTCCTGCGAAGGCAAACATTTGGAAAGTTAATTTTACCAAGAAATGCTACTCTTAAAACAAAAATGGCATACAACCTCCTCCAATCAATGTAAATTTAGAGCAAACTCATGCACATACTTCCTTACGAACATTCACTCGCACAAGATATTCTTCTACCTAAGAAAAATGCACCCATGCGTAATCAAGGCACCTTCGTTACCTAGATTATTTATATGTACTTCCAAGGTGTATTTGCTACCTACATCACATGCACTTCCTTGGCTAAATTTACATACATGCATACTCAAAGCATTTTGGCTACCAAAAATTGCATACGTGCACATTCTGGTATTTCTAATACCTATACATACACAAACTTCATGATGAATCTTGGCTACCTACACAATAAGGTGCTACATTTCATGCTTTATTCAAGTGTTTTTGCCACCTAAAGCCGCATGCAAATTCAAGTATATGGCATTCAAATTAAAAAGTATCTCTGTAAGGTATTTTCTTTACATAAAAATGCAACATATATATATTTTTTGTGAGACATTTTGACTACCAAAAATTACATGTACATACATCCAAGTATTTTGCTACCTATTCTAAACCTACACATTTATGATGAACAAAATTCCTAAACATCTAGGCGTAGGGAAATTATTGTAGCGTGGCTCATAGCTGATTGCTGGCCAAAAAGGGTAACTTTACCCAGTATGCACCCACTCTTGTGTTCTCTTGCATAAAAACTTTGGTTCCTAGGCCTAGTATATATGGGGGGCAATTACTCTAGCCCTTACGAAACCGAATACATGCCCCCAAAAAATAGAAAACATGTGCATACCTAATTGTCCCATAGGTTGTTTCCCTACAAAAATCACGCGCTAATGCCATTGAGGCATTTCACCGAACACTTGGTGGGCGCGCGTTTGGGCATCAATAGCAAGAGAACGGGGACAGTGTGGCATGCCCCATTACTTCAAAATACATTATAGGCCTAGGGCCATCTCATACAAACCCCCAATTCAAACCAATCAAGCAAGAAAACAAACCAAAATTGCCCCACATATTTGAGCACATTTCCACAATTTAGAGCACCAAAAGGAGATCAAAATACACCAATGAAAAGCTAGAAAGCTTAAAGATGGAATACTTACTTGTTGGTGATAAATAAAAGTGCAAAACGGAATCGAAGAATGCGAAAAGTAGAGATCCTAGGGCTGCAAACTCGTAAATTCCGTAGGTATGGCTTTTGAAAAGGGGGAAAATAAGTTTTTGAATGCAAAAACGTCCCCCTTTTGTCATTTTTATATTTTGGTGTAGGGGTTGCTCGCCCAGGCGAGCTCAGCTCGCCCAAGCAAGCTAACCTGCACTTTTTTTTTTTTTTTAGGGGAAACTGTAACCATGGCCCCCCTCTCTTTACAGGATAGCGTTCGCCCACTCGAATTTACTTAAGTTAGAATTTAGGCATCGTTTTACTTACTTAAAACAAAAAATAGTAAAAGAAAACCGCAAATACAAAGGATACTGGGTTGCCTTGCAGTGACGTTCTCTGCTTGTTTAGCGTAGAGAAGGGGCAACGATCGGTCGGTCGTGACCCTAGCCTCCATTTGCGTCCGTTCCTAAGTACCTACAAGTAGGAAACAAACAATGTGCAGCCAATCATGACCGGGTTATTGTCTTACCTTGATTGGTTTCCTGCTGCTCTAGCTTTGTCTCTACCCCAGAAGGTAGTTCAAGATGATCCTGCCCCTGTTTTACCACAACAATATGCATGCGTATGCGTATACATGAATGTTTTCAAACGCAACAAATTTTTAGTGAAAGTTGGTTTAGGTTAAATTTTAATTAAGCGCTTGGGGCATCCCATGACTTGAGTGGCAGGGCTCAGGTGATCACAAATTAACGCAAAGTTTAAAACCAACGTGAGGACTAAAGCCTCGAACCCACGTTTACTTCTTTGAAAGATTGTGACGAGAGATACAGTAGACGGGGAATCCCTGGGGGATACCCAGAAAACACATAAAGATAAAGAACATGCAGCGACATCCTTAATTGCCCCAGATTCTAAGCATAATATCGCATGACGACATCAGAATTCACGGGTGAAGGTAGCTCTTCGCCATCCATGTTGGTAAGCACCAGGGCTCCTCCGGAAAAAGCCCTCTTCACAACAAAAGGCCCTTCGTAGTTTGGGGCCCATTTTCCTCGATTGTCCTTGACAGCATGGGACATTTTCTTTAGCACAAGGTCTCCCTCATGGAACTTGCGCAAGCGTACCTTCTTGTCGAATGCACTCTTCATTCTTTGCTGGTACAAATGCCCATGACTCATGGCCGTTAAGCGCTTACCCTCAATGAGGTTGAGCTGGTCATAGCGCGTCAACCCACTCTGATTCCTTTAATCTGGATTCTGCCAAGATCCTTAATGACGGGACCTCTACCTCAAACGGTAACACAGCCTCCATCCCATATACCAATGAGAACGGCGTTGCCGCAGTTGACGTTCGCACTGAAGTTCGGTAACCGTGTAACGCGAATGGGAGCATCTCGTGCCAATCTCTGTACGACACAGTCATCTTTTGGATAATCTTTTTGATATTCTTATTGGCCGCTTCCACGGCTCCATTCATCTTTGGCCGGTAGGGCGTGGAATTGTGATGCTGGATTTTAAACTCCTCGCACATTTCCCCCATCATCTTGTTATTCAGGTTGGTGCCGTTGTCCGTGATAATCTTCTTTGGCAAACCATATCGGCAGATGATCTCTTTCTTAATGAACCTGACCACCACACCCCTCGTCACATTGGTGTAGGAGGCCGCCTCGACCCACTTGGTAAAATAATCTATCGCTACGAGGATGAAGCGATGACCATTCGAGGCCTTGGGCTCAATGGCCCCGATGACATCTATCCCCCACATGGAGAAAGGCCAAGGGGCGGACATGACATTCAGAGGATGCGGTGGAGCATTGACATTGTCTGCGAACGCTTGACATTTGTGGCATTTCCTTACATGGACACAACAATCACTTTCCATGGTAAGTCAGTAATAACCTGCTCTTAGGATCTTCCTGGCCATAGCATGCCCGTTGGCATGCGTTCCAAACGAGCCCTCATGGACTTCCTCGATCATGTGAGTCGCCTCCCTGGCATCCACACACCGCAGGAGTGTCATGTCGTGGTTTCTCTTATACAGTATGCTTCCGCTCATGAAGAAGCCGGCCGCCAACCTTCTCAATGTCCTCTTATCATTGTCGACAATCTCTGGCGGGTATTCTTTGCTTACGACATATCGCTTGATGTCGAAATACCAAGGCTTACCGTCCCGTTCCTCTTCTACTTGGCAACAATGCGCGGGTTTGCCACGACACCAAAATTCAATGTACGGTAGATCCCCATGCGGCATTAGCTGGAACATAGACGCCAAAGTAGCAAGCGCATCCGCCATTTGATTTTCCTCGTGGGGAACATGATGGAAAGAGATCTCATCAAAGGTTTTAGCCAATTCCTTGATATAGGCTTTGTAGGGTATCAGCTTGGGATCTCTAGTTTCCCATTCCCCTCTCAGCTGATGGATTACCAACGCTGAGTCACCGTACACCTTGAGTAGTTTGACATTGGAGTCAATCGCTGCCTGGACGGCCAGGGCACATGCTTCATATTCGGCCATGTTGTTGGTGCAGTCGAATCCTAGCCTGGCTGTGAAAGGTACACATTGATTGTCCGGAGAGACCAATACTGCTCCAACGCCATGGCCTAGAATGTTTGATGCTCCGTCAAACCATACGGTCCATTTGTCCCGATCTTCGTCCAATTTTTCCTCAAACAAGGCCATGATGTCCTCATCCGGGAATTCAGGATGCATGGGCTGATAGTCGTTAAGAGGCTGTTGAGCCAAATAATCTGCTAAGGCGCTTCCTTTTATCGCCTTTTGGGTGACGTAGATTATATCAAACTCGGATAGCAGGACTTGCCACCGGGCGATTCGTCCCGTGAGAGCCGGCTTTTCAAAGATGTACTTAACCGGGTCCATCTTGGATATCAACCAGGTAGTATGGCTCAGCATGTATTGCCTTAGGCGATGGGATGCCCATACTAAAGCACAACACGTTCTTTCGAGCAAGGAGTAATTCGTTTCACAGGTCGTGAACTTCTTACTTAGGTAGTAAACAACGCGCTCTTTCTTTCCGGATTCGTCATGTTGCCCCAGCATACACCCCATTGACTCGTCCAAGATTGTCATGTACAAGATGAGAGGCCTTCCAGGTACTGGTGGCATAAGCACAGGGGGATTCATAAGACACTTCTTGATCCTTCCAAAAGCCTCTTGGCAACCCTCATTCCAGCGATCAGTTTGGTTTTTGCGTAAGAGCTTGAACAACGGCTCACAAATGGCGGTGAGCTGCGATATGAATCTGGCAATATAATTCAAGCGTCCCAGGAAACCTCGGACTTGCCTCTCAGTACGGGGTTCCGGCATCTCAAGGATGGCCTTCACCTTTTCGGGATCTACCTCTATCCCTTTCTGGCTTACGATCAAACCAAGCAATTTCCCTGATTTGACCCCAAAGGTACACTTGGCGGGGTTCAACCTTAATTGATATTTCTTAAGCCTTTTGAACAACTTCCGCAGGTTGACAAGGTGTTCTTCTTTGGATTTAGATTTAGCAATTATGTCGTCCACGTAGACCTCGATCTCTTGATGCATCATATCATGGAACAAAGCTACCATGGCTCGTTGATAAGTTGCCCCGGCATTCTTGAGTCCAAAGGACATCACCTTGTAACAGAATGTTCCCCACAGGGTGACGAAGGTAGTCTTTTCCATATCCTCTAGCGCCATCTTTATCTGATTGTAACCGGAGAAACCGTCCATGAAGGAAAATAAAGCGAAATTGGCCGTATTATCCACGAGGATATCGATGTGTGGCAAAGGAAAATTGTCCTTGGGACTGGCCCGATTCAGGTCCCGATAATCCACACACATTCGTACTTTCCCATCTTTCTTAGGGACCGGTACAATGTTGGCAACCCATTCTGGATACCGAGCGACGGCCAGAAAACCAGCGTCAAATTGCTTCTTCACTTCTTCTTTTATCTTCAAGGATGTTTCGGGCTTCATCCTTCTCAGTTTCTGCTTTACCGGGGAACACTCGGGATTTAGAGGTAATCGGTGCTGTACAATGTCAGAACTCAAACCGGGCATATCTTGGTATGACCAAGCAAAGATGTCTTGGTAGTCTCTCAGCAGGGTTATTAATTCTCCACGGATAGGTGCGGTAATACCTGTGCCTATCTTTACTTCCCTTTTTCCACTGCCAACTCCCAAGTCTACTAGTTCAGTTTCTTCTTGATGAGGCCCCATTTCTTGGTCCTCATGGGCGACTATCCTTTCTAATTCTGGGGGAAGTCTCACATCCTCATTCCCTTCATCTTCCGTTTGATTCGTTTCTTGCTCGAAGTTGATAGGCGGGTCCCAGGTATTAGTACCTTCGGGGGACTCGTCATCAGATCTGCCGTTTCAGAAATAAAGAAGTAAACATGCAAATGGATGAGAATGGGTAGAGACGTAGGAACAGATGAAGAAAGATCCTTGTATTATAAATTTAAAACAAAAGACACAAAGCCTTAACAAAAGAAACTCTAAAGCCTAGGCCTAACTATAGAGTTTTTTAAAACCGTAAAGGTTTACATTATGCTCGTTGCGTAAATGTCGGGGCGTTCCTCCACTCGCCAATTTCCCAGCTGGAAATCAGGAGAGCATGGTCGTACCAAATCCAATGTACTCGGAACATCATCTTCGTACATCGCGACCACTTGACCTTTGTCCCCTAGACCCGCGCTTATAAAGCTTCTACTTATGTGGCAGGGCGGGCTTCCTTCACCTTCTTGTCTCAACCGCGAGCTTTGACTACCGCTCTTCCTTCCCGCGATGCTTCTCTTTACATCTGCCTGAGTGGGCTTATAGCCTAACCCATACTTCCCACGATTTCCTTTGGCATTTATCAGGCTAGTTATGCCGCCGTTGTCTTTGCCTAAACCCATTCCGGGTTCGTAACCGTTCCCCAACATGACTCGGGCCATCATTACTGCTGCATCGGACAGGCAAGCTTGCCCAGAGAAGGAGTCCACGGAGGAAATGCTTACCACCTCAAAAGACTGGAAAGCGGTTTCTAATGACTCCTCTGCGGCCTCTACATAAGGCATAGAGGTTGGATAGCTCACCAAGATGTCTTCCTCGCCTGACACGATGACCAGATGCCCTTCCACTACGAATTTCAACTTTTGGTGGAGTGTAGAGGGAACAACTCCCACTGAGTGGATCCACGGACGTCCCAACAGACAGCTGTAGGGGGGTTAATATCCATTATTTGGAAAGTGACTTGATAGGTGTGAGGTCCTATCTGTACTGGGAGATCGATCTCTCCCCTAACCTCTTGGCGGGTGCCGTCGAAGGCACGAACCACCATTGAACTCGGCTTTAAGTGGGAAGCATTGAATGGTAGTTTCTCCAAAGTGCTCTTAGGCATCACGTTTAAACTGGAACCATTATCAATGAGCACTTTGGCTACGATATGATCCATACACTTGACTGATACGTGCAAAGCTTTATTATGCCCTCTCCCCTCGGCGGGGATTTCTTCTTCGGCGAATGCGAGATAGTTGTTGGCAGTGATATTATTGACCAGCCCTCCGAAACCTTCTACCGAGATGTCTTGGGCCACATGGGCCTCGTTCAGAACTTTTACTAGCAGAGCCCAATGAGGCTCGGAGCTCATGAGTAACTCCAACAGCGAGACCCTGGCCGGGGTTTTGTTGAGCTGTTCGATAACCTTGAATTCGCTTTGCTGAATTATACGGAGGAACTCACTGGCTTCCTCTAGCGACACCTCCTTTTTACCATCCTTTTTCTCCGGAAGACCTTTAACCGGAATATCTTTATTCGAAGCGTGGGGTTCTTCGCCATCTTGTTCCTCCACCACTTTTCCTTTCCCCTTGACGTTTGCGGGTTGGACTGGTAGGTCCGGAGGCGCAAACACACGACCGCTACGGGTCACACCACTCAGTCCCGTGATATTTATTACCTTAGCTGACAACGAGCTGACATCGGTGGCTTCTTCTTCCTTCCCCCTTGGAGGTGTGTATCTCCATGGGACTGCGTGGCTATTTTGGTATGGGAAAGGAACAGGTTTAGCTGCTAAGGGGTGTCCGGGCTTTTGCGAAGCTGTGCCCTTGGTGAAGTATATCACCAAGGGTTTGGGCTTCGCAACACTGCTCCCATCCGTGGACTGCATGCATATATGCTGCTCCTCTCTTCCTTCACTGCTAACTTCCAGTCGACCTTGATCTATCATTCGCTGTAACAATTCCTCTATTCCCAAACATGTTTCCATGTCATGCAGCTCGCCGGAATGCAGCAAACAGGAATCCTCCTTACGCCCACTATGAGGAATCACACCTCCCTTTTGTAGGGCCTCAAAGATAAACCTCCTAGGGGTTGCCACATCCCTTAAAGGTTTAAACCTGCGCGGTCTATCGGACTCAACGACGTTAACCGCTCCCCCTCCATGATTGGCGAGCGGGTTGGTTTTCACATTGGGCCGATCCTCTTGGAAAGTCAGCCATCCAGCATCTATCAAATGTTGGACCTTGTATTTAAAGGCCAGGCATTTTTCAATGGAATGCCCCGGGACACCCCCATGGTACTTGCAAGTTGCGTTAGGGTCATACCACTTTGGGAAAGGGGGTTGGAGGACCTTTCCGGGAGTTACCACGGCCAAATGGTTGGCGATGAGGGATGGCCAGAGGTCTTCGTACGTCATTGGGAGTGGGGTGAATTCTTGAAATGGCCTCAGAGGGAAGTTCCTTGTTGCGTTGGAATTACCGGCCGGGCGAGCTGTGTTCGGAGTTGGAACTTGGGGAGCTTCCCTCTGGGTGGGTGCCTTAGGCTGCACAGGTGCTGAACTAGAGGCGTTCCCGGTATGAGCCGAGAAGCTCGGGTGATGTTGCGCGTACTGATGGGTACCAGGGGGTGTCTGCGGGGGTTTGACCCACGCGGGCATTGAAGAGACGGCATGGGCATCTCCTTCCTTCCTTTTTGCCCCCGTTGTCTCGATTCTTTTGGCATTCGCACTTGTGGAGGAAACGTAATCAAACTTTCCTCTTTTCAACCCTACCTCGATTCTTTCCCCGGCGAACACTAGGTCCGCGAAGCTGGACGACATGTAACCTACTAGCTTCTCATAGTAGAACACTGGCAGAGTGTCTACCATCATGGTGATCATCTCTCTCTCAACCATAGGAGGAGCCACTTGTGCCGCCAGGTGTCTCCACCGCTGTGCGTATTCTTTAAAGGTTTCGCCCTCTTTCTTGAACATATTCTGCAGCTGAGTGCGATCGGAATTATACTGATATTGCCTTAGTGTACCAAACTAGTGTACCAAACTACCGCGGATACGGGAAGTTTCCAAATTAGTGTACCAAACTACCGCGGCTCCGGCCAAGCTATCTTGAAAAAAGTGTATTAATAGCTTCTCATCCTTAGAGTGTGCGCCCATCTTGCGACAGTACATCTTGAGATGGTTCTTGGGACAAGTCGTCCCTTTATCCTTGTCGAAGTCCGGTACTTTGAACTTCGGGGGGATAACAACATCGGGTACTAAGCAAAGATCCGTCATGTCTGCGAACGGATAGTCCCCAAATCCTTCCACGGCTCTCAATCTCTCCTCGAGGAGATCGAGCTTCCTCCTTTCTTCAGTTGCCGGGGGCGGTCCTTCCGTGGACAAAACTATTGGTTGTGTCGTGATGTTGGGCTGAGGCAACGTGCTGGGTGCCGGCCCTTCGGGGATTGGGGGATAGAACTCGACATCCCTTCGAGCATAGTCTTGAGGGTCTTTGTGGACCTCGTCGGGCTGTTGAGGAGGCTCTCTTTCAAGGACGGGAGAAGCAATATGGCCCGCATCGTCTTGTAGGACGGGTGGTGAGTAGTTGGGCGGCAATCCATAAGGGTAAGCCGCTCGGTTGTATCCCAGATGAGGGTTGCCATTGTGCCCCAGTGTGTCCCTTCCCCGTCCTACTATATTTGAGGGAGGATGGTGCGCGGTTGCCAAGAGAGTTGGGTCTGCTTTGGCAGCCGAACTGACTGCGGTAGCGGTGGCCACGTTTTTCTCCATGAGCTGCCTCATTCCTAACATGGCCTCCATCATGGAAGCCATCTGTTCTTTCAGAGCCGACATGCCGGCTTTCATCTGTTCCTGTGTCTCCTCTTGATCACCCATCGTTCTAGATTTGGATCTGGTGCGATAGGGATTCCTTGTGGCACGTTTAGTTATGTGTTTTTCCCTAAAAAACCAAACATGAGGAGTGGGTAAAGAAAGAAAAAATGCATGCTAGAGATAAAATGCAGGAGTGATTTGATTAGCACAAGCTTTTTGGAGTAGAAACATGGGACCAACTCATTTTATTTCAGAAAGTCGTATCTAGTCAAGGTCTGAGAGACCATACAAGTTTTCTAGCGATTTCTAATTATGTGGGCCATTAAGTCTATCATATGCTGACAATAGCCGAGAAGCCCATGAATTTCTTCGGGGCCGGAGTAGGTGTCCGCCATTGCCTTGGCCTTGGCTAACAATCGGGGAAGTTCTTGACTCCCGTTCAAGGTAAGAGCAAACCGATCCATCCACATGGTTGCCTCTTGGTGTAAAGAGTCGATCACCCTTCCTCTAGCCTCTTTTTCCCCGTATACTTGGGCATACTCGTCTGCAACCCTATGCTCGTGGGCTGTGGCTAGACCTAACTCTTCTTGGTACTTGGCGATGATAGCTAGCATGTTGGTCTCTGTCTCACATAAACGCTGAGATAAGCTCCTTTTGGACCTTGAACAAGCAACTAACTCCTCTTTCAAGACCATGCTATGTGCTCGCGACTGGTCCCTCTCTTCCCTTCGCAGCTTGAGTTCATTGATGCTACCCCACAGAGCTCCGCGAAATTTGTTACGGCCATACTCTTCCTTGCGAGCCCTCTTGGCCTCTTGTTCAAGGGCTCTTGCGGTAGTTGCATTCTTTTCCCGTAGTCCGGCACACTCCTTCCGGATGTGTGTAGCGACCAACTTGAACTTCTCCTTGGCAAGTTTCGCCTTTCCTAACTCGCTTTTGAGAGCTTGGACTTCCTCGTCCTCTTCCGGTGCTTCAAAACTCTCTTCGCTGACAACTTTTAACTTGGCGAGCCAATCTAAACCTCGTATATGAACTTTCAGCCATTCATGGTAACCACCAATGATGCCATTACGAATGCCCCTAAGTTCTTGATCTTTCCTTAACGGGGTTTCCCATGCCTTATGGATTCTTTGTATTGCCTTGAAATTTTGCGCGCCGAAATCCCTCACAAGGAAAGGAGACATGCTTTCTTCCATCGGTGCTCCCCTCATGGGGTACCCGAGTTGTCTTATAGCGAGCGCAGGATTGTAGTTAATACAACCCCTCGTTCCTATCAGCGGAATGTTTGGGTACCCTCCACATGAGAAAAGGACTCCCTCCTTTCCTTCCTTCCATCGGGGGAACCAATTGATTGTTCTACCTCCTATCCCAGCCAAAAGCCGGTCCCAATCTATTCTTCTCTTTTCAGTACACGAGCGATGGCTTTGGAGCGGACATGGATGCCTCGTGTCTTGCTGGAACAGATGTGAAACCAACCAAACACAGAGAGCGGGCAAGCAACAGATGATCCGTGCGCTACTCTTTTCGCACCTTCGGTCAAATGTGTCAAATAAATCTGCCAAGACAGCTACCACCGGACTTTCCTTGCTATGGTGGTATGCAAGGAAAGCGTCGATTGTTGCTAGGTCCACCAAACCATCTACGTTTGGAAAGAGGACGACCCCAAAAATTAGCAAAGCTAACACATCCATAAACGGGACCCAATCTCCTTGACTGGCCATACCCCTCGCCTTGTCTTCTAGGTACTTTCGTGGTAGGCCCGCTATGCCGTTTCGAGTCTGTTTTATGCGGTCCAAACCTCTTGCTGAATCCTTGACCACAGTTGCAATTCTGCTCAAAGAGGGGAGACACCCGGAGGAAAGGTATGGTTTTCTTCCCCCGAGAGGACATCCTAGAATTTCCTCAAATTCTTCAATGGTTGGTACCAATTGGAAGTCTCCGAACGTGAAGCATCTCAAAGGCTGGTCGTAGTATTGGGTGAGTGATGCAATGGCTTCTATGGATACCTCTGCTATGGTCAACTCTAAGATCTTTCCGTAAGTCTTGCGGAAGGCTTGCATTTGGAGAGGTTCCATCAACCGCCCTAATTCCTTGATGCTGGTGGTATCTAGGCCTTTAACCTTGACTTGGTAAAACCTCTTGCCGGTTTGATTTGTCCCCATGCTTACTAAAGTGAGACAAAAAGTTGGTGCAAATCAAAACTCTGATATCTCATGGGTGGAATGGATGAATGCATGAAGGAATGCATATGACACAGATGTAATTTAAGAATGCGGGTGTCCGGGACATTGTCTCCTTCTTAGACACAACGTCTAGCGGTAGCAAAGTGCCCCAACGTATGTATTTAAAACGGTGACCCGGACCCTCCGTTGATTTGTTTATAGAGGGGATCAAGACAGAACCCATATGCGATGCATATGCAAAAGGCGCAATGCGGGAATGTACATAGTATGACAATATTCACTGAACATAAGCAAAAGGGTATATGATACTTATGCATGGCAGTGTGAAAAATGGCACGCAGCGTGTTTGCTCCGTGCCCCTATTTAAGGGACCTATATGGGAGAGAGCTAACTAGGCATTTAGTGATAACCCCCAAGGTAGTCATATCTCTCTTGATGGTTTCTAGAGGTATTATCCTCTTCGAAGAACATACAGCAGCAGTAGGGACTACTAGCAACAATATGTTTTCAAAGAGGAAAACTCTAGATGAGGGTTCACTGTAATCAAGCAAGTCGGAGACCTAGCATGATCACAGATTCACCTCCACTCCTTATGTTCCTATGAACCCGGGTATAGGGCCCTTTTTCAACTCACAGTGTGTGCAAATAGTGTTGGTGTTTGTGTGCATCAAATGAATAAATATTTACCTCATGCATACATTTTAAAACGCACTAAAAGCAACAAAGAGTTTATATACACAAGAACATAAGACAAATAAAGGGAAACCAACAAAGGAGAAAGTCACGATAAAACATTGCACAAGATTTAAATGGCCTAACTCTCTAAAAATAGGTCCCCAGTGGAGTCGCCAACTGTCGCAACCTACCCTTCGGCGGGAGGGCGACGCGTGACTCGCGGGATGCGTGTTCCACGAAAGGAATACGCGCGGAGTCGCCACCAACGTTTATTTGAGGAAAACGTCGGAAAAACCGGAAAAGACGCGATCTACGAACTTTTAAGTGAAAGGTTCGGGAGTTGTATTTACGCACGGGGAAGGTATTAGCACCCCATACGTCCGTCCCAAGGGACGGCAGCCTTTAATCGAATGTGCAAACATGACTTTGATTTTTACGTTCCCTTTTTATGTCTTTATATCCTTTATACCCTTTTTATATTTTTTTCTCTTTTTGTGGTCGACAAGGGTGTTTCCCCTTTGCTCCTACGTATTCCTCAATTGCGATGAGGAAATCAGACCTACGTAGTTCTTTCTTATGCGTGAATCAAGTGATTCTTTTTTACTTAAAAGATGATCATTTTAAGGCGTTGGACCTTGAAAATGATCCATTTTACTTAGTAAGAAATTGAAATGGTAAACTTTCAAAAACCTATTTTTGTGGACGAGCTTGACTAGGCGAGTTGATTTTAGCCTTAGTTTCACTTTAGTTATTAGTCAATTCAATTAAGAATGAGAAATTCCAAAGAGAAAACGTCCGATTGATTTTCTGCTTTATTTTACTAAAAGACATTTTTTTTATTATTATATTATTATTTTACCTCTTTTTTGATTTCCAACGTGGTTGCGGCACGACCGAACGGTCGGAATTCATTTTAACCAAAGTTAACGGATAATACAATTCAAACGATCGGTGGAAATTTATTTTATTTTTAGGTTAAGCGAGAAATGACTTAAAAAAAATGGCTTAAGCACGTCAAAAGGGGTACGGAAAGTAAATGAAAACGAGAATGAAAATACACGAAACACAATGTGGACCACCACGGGTACATAGAACGAATTGAAAAGCTTAGTTTGAGGTACTTACCCGTTGAAGACCGAAGAACGATGAAGAACGAATGAAGAACGTCGAAGAACGGTCGAAAACCTTCGCGAAATCACTCACGGAAACGTTACGGAAGCGCCTCGGCTTGGATTTTCTTCATGGAAACAATTTTTCTAAGCAAATTCGAAAGAGAGAGAAGTGCCTAAGGGGCTGAATCCTTTTCTACTTCACTTCCCCCCTATTTATAGAAAATTGGGGGAGAAGCTTGCCACCCAGCTCGCCCAGGCCAGCAGGGTTGCTTCCTCCAGAAGCAACAGCCTTCTGGAGGAATCTTCTGGAGGGCCCAAGTGGGCCTGGTTGCTATTTGCACCCCCATTTTTACCAAGTACACCCCCCTGCCTTTTTTTGGTGACTCTTTTTTTCGTAAAGTTACGGAAACTTACAAATTTCGTAACGATACTTATTTTCTTTCCGTAATGTTACAGAACCTTGCGGATTACATAATCATCCCCTTTTTTGACTTACGGAATGTTACGGAACCTCACTAATTGTGCAACGATGCTTCCATTTGATTTCCGGTGTGTCACGGAACCTTACGGATTGTGCATCAATATTTTCTTTTGTTTTTCGGCATGTCCCGGAATTTCACAAATTGCCTAATGATGGGTGCCAAGCACCTCACAAGGACCAAACAAAAGTTGCATGTCATCAAGCAAAGGTCCCCAGACGAAATTAGGGTATGACAACTGTATTTGGAAAGACCTAAAAGAAGGATAAAAGTAAGAGTTGCATATGGAAGAAGAGGTCCATTTTCTTTGATCTTCCGTATTGGTCTGATCTAGACGTTAGACATTGTATTGATGTCATGCATGTGAAGAAAAATGTACGTGACAGTGTGATTGGGACGCTTCTTAACATTCAAGGCAAGATGAAGGATGGCTTGAATACCCGTCAAGATCTAGCTGATATGGGGATACGATCACAGTTGCATCCAAGGTCTGATGGCAACAAAATTTACTTTCCCCCAGCTTGCCATACTTTGTCCAAAAAGGAGAAAATAAGTTTTTGTCAGTGTCTTTGTTAGGTGAAGGTTCCACAAGGATACTCTTCAAATATTAAGAGCCTTGTGTAGTTGAAGGAGCTGAAGCTTGTAGGCTTAAAGTCTCACGATTGTCACGTGCTCATGCAACAATTGTTAGTCGTGGCTATACGAGACATCTTGCCAAACAAAGTCAGGTTAGCCATAACTCGCCTATGCTTTTTCTTCCATGCTATATGTAGCAAAGTCATTGATCCTGTGAAGTTTGATGAGCTGGAAAATGAGGCTGCAATTATACTGTGCCAGTTGGAGATGTATTTTCCCCCTGCTTTCTTTGACATCATGATTCACTTAATTGTGCATATGGTAAGAGAAATCAAATGTTGTGGTCCTGTTTATCTACGGTGGATGTACCCGGTTGAGCGATACATGAAGATTTTAAAAGGGTATACAAAAAATCTATGTCATCCAGAAGCATCTATTGTTGAGAGGTACATTGCAGAAGAAGCCATTGAATTTTGTTCAGAATACATTGAGAAGGCTAAACCTGTTGGCCTTCCTGAGTCTCGGCATGATGACAGGGTGGGTGTTACAAGCTCACTTGTATATCTTGAACAACAGTAATAAAGTTTTGCCATACATACTTAAGCATGAAGCTTTAGTCAAACAGAATAATCCAAAAATGTCAAAGAATTGGGTGTTGAAAAAGCATAACAAGACTTTTTGTGATTGATTTAAAGATACAATCTTTGCAGATGACAATGCTTCAGAAACATTAAGAAAGCTAGTAGATGGGCCTAAAAGAAATGTTATAACTTGGCAAGGATACGCATAAACAAGTATTCATTTTACACAAAAGCACAAGATGACAAAAGTACAATGCAGAACAGCGGGGTGACCCTAAGGGCTGAATCTCAACACTTTGCAAGTGTGAATGACGCCAATCCCTGTGTAGCGTCCATCCCTTACTTTGGGTTCATTGATAAAATTTGGGAGCTTAACTATGTGAAATTTACTGTATGTGTTTTTAAATGTAAATGGGTCGACAGCAACACGGGTGTGTGCACCGATGATATAGGATTTACGTTGGTAGACCTAAAGAAACTTGGTTACCACGATGACCCTTTCATCATGGCAGAACAAGCTAGACAAGTATTTTACGTGCAAGACCCTTCTGATGAAAGGTGGTGTGTCGTTCTCCAGGGCAAAACAATTGGTGTCAATGTAGAAGATGATGATTCATACATGGACACCTATGTTAGTCCTTTGACCAGACAAATCACTCCTAACGTTGTCGGAGAAGAAGAAACTCACGACGTTCATGCTAATCGTAATGATCATGATGAAGGAGAATTGATTAACATCGTCTAATGTAATTTTCTATTTATATATTTGATTTTGCTACATTCATTTACATAAGTCATACAATTGTTTTTCGTAATGTTTACTAAATCGAGTGTACTCAAACCAATCATATATGATTGCTTATTATATCATTGGTTTAGTAATTGCATTAATGAAAACATGCATATATTTGATGAAAGCTTTGAAAATGGAACTTATGTCATTTCATCTTTTTGTATTCAGTGGATCTCATCAATTGTTTTTTGAAGAGAGAGAGCTCAGGAAAGCAAGTAAGTGACAACTACACTTTTTCTATTGCTTAAAATTATATCTTAACCTGTTGCAAAAATTTTGTCATATCTGTATCTTGCAAGTTTCCCAATTTGCCTTTAATGTATATTCTAATGGGCTGGGATAGTCAAATTATTGAGTGTACCTAAGATGCATTCAATTTGGTGTCTGGTACATGTAGAAAACAATGTTTATAATACCCCTCCTGCCCTCAGTAAAAAACTTGAGGCATCAGTTTTTACACATCTAGATGGCATCCTTATGACTTCATACAACTCATGTTTGTCGCCAGTTTCATCATCCACCACCCTTACGTTCTCTGCCTTCTCACATTTATTGTTGTTAAACCCATATTTATGCTCTCCTCCCTTCATGTCTTGTTTTTATCACAACTTTAGCCGAATCTCCTTTCTTCTCTTGGCTTCTTGGCAAAAAAGAAACACTCCTCGCATTTGTTCCTTTGCCACAACAATGCTCTTCTCCTTCATGGTCATGAAGAATCATGCAGTCGCCGGCATCAGCATTATTATTTTTCTCACTTATCTTGACCACAATTGAATCTCCTGTCTTATTCTCCAATGACACACTTTGATGGCCTCTATCTCTTTTCTTCATATGTTCTAGTGGTTCAACTTTAGAATGCATAGAGCAATTTGAACTTTCCCAGTGATCACCAAAGGATTTGGCATCAGCATTGACACTCTCCACCCTCTTTGGTTTATGCTTTTGGGTGCATAAATCTCTTATTAGAGGTTGCAACAGCACAGAAGGATGCCATCAAGATGTGTATGAAGTCAGAGGTGTATGAAGTCAGAGGTTTTGGTTTTTGTATAGGCAATTAGTTATATTTTTTAAGGACTGATTTGACATTAAATTGTAAAATTTAGAAACTAATTTATTTCTCAGACTAATTTATCATTTTCCATGTATTAAAAAATTAAATTAAAACTTTTTACATGTTTTAAAATTTAATTTATTTCTCAGACACTTTATTTACCCTTTAAAATTACTATCATAACTTCATTGTAACTTTGAAACTATAAAAACCTTTGTAACAAAAAAAAAAGAAATTATAAAAAACTTTATTTAAAAATTGGTGAAAGTATAGACTATAGAGTCCTTCCTGCACATTAATTTAAACTAGAGATCGTACTGAATTTTAATTAAATGCTGAGATGTGGCAAACTATGAATTGAATCCTCCTTGAACTTGTAGGACACAATATGGACCTACCTCTTTAGACATGCAGTAAATTAGCCTAGTGCGAGTCAGAGCAGTAAAATGTTGAACATTAGACATGTACAAATTTGTTAAGTAATAACAGGAATGCAATAGCTTGTACTTCTCATCTCAACATCTAAACATACCAAAAGATCAGCAGGTCTTCTATCTTGAGTTTTAGCCTCTTCCTTTGAGACATAACTAATGTACTCTTTTGTATCTTCCAAAACAATTATCTGCATAGATGAAAAGCCAATAAAACATATGTTTTTATACAACTCCACATTGTACATTAACACCCAGAAGATTTTAATTTTAAACACAACAAACCTCATTGCTTTAAACAATAAAGATTCAGCCACCAATAGTGAAAAACTGAAAATAGTGTGGATTGGAAAGGTTTTGCTTTTTACAAGGCAAACCTTCAACACACTTTCTTATTATAGGAATGGCAGAATTTTGTAAGTTGAAGTATATATAATGAAATGCACAAATGACAAATTCACTTTCAATTGTTGTAACCAAGCACACATGAGGTAAATTAGGTACCCTCTTAGGCCTTAAGCTATCAGAACTTCAGTTCCACTATTCCACAACCAGCTCATTCACACTTTTTGCTTCTTTTTTGTTTTCTGTTGTACATCTATCTTTAATTAATTTTGATTATGAAAAGAAATCTCATCTTTTTAGAAAATTGTACTCTCATTTTCTAATATATCCAGTGTATAATGTTGTTTCTTCTCGTAAGTAATAAAATTTATATACTCTCTTTTCCTGAAAAATTCAAATATATTTTGTATGGGGGTGATGTGTGTGTGGATCGTTTATTTGTTATTAATGGTTTTGTTCTTAGTATATCTCTTGTGTAGAGGGCGTGCTATTTTTTTTATTTATGGTGTTGATGGCGGGTGGGAATAGTTTACTTATTATTACTGATTGACAGTTTCTTAGTTTCTTTGATCATTTTCTGTAAGTTTTTTCTTTTTGTTTTTGCTTCTACTTTGTCTCTTTTCTTCGATTGAATTGTTGTATGTGGTGATAGTTTTGCCAATCTTAAAGCGTGGATACAATTTTTCTCTGCTTGATTGCTACCCTTCAAAACAGGATGTGGCAAGGACCATTGACATGTGAAACAAACACAAAATTAGGTAGACAGGGAGGAATATTATGGAAGTTAGGCCACGATATGATGGAAAATGGAAACACATCCTTGTAATGCTTATTTACAACCTTGTGGAATTTCCTTTCCCTCTGAAGTTCCACCAAATTCTCCCTACTTTAAGAAAATCCACATGGATATGTGAGCACTATTTTTATTTGTTTGATTCGCTTGCTTTGGTATAAAATCACTGGTGATCACAGGTTACACGATTCTTGTTAAGTCTCAAGCCCATTAGTGTGTGTTGTATTGAAAAATGTCAGTGTGCTTATCTAACTAGTTGAATGATTATTTGATTAAATTGCTTGGGTGGATCTATCAAATTTTGACACCATATAGGCATGTACTTCTTTAGTTGTTCAAACCTGTTTTCTTCTTGTCTATCTTGAACCACTTATTCCTAATAATTATAGAGGAATCTGTAATTAATCAATTGCCAATTTGTTGTCGAGTCAAATCCTATACATTTATGATTAAAAGTCACCTGTTGCTATTTTGTTTTGGGATTTGATTTCCTTGTCCCTTTTCTTACTTTGTTTTGCATACATCCAGATTGTTAAATGCTAAAATCTGAAAGATGTAAAAGAAAAAACCTTGATTATATTTTCAGTTTTCTCCTTCTTCTTAAGCAGTTGCAATGCTTCTTGTTTTTGAAGTTTCATATGGTCTTCCTCTTCCTTCATGAAATGGCCAGCCTCCTCATCTTTCTTCTGTTTATAAGCTTCCATTTGTAAGGCATATTGCTCCTTATTTTTCTTTGCCATCTAAGAGTTACATAATAAGTTATGCGTCTAAATGACTCAATGATAATTGATACACCAAAGAAGCATACCTCTTCATATGGTCTTTTTTGTTCTTCTGCCATGTTTTTCCACTCTTCAGATGTGATTTTTGGAACCTGAATTTAAATAATGAACCCTTTATATGTGTTCTTCAATCATGATTAATGAACTCTAAGATCACAATTCACAAACAAGGGTGGCACACAATTACCTCCAACAAATTCTTGTTCCTGGCAGCAAGAGCTGCTCGCCTATCATTAGTGAAAAACAAATAAGCTGACATGGGGTGCTTTGGTTTCAATGGATCCTTCTCTTTCCTGTGAACATGTATAAAACACATCAATAACCACACAAGAGAGAAGAATGGTCCAAAGGGAGGTATATGTAACTTACTTGTTCTTCTTTCCATCTTTTTCTGCCTCTTGTTTGAATTGCATGTACTGTTCAAGCAATTCCATCGCAGTCCTCTGTTTCTGCTCGTCTTCCAACAACCTCATTGACTCAGTTTCACGTTTTTCCTTTGCAATCACCTGCAAATAAGCTTCTTTCCCCGCATGGTATATCCCCTCATAAGGCTTATTCTCTTCTGCAGTAACAGACTTCCATTTAGCACCTACCATGGTTGAAATTTCCTTAAATTCGGCCTCTGGGTTCGCTTTCTTGATTTGCACCAAGCCATCAATACATAAAAAACATTGAGCTTAAACCAACAACATAAAGACAGAAAATAAGAAAAATTGAATGAATTATCCCAACTGAGCTTAAACATAGGTCTAGTATTAAGGAATTAATCCTATGTTTTTCTTGGAGTAAGTTAAGTTAGTGTGTCTTTGAATACTTCATAATCAATTTAAAGACTCAGACTAAATTTTAACTTGAAAGCAAACACCCACTTACTTAGATAACTCTAGCCTGAAAACCTGTTGAAGAAGGTAAAAATAGACAAGGAATGAACATAGGGAGAGAAGATAATAGCATATGGGCAATGAGTGTGGGAAAGTAGCAAAGACACCGCATAGTTGTAGGGGAAGAGACAAGAGTGGGGTCTAGAAGGTAAGAAAAAACTGAATAAAGTGTCAGGGTTACGGTGTTGACACTGCAAATAATTGCACGCACGAATAAGCCACCGACACATACACCTCCACACCTGCTCTCTCTGCTCTCTGCATCTGCTCCTTCAAACCAAAAATAAATTAAATAACACTATCACCTACTCACCACCACTTTGAAAACACTTTCTTTGTCAAACAAAGACCCCTCAAGTCACCACAATTTCATTTTCTTTTTGAGGCTAGTATTTGTATACAAATAAAAACTCAATAACCACACCACTATTGTGTAATAGTAATAGTAATTAGAACCACCTTAACCTTACATCATTACTCAAACCAATTAATTAGCTTAGCATGCCACTGAGCATGTAGCAGATTTTACTGGGACTAAAACATCTCCAGCTCCACCTACAGAAGTAGTAGATTGAATTGGGACACAATTAGCAGCAGTAGCTTCTAGCCTTTCCCATGTTACTCTTCTCCTCTCAGCTGCATCACTTGCACTTGAATCTTCCTCCTCAATCCTGCATTGGCATGCAGCTACCAGCTCCTCGTCCATCTGAGACAACATCTTCCTTATGTTCTGAGTCAGGTTCAGCACTGCTTGGTTCCAATGACTTTGACCATCATGTACAATTGCTGACAACACTAGAGGCAGAATCACCTGTCAGTTTTGCGTTATCAAATTCAGAATGTGCTCATTGTTCCATAGCAAATGTGCTCTTTCAGCCACCTGAATAATAAACCACATCAATATATGCAGCTCTCACTCATACCAACATAACCATATTATTGCAACACATGATTCAACCGAGTCTTGTCAAAAAATGCCACAATTAATTACATTATAAAACCATTTCATCTATTTGTTCAGCACAAACCAAAAAAAATTAATTGGTAATCAAGAAACTACCTGATAATGAGAACTATTGAGGCAGAAAGCCATTCGTCGGAACAATGGGACCATGATCTTCTGAAACTCAGCCATGCTAGTCATTTCCAAAATCTCTTCCAACTCACTGATGAACATGAGCTCCTTTTGCCTATTTGTCACTGGCCAGTACTTCAATAGTCCCTTTATCACTGAGCTAGCCAGTCTTTGGTCATTGTCTATGAACTGTACAACACAATATGTTAACTACTGATGATAAATGCAATAAGAAAAACCTGAGATATCATAACAACATAAATCATAACATAGAAACTAGACCTATGTTTTCCAGTTTTGTAATGTTCTATCTATCCACTGCTTCTAACAGTGCCAGTAGCAGTTTGATCAAATTAATGGTGCATGGACTAAACCATCTCCAGAACTTATAGAAGTTGGCTAAAGTATTTGCACATTGCAGTCTTCTTATTTAAGAAAATGATGCTAAGGACATTAACGAAGATTAAAGTCCAAACCATATGACTGAATGAAGCCAAATCCATCTACATTTATTTTTTAGGTTATATAAAAATTCAGGGAAAAGGAAACTGTCCTATTCCAGAATAAGGCATGAAGAGTAATTTGACTCTTTTGAAGTTCCAGTTTTCAAATATCTTAATCCAATCAACCTTTATGTCATAAATAAAAAATAAAAACCTTAAAGTCCTACTAGAGATTGACCCTAGAAGAGAATCGACACTGCACTAAACTATCATTATGCAGGCCATTGGCAGCAAGGACAGAAGGACCAAGCTGAACCAAATTTAGCAGTGAGATGCCTCATAATTGTAATGAAACACATATGACAGAGTTTAAAATAAATTCAATTAAACACGTTTTGAGTTTATAGGCAATTTAGTGCATGCTTGTGGGTACTTTCTGTTCAGTTCGAACATGATGATGGGTGGAGACTTGCAAGCTTTAGATGGTTCAATTAGTAAAATTATGCTTTCTAGCGTGTGTGAGTGCATGATATCCCACACCGTGCGTAAGCAATTTTTTCACCATCAACGCTTGATTTGATGCAATCAACGTTATGTTAGCACACCAAATTATAGGACCGCAACTCCTTGGGTCGTGTAATCCTTTGAGGCCGCGAAGCCAAGCGCATGTAAAATACTCTCAATCTCAAATAAAACATAATTTTGTCCCTCGACACTGTTCAGAGGATCATGTACGACCCCAATGATCGATTTCTTGGTTTGGGTTACTACAAATCTTCGTGGTAGTGGCAAGGGCCTTATTCTTCGTGTCTCCAATCTGTAAAAGAATAATAATTTAGATTGGAAATGATTATTATTTTAGAAAATCCGTTTGACTCACTTTAAGAACATAAAAAAGAAATAAATTGAATACAACCGAAAACATAAAGGATTAAAGATTTATTTTAGTCTTATTTGTGTAACCTTTATTTATATTATGTACGAAATACTTATACTGGTTTAATATATTTTAAATGACTTCAAAAGTAAGTTTTGAATTTTTTTTACATGTTTAACATCATGTTTTTTTACTTTTGTTCTCTTAATTTATAGTGGTGTACCTAAGTTTAATATTTATTTTATAGTTTTTGAATACAATGAACTGTTGATGTCGATATTTTTCTGTAATCCAAATTTACATTTTAATGATGTATACAGGATCATGGCTTCTCCACCTGCCTCGCCTCCTCCTTCTCCTCCTTCTCCTCCTCCTCCTCCTCTTCCTATTTCTGATGCATCAGCTTCACCGTATTCCGTGAAGCGGACACGCAAAGTCTCACGTCTACGATCCTTGTCTACTAGACCAGTTGGTGCTGAGAGACCAGTGGTCCACATTGATCCTGCTACCGGCAAGGCTGACGGTCCCCACAGGAAGAAATTAAGAACTTATTTGGGGATTGTGGCACGTGATAAGGTGGACATCACGTACGAGAACTGGAAGGAGGTCCCTACTGCTCAGAAGGACTTGATTTGCGAGGATATTCAGGTATTTATATTTTCTTATTTGATGTCTAATTAATAGCCAAAAAATACATTATTGTAACAAATAAACCTTATTTGATGTTGTCAGGCGGAATTTGAAATCCCAAAGGCTTCTGACAGTAGGACGAAAAGGAAGTTGCTTCTAACAGTAGGACAAAAAGGAAGTTACTTCAGACTATGGGCGAGAGATAGAGGCAGTTTAAATCAGACCTCATGAGGAAATGGGCCCTTGCACCTGATACAGATAGTGTGGACGACACTGTCTGTGAGAAATATGGCATAAGAAAGGAAAAATTTGCCCAGTTTTGCCAGACTCGCAGAGACCGTTCTTGGGAGGTATGTTCCTTGCCATTTAAGTTGTTTTTCAAAAAACATTAACTTGTTATACTTCATTCTACCAATTTGAAAGATTGTTGTTTTATTTTTGCAGGATGTGCGCAAAAAGGCACAGGCCATCCAGAAACAGAACACTGCCCCCCACGTTTTGTCTCGTGGGGGTTATGAATATTTAGAGTAGAAGCTCCTAGCTGAGAAGACGAAGAAGAAGCTCGAGGAAGCTGCATAGTCAGGAAGCATTGATGGCGTCATCGACCCTCCATCCCTGGTCAGACGCCACGTGAAGTGGAAGATGGCCCGCACGAAGAAAACAGGGGAGATGACGACTGAGGCTGCAAAGGAAATCGCTGAGAAGATCGTAAGTCATTTTCAACTAACCATTAAAATTATATTTCAATATTTTGTGAATGCCATGTACAACTGTGTGTTTTCTATACATGATTCCTTTGAGGAGCAGGCGACATAGGGATCCTTCGTCCCCCATGGACGCCAGGATGTTCTGACCGCTGCTATTGGACGTCCAGAGCACCCTGGACATGTCCGTGTTGCTGGAGCCAGTGTCACCATCAGGCACTACTTTGGTTTGGCTCCACGGACGTCCCGCACTTCTTCCTCCCTACCTCCTGAGGAATTGTAGTAGCTGACCCAGCAAATCAGGGACCAGTTAGAGGAGTCCATCACAGAAAAAGTGATGAGGCAGCTCATGGCATCGTTCAGCCAGATGCAGTCCCAGATGCAATCTCAGGGACTTGCACTGCCTCCCGACCCTCTGGTTGGTCCCTCTGGTCCTCAAGTAAGCACAAAGGGGAGTTGTTTTGATCTCTCAGGAAACGATCCTTAGACGGGAGACTCTGATAGGTGTGGCATATACATAGAAGCAGATCCTGCCCGCCTGGTTGCCATGGGGAGAGTTTATGAGGGATCCACTATTGTTCATAACACTCCTTTGTTGCCTAGCCAAGTAAAGGTGAGTGTGGAGGAGGTTACAGATGCAGATGCTCCAGTTCATGTACCCACTGATGAGGTTTCCTTAGTGGGGCAGGCACTTCACACCTTCCTTGCTTGGCCGACACATCTGGTAAAGTCTTTATCACAGTAGGTACTTTATTCTTACTATATGTTTGTTCTTTTTAAATTAATTCCTTCAGCGTGCCTCAAATTAGGCCATTTAACTTTGTTTCATGAACAGGTAGTTGTGTTTTCGGCAAAACCACCTCCAAAGCCCGATCCGGAGGTCGATGATCCACTTTATCTTATGACATTGACCATCCCAGAGCTTTTCTTGAGGCCTTACCAGGTTACATGGGATGCCACCGTGTTCGAGGTCTTTAATCCAGATTTTCTGCTCTACATAAAGCACGAAGACCTCTTGGAAATCGCACACAGTGGTCAATGTCTCGGCATATCAGTGTTACAGTTGTGGATTCTGTAAATCATTTTATATTACTTTTAATTATCCAAATTATTTCTTTCAATTCATAAATATTTAACTTTGACATAACATAAACAGGAATCTGACTGATACAAGTATGCAAGCGGGGAATTCTGATATCTATGGATTCCTCGAGCCACAGTCCATTCAGAGGTCTGGGCAATCGCAATTTGAGTCTGAAAGTTACATAAAGACTTGGATGCAGAGTTCAAAATGTGATGTCTATCTTGGAGCCTACCTAAACGGGTAAGTCACCCAAAATAACTTAATTTAATTAATGTTTACTAATATACTAACCCATATTCGTCTCCACTGCAGCGGACACTAGCAAATGGTGGTCATCCTGCCCAAGGAACACCTAGTTGTCTGGTTTTGTTCATTGCATAACAGGCCAAACAACTACCTTAAGGGGATTACTAACAGGTTAGTGTTCTTTTCTATACATTTGCATTGAAATACCTCAACAACAACAGTTTTTAATTGTAACTCATCTGGAACAGTGCTTCAAAAGGTCTTGATGATGCTCCACAGCCTAAATCAAAGGCTCCTGCTAGGTGGATTGTCGTCAAGGTACGTCATTTACATAAAACTTCCACTTATATATATTTCTTATGTGCTTGTACACTAATTGTTTAATTAATATCCAAATTTCATTATGTGTTTAGTGTAATAGACAAAAAGGAAGTACTGAGTGCGGCTACTATGTCATGCACTGGATGTCCACCATCATTTTAGGAACTTTTAGGAATAACTGGGAAGTGGTACGTTTATTTCAAACAAATCCGATTTTTTAATAATTTGTATTACATTATTAACTTATTGTCATTTATTTCATCATGCAGTATTTTAACGATCCTGGACCATTGGAGCCAGAGAGATTAAAGGCGTTGCGAATCCAGTGGGCACAGTTTTATCTCCGAGTTAGAGATCAGACTTAGGGTATAGGGACATTAAGTTTAGCTTAGTTTACTTTGGTTTAACATTTTTGACATTTCCTATGTAATTTGAACATTGAATTCATTTGTTGATGGTTGTTTATGATAAATCAATTATTAATTGTTTATTGTGTGATTAAAACTGCTTGAAAGCAGGTTAAATGTTTATTTGTTGTGAATTGAGTTTGAAATTACATTTTACAGGTACAATTTTGGGTTTATTGTAAAAACAGAAAAGTTATATAAAAAACTTGAAAACAACATCGGTTATTAACAAAAACCGATGTTACTAAAGAAAACAACATCGGTTATTAACAAAAACAGATGTCAACATTAACCTTAACATCGGTTATTTATAAATAACCGATGTTAATGTACATAGGTTAACATCGGTTATTTATAAATAACTGATGTTAAACTGTATGCAATAACATTAGTTATTTATAAATAACCGATGTTATACATAAATTACTACAGCAAAATAGGTGCATGAATGATGAACGTTGACATCGGTTTCCTCTAAAAATTGATGTTAATATAACATATTCACATCGGTTTAAGGTTTTCTGTTTAAACCGATGTTAATATGTTACATTAACATCGGTTTTCTGTAAAAATCAATGTTAATGTAACATATAAACATCGGTTTTAGCAGAAAACCGATGTCAACGTCCCTCACGCATACACTTATTTTGTTGTACTTCTTTCTTTATAACATCGGTTATTTATAAAATCGATGTTAATGTTTTTATGTTAACATCGGTTTTTGAAAACTGATGTTAACAACAATACATTCAACATCGGTGCTTTCAACATCGGTTTTACAACCGATGTAGAAGGCCCTAAATAACCGATGTTGAAAGTGTATTTTCTAATAGTGTTTTGACAATATATATGAAATAACAGGTACCAAAAAAATGTAAACAAAAAGAGTACTTGTGAAATTGGACACAAGAGCAACAAAAAAATATAAAGCATGAGAGAAAATGTATATGAAAAATAATCTAGAATTCTAAATGTCTCAATGTAATATTTTCTTAGCCTATATTTTTCACTTTGATATGGTGTTAATGATGTTAATCTTTGCACTAGTTTCCTCTTTTCTATTTTCTTTTAGAGTGCAAGGCTACAATAAAAGACAATCCATGAAATTTCATGGATGTTTGGATCTCCATGACCAACAAATAACAGGAGTAAGTACACCTATGGCTTACCCATTTATTTGATTCATTGTCGTATTCCTAGCAAAGATAACCAACAAATCAGCAAATGTATTGTTTCCTATCAATCTCTTTGGCCATCAAGGATCCAACCACCTTCCACATGATATTTTCAATGCAAAGAAGGAATAGATTATTGAACATTGGAATAATTGAGCATAGTAAAAAATGTCTGGTAATGACAAATGAGTTAAATGCAATTGGTAGATAAGATGCATTAGACACTTGACCTTTGTTGTTGTGGTCTTCAAAGCACTGGCATCACTTCCATAGTCAGGTTTGGTCAAAGCCTAATGAAAAGTGTCGCAACCCGCCCTCCGGCGGGGGCGCGAAAAGGCCTCTCGTTCGGGCTAAGGGTGCATCTTTCATCGAAGGAAAACTCGTGGAGTCGCCACCAACGTTTATTCGAGGAAAACGTCGAAAAAACCAAAAATACGATGGTCTGTGTATTTTGAAAATGAGGGTTCGGGAGTTGTTTACACACGGGGAAGGTATTAGCACCCCCACAAGCTCATCACAAGGGACGACAGCCTTTAATCAAGTGTGCAAATATGACTTCAAAACTATCTATTTTCCTTTTTTATGTTTTTATGTATTTTTCCCTTTTTTATATATTTTTGCTTTTTATGTTTTTTACTTTTTTTGTGGTCGACAAGGGTGTTTCTGATGGAAGCTTGCTTGTGGGGGCATCTATGGAGGCTGGATCTTTGAGCTTCAATGAGGTCCTTTAATGGTGATTTTCCACCATGGAGATGCAGCGGAAGACAAAGGAGAAGAGGTGAGAGGAGGCGCCATCCACGAGGGAATAAGCCATGGAAGAAGGAGCTTCACCACCAAGATGAGCCTTGGATAAGAAGCTTGGAGAGGATGCTTCAATGGAGGGAGAGAAAGAGAGAGGGGGGAGCACGAAATTGAAGGAAGAAAAAAGGGAGAGAAGTTGAACTTTGAGTTGTGTCTCACAAGACTCTCATTCATCAAAGTTACAACAAGTGTTACACATGCTTCTATTTATAGACTAGGTAGCTTCCTTGAGAAGCTTTCTTAAGAAAACTTCCTTGAGAAGCTTCTTTGAGAAAACTTCCTTGAGAAGCTAGAGCTTAGTTGCACACACCCATCTAAAAACTAAGTTCACCTCCTTGAGAAGCTTCCTTGAGAAGCTAGAGCTTAGCTACACACACCCATCTAAAAACTAAGCTCCCCTCCTTGACAAAATACATGAAAAGACAAAAAAAAAAGTCCCTACTACAAAGACTACTCAAAATGCCCTGAAATACAAGGCTAAAATCCTATACTACTAGAATGGCCAAAATACAAGGCCCAAAAGAAGGAAAAACCTATTCTAATATTTACAAAAAAGAGTGGATCCAACCTTGACCCATGGGCACAAAAATCTACCCTAAGGTTCATGAGAACCCTAGGGCATTCTTTAGTAGCTCTAGCTCAATCCTCTTGTAGTCTTCTATCCAATACCCTTGGGGGGGTAGGATTGCATCATCCCCTCCACCTTGGAAAGGATTTGACCTCAAATCCCAATGTTCTTCATATTCTGGGCTCCTTCCCTTGACACCTGTAAAGAGAATAAAAACATATGTATTAGTGGTGTTGGGTATGTTAGAGTAGGCTAAGGTCTGAAAACCCCTTTCATGGACATCTTCCCATGAGGGAACATTGTTCCTCACCAACTCAATGAGTGGTGCTACAAGTATAGAAAAATATGGGAAAAACCTTTTGTAAAAGTTTGTTAAGTCATGGAAGCCCCAAATTTTTCTTATACTTGGTGGAGTGGGCCACTCAGGAATGACCTTTATTCTCTTAGGGTTCATGGGAACCCCTTGATCACTATTTGAAAAATTAAGAAAAGTAACGCAATAAAACATACATTTTTCTATATTTTCATATTGATTATTCCTACCAAAAAGTATGACAAACCTAAGGTGTCCCATATGAGTACCTAAGTTTGTATTGAAACTAAAAATAAGAACAAACCTACCTAATGGGTCCCTATGTACACACACCATGAAGATATTAGGTGTACGAGTGATTTTACAAAAGAGGGTTGCACCACTCAAAACATTCATCATACCACCTATTTTAGGGACTTGGTGCCTAATAATACCTATTTTAGGCACCAACAAAGCACAAGGATTTAAGCTCTTGCGAACCAAACCCTCATCCAACAACTTCTTTACTTGAGGAATAAACTCAAGCCCAAGAGGTGTGGCAATGCTAGCAAGTGTCTTTTTACAAAAGAGAAAATGTGGAGGTTGTCTAAGAGGGAAAGTTTCTTTAATGTTTGTCTTTATTGTAAAATGAGTTTCCTTCTTAGCTAACCTCTTGGAGGAGCACTTACATCCTTACACTCCTCTTTAACCACTAATGGTTGTCCATCTTCTTGGGGGTAGATTTCTTCACTAGATTCTTCCCCTTTTGCTTCTTCACTTTCACTAAAGGAAGGTGAAGTAGTAGCCTCATCTTGGCTACTATAAATGTCTTGGCTCCTCATAATCATGGTTTTTGTGGTGGGGCATTGAGAAGTAATGTGTCCTTTTCCAAGACATTTAAAGCACTTTATAGAGCTAGTTTTCTCTTGCATACTAGCCTTAGGGGCTTACTTTTCTATTGTCTTCCCCTTATCATCTTTGGGCTTAGAAGGTGTCACCCCTAAGATGCCTTGACCTTGGTCTTTCTTTGGATAAGAGTGAGAGCCATAAGATTTTGAAGTAGACTTGTTTTTAAGTTGTTGCTCTACCCTTATTTCCCAATCTAAGTTAGCCTCTACATTGTCCTTCCCATGGAAGTATGAGAGGTTAATTTTAGCCTCTTGAGGCTTTCTTTCCTTTTCTCTATTATGGGAGTGAGGTCTAAGATGTGACCTATGCCTTCCTTCGTAATAGTCACGAAGTTCTTCACTTAGGCTCTTGCAAGAGTTATGACTACTATAAGAGGCATTTTTTTCTCTTTTCATTTCTTTCATTATTTTTCTTCTCTCTTCCTCTCTGATTTTCTTTCTTTCATCTTGACTTATTTCTTTCACTCTTTTTTTTTTCCTTCTTCTTTTCTCTCTTGTTTTTCTTTCCATAACTTGAGGGAACTGAACGCATCTAAGATTCTAGATAAAGGGTCTTTATGATTAGTACCCTCGCCATTAACACTAGATGAATGATGACTCATGTTGGTTCCTAAGTTGTGGTTCTTTCTTGTTGGAGGTTTGAAAACAAAAGGTAAAAGAAACTATGGTTGAAACTAGCCAAAATAAACACTAAAAGAGGTGTGAAATATAAGGTAAAAAACTAATTGGTAAAAGGAAAGCTATCTAGGCGGTTTGACAATGGAAGGTAAAGGAAATAAGCTATGAAAGTAAGCAAGAAATGTAAACTAGGCAAATCCTAAGAGTGTTTGGATGACCACATTCAAGGTTCCCAACAAAACACTCGCTATCCTAAGGAAAAATTGCCTAAAATTATTACACACAAATGGAAGTTTGGTAACCTATTAGAGGCTCCCAACACACTTCCAATGAAAGGCCTTTTTGTTACAAAACTTGAAAGCAATGAAGGTAAGTAAATTGCAAATTACAAAATTACAAAACGGTCCTCAATTTTGATGGTTGTTCTCTCTTTGGTGATTCACCCAATTTGGAGTGCTTCTTAGTCCAATAGCTCTTAAGGTGGTTGGCCCCTTGCTTCTTGACTCAAATTCTTCAAGGGATGGCACCAATCCTCCTTCCAATTCCCTATATGGCAACCCACAAACAAGGAAACAAAGAGACAAGCAATAACCAAAGACAAAAAAAAAATGAAATGAAATCTAAACCAATGGAGTTTTAACAAGACAATTTTTCAAGGATTATTCAACAATTAAAGCAATGAAAAGGACATAGATGCAAGCTAGGACTCAAAGAGAAACTTAAAATGGCTCTAGAGTAGAGTAAAAAAACTGAAAAAAAAGACTCAAAAAACCTCTAGCTTTGTCACTTGTCTTCACACTAATTTTCAATTGAAATTTCCAATTATAGAATAGATTTTGAACCAAAACAACAAGCACATTTCCCTTTCACCTTTTTTTTTTCTGGATACTAATTTTCTTGCCAACTTGTGTGATTTTTGGTATTTTTTTCCTTTTATCCAAATCACTTGTTTCTTTTTTTCTAACTTTTTTCCAGATGTCTAGAAAATTCAGCTCAAAATTCAAAGTAACCAATTCTCAGTAATTTTTACAAGTTTGAATGTCCAAGCTGCCAACACCAGTGATTTTTTTTAAGCATGGTATATTGATTGCCTTGGGCTTACTTTCAACCTTCCTATGTATGTTGAACTCACTAGGATTGTTTACCACAGTTTTAGGAGTTCAATGCTCACTTAGGATCAACATTTCAACCAGCAATTCAATCACCAAAACTCAAATTTACAATAGACACAATCATAAGGAAACCTAAAAGTTCAAGAAAAGGTTCACAATCAAAGACTCTCTAAGAATTTTGCATGAACATGTTAAGGACTAATTAACATGAAAGATTTGACTCAAATCGAATAATAGGCTAAAAGAATTTCATACACTCATGAGCAAATGAGTTAGACAAAGAAACAAGAAAATAAAATTCAGCACAACATAAGAAATCTTATGTGACAAGTTTCATGACTAGACATGACTTCTATGACAAAACTACAATAGGTGAACAAGTCACTCTAGATTTTTGAGGTTTTCTTCTACTTTAATATTTTTTTAAGAATTTTATGGTTTAGGTTTCAGCCAAAAAAAATAACAAGACAAAACTCAATGGAACATAAACTCAACACAATTCATGGTTCAAGAACAAGAACAAGAAATTTGAACCATAGAAAATCAAATCTAGCTTCTATAGCAAGTTTAATCGGCGGAAACTCTAAAGAATCATGTTAACAACATTTAGCACAAGACATGTGAGGAGATATATGGATAAAAATGAAGAAACAACAATGGAAGAGAAGGTAAAGCAAAAAAAATTAATGGAGGTTTAAGGAGCACCTACTTGAAGCTCTTGTGCTCTGATACCACTTGATGGAAGCTTGCTTGTGGGGCTTCTATGGAGGCTGGATCTTTGAGCTTCAATGAGGTCCTTTAATGGTGATTTTCCACCATGGAGATGCAGCGAAAGACAAAGGAGAAGAGGTGAGAGGAGGCGCTATCCACGAGGGAATAAGCCATGGAAGAAGGAGCTTTACCACCAAGATGAGCCTTGGATAAGAAGCTTGCAGAGGATGCTTCAATGGAGGGAGAGAAAGAGAGAGGGGGGAGCACGAAATTGAAGGAAGAAAAAAGGGAGAGAAGTTGAACTTTGAGTTATGTCTCACAAGACTCTCATTCATCAAAGTTACAACAAGTGTTACACATGCTTCTATTTATAGACTAGGTAGCTTCCTTGAGAAGCTTTCTTAAGAAAACTTCCTTGAGAAGCTTATTTGAGAAAACTTCCTTGAGAAGCTAGAGCTTAGCTACACACACCCATCTAAAAACTAAGCTCACCTCCTTGAGAAGCTTCCTTGAAAAGCTAGAGCTTAGCTACACACACCCATCTAAAAACTAAGCTCACCTCCTTAACAAAATACATGAAAAGACAAAAAAAAAAAGTCCCTACTACAAAGACTACTCAAAATGCCCTGGGATACAAGGCTAACATCCTATACTACTAGAATGACCAAAATACAAGGCCCAAAAGAAGGAAAAACCTATTCTAATACTTACAAAAAAGAGTGGATCCAACCTTGACCCATGGGCTAAAAAATATACCCTAAGGTTCATGAGAACCCTAGGGCATTCTTTAGTAGCTCTAGCCCAATCCTCTTGTAGTCTTCTATCCAATACCCTTGGGGGTAGGATTGCATCAGTTTCCCTCACTCCTACGTATCCGCAATTGTGATGAGGAAATCAGACCTACGTAGTTCTCTAAGAACTAAACGTTGGTTAAGTTGTTTTTATCTTTTTCGCAAGATTGATTTTAACCAAACAAAAGTCATTTAAGGCGTTGGACCTTTAAACGATCTTTTGATTCCTGAAAGGAGAGAATCCTTAAGGCACTGGACCCTTTGAACGATCTCTTGATTTTTTTAACAGAGAGAATCACTATGGCGCTGGACCCTTTTGGACGATCTCTTGATTTTTGAAAAGAGAGAAACATTAAGGCGTTGGACCTTTAACGATCTCTTGTTTTCAAAAGGAGAGAAACGTTAAGGCGTTGGACCTTTAACGATCTCTTGGTTTTTGAAAAGAGAGAAAAGTTAAGGTGTTGGACCTTTAATAATCTCTTGATTTTGAAAGGAGAGAATCGTTAAGGCGTCGGACCTTTAACGATCTCTTGATTTTTATGGAAGAAGAGAAACGTTAAGGCGTTGGACCTTTAACATTCTCTCCCTTTTTGGGGTCGACAAAAGTCGGGCTTTTGCTCCTATGTATTCTCAATTACGGTGAGGAAATCAAACCTACGTAGTTCTTTAAGAACTAAAGTTATGCGGTGTGTTGATTTTATACTTTTGAATGGTCCATTTTAACCGATAAAAGCAAAGAGGACCATTTGAGGCGTTGGACCTTAAAACAATTTCAAATGACCTTTTCGCGGACAAAGCTTGATTTGTGAGTTGATTTTAGCCTTAGTTTCACTAGGTTATTTATCAACTCTTTTAAAAGAACTTTCAAAGTAAAATGTCCGATTGGAACTTATTTTATTATTTTATTACTTTTTTTATTTAATCGAGGTTATGGCATGAACAATCTTTTGAATTTTATTTTAACAGTGATTAAACGAGATTATAACACAAATGATCAGTTGAATTTTATTTTAAAGGCGATTAAACGTGATTACAACACAAACGATCGGTTGAAATTCATTTAAACATTGATTAAGTGAGATTACGACTTAAACGTTCGGTCTAAACTCACTTAAAACGAAAGAAAAGAATAACGAAAGTAGAAGAATGAAGAGGAAAACATACAAAGCAAGAATGGATCCCTAAGGGTGCATAGAATGAATTCAAAGCTTCAAAATAAAAAACTAACCGGTTGAAGATCAATGAACGATGAAGAATGAATGAAGAACGGCAAAGAATGTTCACGAAATTGATCATAGAAACGTTACGGAAGCGCCTCGGTCTTGATTTTTCTCCTTCTTTTCACTAATTTTAAGTGAAATATGCTTGCCCAGGGTGCTAAACACCCCTTCCCTTAGCCTCCCATGCACCTTTTATAGCCAAAATAGGAGAGAAGCTTGCCGTCCAGCTCGCCCAGGCGAGTTGGTTGCTTACTAATGAAGTTTCCTGAGGGTACCCCCAAATTGATCAGTTCACCCCCCCTTTTTTCATTTCCTTCTGAAACGTCACGAAACTTTACGGATTGTGCGGCAATGAGCATTTCAATTCAAGATAAAAAGAAAGTAAAGATAAGACACTACTTTCATTCGAGCTGAACTTCCACCCGACTGACCACAAACGGAAGTCCGAGCAGTGAAACCTGTGACCACTAATTTCATTGAAGTTCCTCTTTTCTTTAATTTTTTTTCTATATATATTTATTTTTATAATTTTTTATTTAAAAAAGCATCGAAACAGAGGACGTCAAGTCCTATGAAGCACATGGACAAAAGATGTCAAAATTTTTTTGAGATGAAGACATTGTCGTCTTCGAAATGCAAATGGTGGTCATTGTCGCCTTTTGAAAGCATGCAATGACTGAAGACATTGTCGTCTTCGAAATGAAAATGAAGGTCATTGTTACCTTTTGAAAGCATGCAATGACTGAAGACATTGTTGTCCTCCAAATGCAAATGATGGTCATTGTCGCCTTTTGAAAGCATGCAATGACTGAAGACTTTGTCATCTTCGAAATGCAAATGATGGTCATTGTTGCCTTTTGAAAGCATGCAATGACTGAAGACATTTGTCGTCTTTGAAATGCAAATGATCATAATCTGTCTCCACATGCCATCGGACTTGCTCGTCTCTGGATGGCAGGGTGGAGACTAAAGTAGTCTCGGTCGATAGACATCGAGTCTTCGACAAAGGGAGCAGATGACCTCTCTGCGTGTCAATGGGCTCGCTTGCCTTTGGTTGACAAAGGTGTAGATAACCATGAGGTGTCTCCGTGTGTCACTAGACTTGCCGTCACTGGATGACAAAGGTGTGAATAACCATGAGGTGTCTCTGCTTGTCATCAGATTTGCCGTCTTTGGATGACAAAGGTGCGAATGACCATGATATTGTCTCTACGTGTCATCAAACTTGTTTGTCTCTGGATGACAGGGTGGAGACTAAAGTAGTCTCGGCCGATAGATGTTGAGTCTTCGATGAAAAGATGCAGATGACTACATTGGTTTCTGTGTGTCAACGAGTTCACTTGCCTCTGGTTGACGAAGGTGCGGATAACCATGAGGTGTCTCCTCGTGTCATCGGACTTGCCGTCTCTAGATGACAAAGGTGAGACTAAAGTAGTCTCGATCGATAGACATCGAGTCTTTGACAAAGGGAGCAGATGGCCATATTGGTCTCTTCGTGTCAACAGGCTCGCTTGCCTCTAGTTGACGAAGGTGCGAATAACCATGAGGTGTCTCTGCGTGTCATCGGACTTGCCGTCTCTAGATGACAAAGGTGAGACTAAAGTAGTCTTGGTTGATAAACATCGAGTCTTCGACAAAGGGAGTAGATGACCATATTGGTCTCTGCGTGTCAGCGGGCTCGCTTGCCTCTGGTTGACGAAGGTGCGGATAACCATGAGGTGTCTTCGCGTCTCATCAGACTTGCCGTCTCTGGATGGCAAAGGTGTGGATAACCATGAGGTGTCCCCGCGTGTCATTGGACTTGCCGTCTCTGGATGACAAAGGTATGGATAACCATGAGGTGTCTCTGTGTGTCATTAGACTTGCCGTCTCTGGATGACAAAGGTGCGAATAACCATGAGGTATCTCCGCGTGTCATCGAACTTGTCGTCTCTGGATGACAAAGGTGCGGATAACCATGAGGTGTCTCTGTGTGTCATCGGACTTGCCATCTCTGGATGACAAAGGTGTGGATAACCATGAGGTGTCTCCGCGTGTCATTGGACTTGCCGTCTCTGGATGACAAAGGTGAGACTAAAGTAGTCTCAGTCGATAGACATCGAGTCTTGACAAAGGGTGCAGATGACCATGTTGGTCATTGCGTGTCATCGGACTTGCCATCTCTGGATGATGAAAAGGAGAGACTAAAGTAGTCTCGGTCGATAGATGTCGCATCTTCGACAAATGGTGCAGACGACCATGTTGGTTGCTGCGTGTCATCAGACTTGTCATCTCTAGATGACGAAAAGGAGAGACTAAAGTAGTCTCGGTCGATAGATATCGCGTCTTCGACAGAGGGTGTAGACGACCATGTTGGTCACTGCATCTCATTGGACTTGCCGTCTCTAGATGACGAAAAGGAGAGACTAAAGTAGTCTCGGTGTTCTTTTACTAAAATGCGTACACGTTTTAGCAAAGAAGCAAACCTCCAAACTAATCAGAGCATCACATATTTTTTGAAGAAAAATAATGTGTCTACTGGAGAAGGAAAGCATGCTGATAGAATTTTCTCACAACCACAAATGAGACTTAGGATATTAGCATTTCATTTCTAAACGATCATTTAGAGGAAACACTGGGTCCAACTAAAATAGAAGAAAATCACTCAAAGTGTATAAATCTCACACATGCAAGTGTTTCATCCTAATTCTGAACCATAGATATGTCATGACTTGACTTTGCAAATCATTTCCTATCAAATCAAAGATAACACACACAATCATGGATCAACAAGACTTTTTCAGGAGTGGTGTTTTTGGTGAGAAATTTGGCTTTGGGCGTTTCGGCCTTTTCCTTTTTTGTTTTTGTTTAGCGCGGGGCGAAAGAGTCACTGGCGCAAAAGATTTTGGTTGGTAGTCAAGAAGGGGACCGCTTCATGTATCGCAAGTCATGGTTTCCTTTCTTTCCTTTCTTGCTTGTCATGATCGCCCAAAGACCTTTCTGTATATTTTTTTTGTTTTCTTCCAATCTTGGATTGGGAATTTTCTTTTCTTTCTTTTTTCTTTTGCTTTCTTCTGATCTTTGATCGGAAATTTCTTTTTCTTTTTCTTTCCTCCAATCTTTGATTGGAAATTTTCTCTTTTTCCTTTGCTTTTTGAAGCGCATTCACAACTTAACAGTAAATGAAACTTCTTTTTGGGAGATCCTTTCATTCTTTCTTCCGAGGGTAAGGGTAAAAATCCCTATCCTGGGTCATGGTTTATGGCTAGAGGGTTGAAGTTTTGGCTCAAAAGGCTTGTGGAAGGCAAGACATGGCGTATGTCAAAGCATTTGCTTGGCAAGCGGTTCAAGGATAAGGGAATGCCCCATATTATTTCCATGACACGTATATAACAATGATGATTTAGAAAATTATGCAAAACTGACCATGCATGCACCATGTGGACACTCAAGCATCAAGTTTTGTGACCATGTAACACTAAGGCTTAGGGTTCATTTTACCTATTTAAAATCAACACAATGTTTCCAAAAGATGCTCTTTTATCAATTTATGCACACATCCGAGCCCATTTAGGCATTCGGAAAGATTTTCACGGCATTCACCCTTCAGGTGTATACACATTTTTTCTTTTTTTCAAAAACCTTTTGTGTTCTGATTGGTGAAACCTTTTTTCAAAGAAAAACTGGCAGTCACTTCTTTCCAAAAGCGTCCTGGCCTTTTAGTCAAAATTTAACTATTTTTTTGCTTTTCCTTTTTTTTTTTTTGAAGAATCCTTTGCAAAATTTGGCTACCTTCCCGGTCTGCGCTTGTTTATTTTAATTCCTAGGATTATGAGGAAACTAGGCATACTCAACTATGACTTAAGAAACATAGGTGAATAACTAACAAGCAGAAATTTAAAAGGTACTAGGCTGCCTCCTAATAGCGCTTCTTTAACGTCTTGAGTCGGACGTAAGACGACGACCTGCCGATCACGGGCCCAGTACCTGCTCGTACCTGCCCCTAAGTCTTCAAATACAGGAAAATAGTATTGCATAGTAAAATATGACTATGCTACCACTTACCTTTGCTTACCTTTGGTCTTGAACTTGGTGTGGTACCGACCAACTCTTCTCCTGTCCTCTGACTCACAGGACAACAAAGATGCACATGCATGGTTATGATTGGGCAATTCAAGGGTAATAATTCAAACAAATATTTATTACGTTCAAAATTACTTAAACGCTCGCGGCACCCCTATAGATCGAGCGAGATGGCTCGGGATCGATCATATTCACCATTTGAAGGATGGCAATGGATTGTCACTCTTTGGTGTATGACCAAGTGAAACTTTCTTGATTTAAGCTCATAGAGTGATGCTAGGGGTAAGAGGGCTATGAAAGAAAGGATTAGACAGGCTCAAAGAGTGTTTGAGGGTTATATTGAGTTGGGCTCTACTCCTTTTGTCTTGTACATTAATCATCTATTGCACTTTTGTGCCTTTCTTTTGGATATCTTTTGTCTCTCTTTTTTCACTCGCCTTTGGCAGAATCTTTCTTTTCATTGTTGCCCAACTTCATACATATGTAGTTTGAATTGCTCTTCCTGTTGGTTTAGTGGTGGTTCCCACTCAGGGCTTCTATTTTGCTTTTTCTATTTTTCTTTGTTGTTGTTTTTAGAAAACAACATGCTTTGGGTCGGAGGGGGTAGCAAAGGATAAACTAGTGTTTGGGATATTGAAACATGGCCTTGTGTCATTTCAAATCTTGACTAGATCCTCTTTGTAGTCTGGATTTTGGGACAAAACCTTAATAACACACCTCTGATTGTTATTTATTATTTTTTTTCAACCACAATTTTTGCTTAGGCCGCCCTTTTGGGTTTTCAACCTAACGGGTGAGAAATCTTGATCTGCCCCTAGGTTTGCTTGAGGATGGTGAAGGAGCCTCTCATTGCCCCAGTGTAGGGCTCTGAGGTGCCTATCGTTGTCTTTCGTCGTGACCTTGTAGTAAGGAAGAACAAAAAGAAATTGTGCAGGTTCTCAAAAATGGATTTTGAAGGACGAGAAACATTGAAAGGATCTTCAATTGACAGATTAGGTCAAACGACTCCCTTTTTTTATAACTCACTTTTCTCTCAAAAGATAACTTTTAAGAATGACAAAATGAGGTCACATGAATGTCTATACTTTTATTTGAAACACAGTCAATCAAATGCTTTTTTCTCTCTCTTTTTTTGTTTCGAACTTGACTCGTCGTTTAACGACACCCCGACCAAACGTGCAGAACGAGTAGCTTCTGATCAAATAGACTTGGAAGTCAAAACTCAGGAGCGCAGGTCGCTTGAGCAAACAAATCAATGACTTATACTCACATTCCAGTGGAAGTTAAATAAGCAAAGATGTAATTGTGAGAGAATGAGAGACAAGGATGTCAAATTTATCCATATTATTAGCATTGTAACTGTGGTTTACAATAATGACATAAACTTGAAAATCCTAAGGATCCATTTAGAGACATCTAGCAACAACCTTCAAATTTCCCCATGTATAGTGTCGCTTGCCAACGTCAGAATTCACAAGCGATTCTCCTTGAATTTCAACCATCCCGCGTCAATTAGACTTTGCACCTTATACTTCAGGGCCCTGCAATGCTCAATGGAATGCCCCATAACTCCTCCATGATAAGAACATGTTACGTTTGAGTCATGTGATCAGAAAAATGAAGGTTGAGGAACTTTGGCTGGGGTTATGGCTACCATTGAATTATCAAGTAGATATGGGAGCAAGTTAGCATATGACACCAAAATTAGGGTGAATTCTACAGGCTTTTTCACTAGAAAATTCCCTCATTGGTTGGTGTTTTGGTTCATGTTATGGGTGGTGTTTGGCATTGGTTGTGTGGCAGGCAAGATTGTACTGATACTACCTAATGAAGGCAACCATTAGGTCTTTCCAAGAATGGGCTCAGGAAGGTTCTAGATTAGTGTACCAAGAGACAACTGCCCCAGTAAGACTTTCCTGGAAGAAATGCATCAACAACTTTTCATCTTTTGTGTATGCCCCCATTTTTCTACAGTACATCTTCATGTGGTTCTTGGGGCTAGTAGTCCCCTTGTACTTATTGAAGTCGGGCACCTTGAACTTTGGAGGGATGGCGATGTCAGGTACTAAGCACAATTCCGCCGTGTTAGCGAAAGCATAACTTCCACCTCTTTCAACGGCTCTATGCCTTTCCTCTATATGATCCAACTTTCCCTTCTCCGCCATAGCAAGAGGGATTCTTCCTGCCACAAAATGCAAGGGTTGTGGTAGTTGGAGGAACTGAGGGCCCTCCAAAGTGTTTGGTAGGGGCACACCACCAACTGCTTGCCCTTCAGCGGCATATCCAAGGAGAGACTCAAAGTCGGCTAGATTGTGGTGGGGTATTTCATGTGTCTCCCCCATGAGTTGAGGGACATATGCATGATCGGATCGAGGTTGTTGGTTCTCGATGAGTACGGGAGTGGAGTAATTGACATTCTTATCGGGAGGGCGCACCACACTGGGTGGTGCAAAGTTGGGGGGCAAGCCATATGGCAGGAAGGCATGCTTGCTCTGAATTTACACAAAATGGGGGCCGCCCGTACTTCCCAATTCTTTGCCTCCATGACCTACCATATCCGAGGTTGGATGATTTATTTGGTTGAGGCTAGATGGGGGAGTCAGGTCCACCTTAGCAATGACACTAGTAGCGGCGACTGCAGCCGCATTGACCTCCATTATCTTCTTCATGCTCATCATGACCTCCATCATTGTGGCCATTTGCTCTTTCATAGCCTCCAAGTCAGCTTTTATCCGTTCTTGTACCTCATCTATTTCACCCATTACTCTATCTCTAGCACGCATTTGGTAAGGCTGCCATAAAGCGCGTTCTTTTCTTTTGATAACAATGATTATAATTCAATTTTCAAGCAAAGAATGCAATGAGCAATGCAACCAATGAAAAGCATGGATGTATGTGCATGATGCATTGTTGAAGTATTGCAAATTTTACACAGGACACAAGGTCAAATCAATTCAGACAACATTCTTTATTACATCTTGTCAGAGTCCAAGTGAAATTAGAAGCAACAGGGACATCAACAGTCATAAATTTGTAAATCATGTGTTGTTAGTGGACAAAGGAGCGACGTAACTCGATTCATCTTTTGCCCCAGTTTTGGCAAGTCGGTTACTTCCATACTTGACCTTGACTTGATGAACCTTTCTTAAAAGCATGTGCTTGGTTCAACACCATAATTCGAGGGAAAGAAAATTTGATTGGCAATACTTCCGCAACCTATCATAGAGATAAATGACTAGGGCATACTCATGATGTGCATGGCAAATGAGATTGAGATGACCGAAGAACCATCGTTTTCCTAGTTAACCATGCATTAGGTTTCACATGATTTTCACTCTTTTTTTGAAACAGGCGTATAATCCGAACATGGTAGGTTTACAGCCATCATCATGGTACCCAACACATGTAATTAAGAAAGTGGTATGACTTTTTTTGTTCTCTTTTGTTGTTTTTTTTGTTCCCCCCCCCCCCCCCCTTTTTGCAGAGGAAAATGCAAGGGTCATGCATGAGTGAACATGATGTGCAAATGTGGATTATATGGATTTCTAATCTTTATAATTCTTTTTTATTTATTTTATTAATTAATAAATTATTATTTTAATTAATTTTTATTTTCATTTTTTTTAATTTTGTTGTTATTTTATTATTTTATAAATAAATATTGTTGTTTATTTGAAATTGTTATTTATTTAATTAATTATATTTTTTTGAAGTTGTTTTCTCATAATTAATTTATTCAATAAATAATTAATTTACAGATTTTTTTATTTAAAAAATAAATGTATAAGTTTTATTTTTATTTAATTATTTTTAAAATATAACTAATTTAATTAATTTTTAAATTTAAAATAGTTATTTATAAAAAAAAAATTAAATATCAAAATTTCCAATTTTTTATAAATATATTTTAGAATTTATTTAAACAAGAAAAGGTAATATTGTATATGACAAATGTTTTTTATTGATATACTTGTATAAATATTATTACACTAATAGTATTAAATATTTATATAAATAGTGTTTGGAAGTATAAAAATAAAAAAAAATCATTTAGTTATAAATATTTAAAGGTATTAAAATACTTATTTGTAAAATAATGAAGTAGTCATTTATTAGAAATAAAAAAAAATTGTGCTTAGATTTTGATCATATATTTTAGTTTACTAGAATTAGTGATGTGAAGTATAAAAATTTTAAAAAAAGAATTTTTATATTGATTTATGAATATATAAAAGTATAAAAATAGTTATTTTAAAAATAATAAAATATTTATTTATGAATTATTAAATAGCAACTTATAAAATATTTTAAATTAAATTGTAGTTTGATTTTGATGATATATTTTAGTTTGCTACATTAATCATTTTATTTTAATTTAAATGTTGTTATTACATTTATTAAAATATACTACACTATATAATAGAATAGGGTTTTAGAAATTTGTTAGTTTTTGATTAATATAATAATGACAAAAATTTATACGAGATATATGAAAGTCAAGTATTATTTGAACGATGACATTAATTGTTATTATTGTTTAAATTTGTAGATTATGGTTAGAACCAGAGGATTGCATCGAGTTTCAGGCAGAGTTTTAGGAATAGTCTTAGGGAGACAAGTTAGTGGTGAATGGTGATGCGGAAGAAATCCCTCAACATCAAAGGCCGATAGTATCTGCAATTAGACAATGGGCAGTTGCAACTGTTGTTGAGGAGGTTGACCGTGTGGATCCTCCAACTGACGAGGTTCATGAGTAGAATCAAGAGCCAGTTACTAATGATGTACGTATTGATACACAGGGTTTTCCAAGCAGGCTTGAAGATACATCAGTGATGACGAATTATGTTTATCATGTAGCTACCAGAGTTTGGGAAGAACAAGTAGTCATTTGTTGAATTATATAATATTTGAATTACTATTTATCATTTAACCTGAACTAATTAATTTCAATTTTTTTAGGAACATACTGAGTTAAAGTAGGCATCTCATGGGAGGAAGGTAGAGAAATTTGGAAGGCCTACACCTGAGATTGAAGGCATAGTGGCTGCTACAGGATTAAGTTTTCTGATTACATGTTCATTGGACACTGGTTACAAGGGACTTATATATGTTTTTGTGGAGAGGCGGCACAAGGAAACTTGTAATGACCCACCTTGTCATTACGATATCACTAATTATAAAATGTGACATTTCAATTTTAAGTGAAAGCTCCATTAATTTGACTATGAAAACGAAGGTAAATTTTTTGCGATATACATTCATCAAATAACGCATAAACACATGAATACATACATACATATATATATATATATATATATATATATATATATATATATATATATATAAATATATAAAACAAAACACAACTCTCTCCCCAAATAAATTTCAATTTTATCATGTTGGCTTGGCGGCTCCAACAAAAGACTTCCCTCCAAGTCACCTGTTGTTGTTCATCTGCTCCCACGAACGAAACTTCGAGATCATCACAAGCACCAATCACACGGTATAAAAATTGTAAAGGTGAGTATATTTTAAAAGATCAACAAACACCAAATGACAATGATTAAAAATAAAATAATAACAATAACCACAATCATTCTCAATAACCCATAAGTTCAATGTACACTTAACAAACTAGTCATCAACTTTTCAACAATTCAAATCAATTATGATCAAAATTATGTATGCATCTGACTTAACTTTAAAATGCAATGTGGTAACATTTATTAGGAAATAGCCTAAACGTGTCCACATGACACTCTCACTTAGAAAAACTAGGCAGCAAGTGTCGAGGTCACCCTGTCGTGCAGAGGCAACTTCCTCCCCATGGTGATCAACCTGGGTCTCAAGGAAGTTCCAAACCAAGTGACATGCCCTCAAGTTCAAGTATTTTTCCATATGAAAAATTACAAATACTTACTAACAAAGTTTATACTATTTCCATGCAATATGAAGTATAAAACATGAGCATCATCAATGCACTGACCATGGATAATTAAAGATTCTAAGTCATCCCCTTCTTTCTTGAGGGATTCTTAAAACTCTTTAAACACTCTATTTCACCCTCCAGGGATATCCAATATGGTCATTGCACCCCCATGTACATACACAACATACATCGCCACAATGAAATCATCAACATCAACATCAACATCATCTTATCTCAATGTCATTATCAAAATCAACATCATCTCATCTCAATATCATCATCAACATCAACATCATCTCATATCAATATCATCGTCAACATGACAAGCAATCGCATTCCACATACATAATTATAAATTCATGCCTGAGATTCATATTCCCCAGGTCTTCAGACAACACAAATCTCTTACAACAACCATCCATAATATCACGAGACTAATATCTTAAGGGAAATTATAAATTAAAGAGGAGAACTATGGTATTAAAAAAAAACTCGTATGCCCATTTAAAATTTAATAAAGAAATAAATAAAAGAACAAATATAAAAGTTTGGATTGAGTTTCCTCTGTAATTAAGACTTTTCCCAAAAATTTCAATCCTTACAGCGACAACATCATTGACAATTTCATTCATCAATAACAAATATACCACATCACATTAGTTAAAAACACAATTTTTATTGAAAACTAACATGCACATCAATAACAAATATATCACATCTCATTAGTTAAAAACATAATTTTTCTTGAAAATCAGCATGCACTGTGACACCCTCTACCCCTCACATATATACTAACAAAGGAATAAAAATTCAAATATTAATTAAAAGTATTTTTTTTACATTTTTAAATACAAGCCTTTCAAAGGGATAAAAGGCTCACATTCACTTTCTTCTACATCATATTCAAACTTGTCCAAATAAATAATAAAGTCATATCGGTTCAAACAAGACCAAATAAGACTTCATACAATTAATATAAAACTCTATACCCCAATGCCACATCCTATCAGAGCGTTGTGTCTCGACGTCCTTTAGCACAAGGTTCCTTAAAGCAATTCACCTAGTCATCTGCTCCCCCAAACACAAAGTTCAAGATCATCACAGGATCCAAACACAAACAACACACGGGGAATGAGTTATCATATTCCTAACTAATAAAGAAACAAGACAACTAGATATTGAAATTCTGATACAGAGGTCAGATGTCGTACCGGATGTCACGACATCACGCTTCAGAACATGCAGATTATATTTGACAGTGTGAACAGTTTAAACAAGTAAATAACACAAGAGAATTGTTAACCCAGTTCGGTGCAACGTCACCTACATCTGGGGGCTACCAAGCCAGGGAGGAAATCCACTAAAATAGTGTTAGTTCGAAGATCTAACAGCCACTGTTTACAACCTTCTCGCCTAACCACTACCCGTGCAACCTCTACCTAAGAGCCACTCTTAGATATGAGAACCCCTCTCACTCCCTCTCAATCACTCTCCCGTGTTTACAATTAAATCAAATACACACCAGAGATTGCTCTCTGAACAATAGAGATCAACTCCACACACTATAGAGATCAACTCTACACACTCAGGTCCAACACTTGATGTTAGGGTGACATCAAGGTGGCTCACAAAACACTCAAGTCCCAAAACTCACAAAATAACTCTTCAATCCCGGACTTGGTGGAAAACTCGTGCATCCTTCATGTTTATATAGCAGTGTGCGTTTCTGGGCTGCAACTACTTGTGCTGGATGAGATCTATCATTTTCCTGAAAATCTGCACTTAAAGATCTAAAAGATACAGTTTGATCTTTTAGTTTTTATCTTTAATCTTTAATCCCTGAACGAACTATTCAAGTTTGTAATTCGAACTTTAATTATCTTTTAATTCGTTCCTAAAGATAGATCGCCAAATCTGTTGCTAACTGCACATTAATCTGTTAAAGATATAACAGATTTATGTGTCCAGTATTTTCGGGCCGGATGTCAGGACATCGTGTCCGACATCGTGGATCCTGCAGCTTCAATTCTTCATTTGACATTTTATCTTGACTTATGCATTGTGCAGCCCAATCTGATTCCTTGTCATAACGTTGGACATCATGTGCAGCAACTCCAGCTTTCCTTCTTTGTCTAAGTGCTTATGTTTTAACAAAATCTTAGCCAATCTTTTAAACACTCAGTAGAGCTAAGCACTAACAATCTCCCCCTTTGGCAAATTTTGTCTAAAACATACTTAGACACTTCCTGAGCAGGTACGAGCAGTTATGCAAGTGGGATCAACAACTTTCATTATCAGAGTAATCAAGCACAGCGGAATTGGTAATGGCGACAACAAAATTCTGCAAGTTGCAAGTCGTTTCCAGGATGTCAAGACATCTCACGTGACATCAGCTTTCTGCTCCCCCTGTCTCCATGCTCCTACTGCTGTGAAGCAGTTCACTGCAGCATCTTCTATCAGCTACTAGTCTTTTCCAGGATGTCAAGACATCTCATGTGACATCAGCGTTCTGCTCCCCCTGTCTCCATGCTCTTACTGCAGCATCTTCTATCAGCTACTAGTAGTTACAGTAGCTTACATCAGTCATTATCAGCAGCAGTCTCCCCCTCAAGATCATATACATACAACTCCCCCTCAAAATCATGAATCATGCATACATCGTATCCTTCTACTCAACATCATGCATCATACTACTATTGCATACATAGTATCCTACTACTCAAAATCATAAATCATGCATAATACTATTACTCCCCCTTTTTAGACAGAATTTGACAAAAGTAGAGTGCATGCAAATATTACAGACCAATAGCAAATTAATTGTTCAAAGGGACATGCCCCTATAGCTAGTAAGAGTAAAAAACAAAAATAAAGGTCTGATGGTCATGGGGTGGCTTCAGAATCATCATCATCTGATTCTGTATCCTCTGCTGCATCTTCCTCTTCCTCAGCTGCCTCTTCTTCTTGCTCAGCTGCTTCTTCTTCCTCCTCAGCTGCTTCTTCTTCCTCAGCTGCTTCACCATCATCAATGCCACTGTCTGAGAGTCTTTCGATCAGCCGTTCCAGCTCCATTTTCTTCTCTGTGGTGGCTTTGATGGTTGCCTCCAGCACCTTGCATGTGTCCTTGAGTTCAGCAATCAAGGCATCCTTGGATACAGCACCTGAAGCAGCAGCTTTCCCTGATGTCGAGACAATGTCTGGGACATGTGTCCCCTCAAACAGTTTGTAGTGCAGGGATAGAGGAGATTCTCTCTTCATCACAGAGTCAATGTTGTTTAAGATATTGGGATGTTGACTCAACATAATGCCACACAATACAGTTGGGAAGGCAATGGGTAATTTGACAGCAAAGGATTCTGAATGCTTAACAGTTTGATCAAAAATATAGTTTCCAAAATTAAATTTGGACTTGGTTCCAACAGCATACAGAAATTTACCCAAACCTGTGGCAACAGTGGACGTGTGATTAGTGGGTACCCAGTTTGCAGCCCCAATCCTGTGCAGGATTGCATACTTCACACTTAGCTTCCCTGCAGAAAGCTTCCCTTTCTTTGGCCAATGCTGGACTCGTTTCGCAGTGATTTCCTTGGCAATCTGATGCTCAGAAACATCAATATCCACCACTCCTTCAGTAGGTCTGCCCAGGTATTTGTTGATTACAGCAGGGGAGAATCTAACACATTTTCCTCTGACAAACACTTTCTGGTACTCATCACTCTTTCTGTTTGTTATGTCAGAGGGAATGTTTACAATGAATTCCCTTACTAGACTTTCATAGCAATCTCCCAACTTGGAGACAGTTTTCAGCAGTCCAGCAGCCTTGATGAGGTCCATGATCTCCTTGCAATCCAAGGCATTTCTTCCCAGTTCTCTTTCTAAAGCAATCCTTCGTTGATATACAAATTTCCACCTTTCAACATTGCCAATGGAGTGAAATGAGATGTTGTCCAATGGTGCATCAGGGACATTTTCAGGCACCTTTTTCCCTGATTTCTTGGCCCGCTTGATGTCGGGAACATCTAGTTCGACATCATAATCAGAATCAGATGAGGAAATTTCTTTCCTCTTCTTGGAAGGGATTGCAACTTTGCTCCATCTGGATGTGGTAGGAGTGATTGGAGTGCTCTTCTTCTGTGCCATAGTTTTGATTCGTCCAGACCTAGTAATGGGGGTTTTTCCCTTTCTGCTTTGAAGTCTTTCTGCAATGCCGGGTGCCAACTTGTTGGCAATGGGTTCCTCATCAGATTCTACTTCTTCTAGATCAATGAGGTCACCTGGAGCAGGTTCTGGTGCCCGTGGTGCAGGGGTCTCTTCTGTGGCTTGATCTTCTTCTTCTGTTGATTCCTCTTCACTGGGTGAAGGGAGGGCTTCAGCATTTGGAGTGGAAGATGTTGGAACATCTTTATCAGCATCAGGGACAGAAACATTCGGGGTGGAAGATGTTGGAACATCTTCATCAGCATCAGGCACAGAAGCATTTTTCAGAATGTTACTCACAATACTGCGGATCTTCTTGTCCATCTCCGTGTCTACTTCCCTAGGACTTGTTGCAAGGCTAGGGTTTTCAGAAGTCTTCACTCCCTGTTGTCGTTTGGGAACCAGTTTCTCAGGGACAGGAGCTTGACCAGGAATCATTTGTATGGGTTGGATATGGAATTCAGGTTGTTCCTGGTTTGATGGTGCTTTGGTGGATGATGGAGCTGATGGTACAGAGGGTGAACCAGGAGATGAAGTTTCTTTTGGTGAGGTAGCCATGGAGAAGCAGAGCTTTTGGAATGGTTTCGTGAATTTCTGAGAGCTGTTGGGAAATGCTGAAGACGGGATTACCACGACAATATAAGTTTGAATGAGGAATGTAAAGGGACGTGTGAAGCAACGGTCGAATTTGTCTTGGCCCAGTAGTGAATGTGCTATTAACGTTTGAGCACATTCAGATAACAGTAATTGCTATAAATCCTCTAGCAGACAAATGCCCAGCTTGCCCCTCAGTTTTTCAAACTGATTTGCATCCAATGCCTTGGTGAAAATATCTGCTATTTGTTCCTCAGTGTCAACATGCTTCAGTGTGATCACTTTATCATCAACAAGATCTCTAATATAGTGATGTCTAATGTCAATGTGCTTGGTTCTGCTGTGTTGAACAGGATTTTTTGAAATATTAATAGCACTCATGTTGTCACAGTACAATGTCATGACATCTTGTTCGACATTGTACTCCTTGAGCATCTGCTTCATCCAAACTAGTTGTGAACAGCTGCTTCCTGCTGCAATATACTCTGCTTCTGCAGTAGATAGGGACACACAGTTCTGCTTCTTGCTGAACCATGAAATAAGATTGTTGCCCAGATAGAAGCATCCACCAGAAGTGCTTTTTCTGTCATCTGCACTTCCAGCCCAATCAGCATCACAATACCCAACCAGCATTGAATCTGAACAATGACAGTACATAATCCCATAGTCACTGGTGCCATTTACATATTTCAGAATTCTCTTTACTTGATTCAAGTGACTTATCTTGGGATTGGCTTGATATCTTGCACAAACACCTACTGCATAGGTGATGTCAGGTCTGCTAGCTGTTAAATATAGTAAGCTCCCAATCATGCTTCTGTACATACTTTGATCAACACTGGTGCCAGCTTCATCTTTTGTCAGCTTCAAGTGAGTAGGTGCAGGTGTTCTTTTATGGCTGGCATTTTCCATCCCAAACTTCTTGACAATGTTCTTTGCATACTTGCTTTGTGAGAGGAATATGGAGTCTTCCATCTGCTTTACTTGGAGTCCCAGAAAATAAGTCAGCTCTCCAACAAGACTCATCTCAAATTCAGATTGCATCTGTTGGACAAAATGTCGAAGCATCTCATTCGACATCCCTCCAAACACAATGTCATCAACATATATCTGTGCTATCATCAAGTTTTCAGCATCTTGTTTGACAAAGAGAGTCTTGTCAATTCCTCCCTTCCTATACCCTTGCTGAGTAAGGAACTCTGTTAGCCTTTCATACCAAGCTCTTGGAGCTTGCTTCAATCCATAGAGAGCCTTCTTGAGCCTGTATACATGATCTGGATGAGTTGGATCTACAAATCCCTTTGGCTGCTCCACATAGGCTTCTTCATTTAGGTATCCATTCAGAAACGCGCTCTTCACATCCATCTGGTACAGCTTGAATTTGAGGATGCAAGCTACACCAAGTAACAATCTGATGGACTCAAGTCTAGCAACAGGGGCGAAAGTTTCATCAAAGTCTACACCTTCAATCTGAGTGTAGCCTTGAGCAACAAGTCTGGCCTTGTTTCTGGTTATAACACCTTCTTCATTGGTTTTGTTCTTGAAGATCCACTTGGTGCCAATTACATTAGTTCCCTCGGGTCTAGGAACTAGCTCCCAAACTTCATTCCTTTTGAATTGCCCCAATTCTTCTTGCATAGCATTGATCCAGAACTCATCAGTCAGTGCCTCTTTCACATTCTTGGGCTCAATTTTGGAGACAAAGCATGAATTGGAGACAATCTCAATCTCCCTTGATCTTGTAGTGACCCCTCTGTTTGGATCTCCTATAATCAGCTCCTTGGGGTGCATCTTCTGGATTCTAATGGAGGGTTTCTTGTCAGGTTGGTTGATGTTTGGTTCATCTGTAGCAGAATCAGAGTTTTCTGCATTTTCTGCACTTTTAGCTGTATCTGCTACATTGTCTCCCGATGTTCTGACATCTTCTTCGACATCCTTCTTTCTTGCTGGAGTTAGATCATCAACAACCACATTGATGGATTCCATCACAGTTCTGGTTCTGGAATTGAATACTCTATATGCTCTGCTGTTTGTAGAGTATCCCAGGAATATTCCTGCATCACTCTTGGGATCCATCTTTCTCCTTTGCTCTCTGTCTGCCAAAATGTAACATGGACTTCCAAAGATGTGGAAGTGCTTGACAGTTGGCTTCCTCCCTTTCCAGATTTCATACAGTGTGGTAGGAGTCCCTCTTCTAAGTGTGACTCTGTTGTGGATGTAGCATGCTGTGTTCATGGCTTCAGCCCAGAGATTATAGGGAAGTTCTTTGGCATGAAGCATGACCCTAGCAGCCTCTTGCAAAGTCCTGTTTTTCCTTTCAACTATGCCATTTTGTTGTGGTGTAATGGCTGCAGAGAACTCATGAGTGATGCCTTCAGATGTGCAGAATTCAGTAAACTTGCTGTTTTCAAACTCTCTGCCATGATCACTCCTGATTCTCTTGATGACACAGTCTTTTTCTCTTTGAAGTCTTAGACTCAACTCCTTGAATACTTCAAAGGTGTCTGATTTCTCTCTGATAAAGTTGACCCAGGTAAATCTGGAGAAATCATCCACAACAACATAGGCATACCTCTTTCCTCCAAGGCTTTCAACTTGCATAGGCCCCATCAAGTCCATGTGAAGTAGTTCCAGTACCCTGGAAGTGGTCTGATGTTGAAGCTTCTGGTGGGACATCTTGACTTGCTTTCCAATCTGACATTCACCACAGATTTTGCCTTCTTCTATTTTCAGATTGGGAATGCCTCTCACAGCACCTTTGTCAATGATTTTCTTCATGCCTCTTAAGTGCAGATGTCCAAATCTTTGATGCCATATGTTGACTTCATCTTCTTTGGAGGATAGACATGTGGAGGAGTAACTGGTTTCTTGAGGTGTCCATAGGTAACAGTTGTCCTTTGATCTGCTGCCCTTCATTAGAACTTCACTCTTCTCATTTGTCACCAAGCATTCTGACTTTGTGAAGTTTACATTGAATCCTTCATCACACAACTGACTGATGCTGATCAAGTTTGCAGTCAGTCCCTTCACCAGCAGTACTTTGTCCAGACTAGGAAGTCCATCATGGGCTAGCTTTCCCATTCCAGTGGTCTTTCCTTTAGAGCCATCTCCAAATGTTACATAGCTAGTGGAGCAAGGTTCAATGTTCACCAGGAATTCTTTAACTCCTGTCATGTGTCTGGAACAGCCGCTATCTAGGTACCAATCTTCCTTAGCTGATGCTCTAAGTGAAGTATGAACAACAAGACTAACAGTCTTGTGTTTTGGAACCCACACCATCTTCCTTCCACTGCTGCTACTTTGAGTTCCATGATGTGGATGGCCATGTAAATGATAGCAAAAGGGCTTTATGTGACCATACTTGCCACAGTAGTGACACCTCCACTTCTTTCTTTTGCTCCTTTTCTGCTGCGTTCCATGATGTCGAGACCGATGTTGTGACATCGTGGCTCCAGTGCTGTTTTTGGCAGGAACAAATTCTGTCATGGTTATTCTGCCAGCAGATTTATGATTAAACCCAAGTCCTCTCTGGTTTCCAACATTCTTCCCAAGCTGTAGCACCTCATCAAGCAAATCTGAGCCTTTATTCAGCATCTTTATTGATTTTGTCATGTTTTCCAGTTTAGAGTTCAGAAAACCAATTTCTCCTTTAAGTTCAGAGATTTCCTCTTCATGTGCCTCCTTCTCAGCCTCCAGATTTGCAATGACCTTCTTTAGTTGTGCTTCTTGCTGAAGAATCTTCTCACTTTTGATGCATAGTTCTCTATAGGATGTAGCAAGCTCATCAAAAGTGATTTCACTATCTGTATCACTTGAATCTTCAGCAGATTCAAATCTCCCAGTGAGAGCATTCACATCTCTGTCAGAATCACTTTCTTGTTCACTCTCTGTATCATCAGACCGACATACAGAAAGTCCTTTCCTCTGCTTCTTGAGATGAGTGGGACATTCAGCTTTGATGTGTCCATAGCCTTCACACCCATGGCATTGGACTCCTTTGCTGTGACTGGGTTTTTCATCTGACCTTTTCTGGTATTCACTACCTTTCCTGATGTCGAAAGGGATGTTCCGGACATGTGGTTTCTGCCTCCTGTCCATTCTGTTCAGCACTTTGTTGAACTGTTTTCCAAGGAGCACAACTGCATTAGCCAGACCTTCATCAGTATCCAGGTCATACTCATCTTCTTCTCCTTCATCATTGGACACGAACGCCAGATTCTTGCTCTTCTTTTCAGTCCTATCCGAGAGTCCTAGCTCAAAGGTTTGAAGGGAACCAATGAGTTCATCTACTCTCATGTTGCAAATGTCTTGGGCCTCCTCTATTGCAGTGACTTTCATGTCAAATCTCTTAGGCAAAGATCTGAGGATCTTTCTCACCAGCTTTTCGTCTGTCATCCTTTCTCCCAAAGCAGTGCAAGCATTGGCAATTTCAAGAATGTTCATGTGGAAGTCATGAATACACTCTTCCTCCTTCATCTTCAGATTTTCGAATTTTGTAGCCAATAGTTGCAATCTGGACATCTTCACTTTGGAGGTTCCTTCATGAGTGGTTTTCAGGATCTCCCATGCATCCTTGGCCACTGTGCATGTGTTGATCAGTCTGAAGATATTCTTGTCAACTCCATTGAATAGAGCATTCAAAGCTTTGGAGTTTCCAAGTGCCAATTCGTCTTCTTCTTTTGTCCAGTCTTCTTCTGGCTTCAATTCATCAGTGGGCTTTCCTTCTGTGTCCAGCATCTTGGGATGTTCCCAGCCTTTGATGACAGCTTTCCAGGTTCTGCTATCCAGTGATTTGAGGAAGGCCACCATCCTTGCTTTCCAGTATTCATAGTTGGTTCCATCCAGAATTGGTGGTCTGTTCACTGGCCCTCCTTCTTTCTCCATGTTCATCAGAATTTATCTCCCTAGATCTCACTCAGTGATTTCGAGTGCCTGCTCTGATACCAATTGAAATTCTGATACAGAGGTCAGATGTCGTACCGGATGTCACGACATCACGCTTCAGAACATGCAGATTATATTTGACAGTGTGAACAGTTTAAACAAGTAAATAACACAAGAGAATTGTTAACCCAGTTCGGTGCAACGTCACCTACATCTGGGGGCTACCAAGCCAGGGAGGAAATCCACTAAAATAGTGTTAGTTCGAAGATCTAACAGCCACTGTTTACAACCTTCTCGCCTAACCACTACCCGTGCAACCTCTACCTAAGAGCCACTCTTAGATATGAGAACCCCTCTCACTCCCTCTCAATCACTCTCCCGTGTTTACAATTAAATCAAATACACACCAGAGATTGCTCTCTGAACAATAGAGATCAACTCCACACACTATAGAGATCAACTCTACACACTCAGGTCCAACACTTGATGTTAGGGTGACATCAAGGTGGCTCACAAAACACTCAAGTCCCAAAACTCACAAAATAACTCTTCAATCCCGGACTTGGTGGAAAACTCGTGCATCCTTCATGTTTATATAGCAGTGTGCGTTTCTGGGCTGCAACTACTTGTGCTGGATGAGATCTATCATTTTCCTGAAAATCTGCACTTAAAGATCTAAAAGATACAGTTTGATCTTTTAGTTTTTATCTTTAATCTTTAATCCCTGAACGAACTATTCAAGTTTGTAATTCGAACTTTAATTATCTTTTAATTCGTTCCTAAAGATAGATCGCCAAATCTGTTGCTAACTGCACATTAATCTGTTAAAGATATAACAGATTTATGTGTCCAGTATTTTCAGGCCGGATGTCAGGACATCGTGTCCGACATCGTGGATCCTGCAGCTTCAATTCTTCATTTGACATTTTATCTTGACTTATGCATTGTGCAGCCCAATCTGATTCCTTGTCATAACGTTGGACATCATGTGCAGCAACTCCAGCTTTCCTTCTTTGTCTAAGTGCTTATGTTTTAACAAAATCTTAGCCAATCTTTTAAACACTCAGTAGAGCTAAGCACTAACAGATATACATATCATATAAACCAAATAAAAATTACTTACACGTAATTCCACCACTTTGTCATTCAAAGTTCACTTTTCATCCATCAATCACACTTTTCAATCATCAATCACATTACACAAGAATCACACGCTCTGATCAAGACATAATAACACATCAATTTCATAATAAACAATTAACAAGCGCATGAGACAGTTATGCTAAGACTCAAACCTATATGCAATTTGGTACCATGTCAGTGAAAAACCACCCTGGGGCGCTTAGGAGTACATAACAAGACACACCACAGAATGGGTTTGTCAGGTCACTCTCACTAAGTAAGATCATAGGGAGACCAGTCAGGGTCACGATGTTTTGCGAGAATGCTCCAACCATATGGGATCAACATAGGCTTAAAGGAGCACTCAAACCCGGTGACCCCAAGGCCTACACTTCCAAGAGTCCGTCAAGGCCTCTCCCTCCTGATTCAAGTCCAACCCCTAAAATCATTTTAGCACACAGACACTGCTCGTGAATTATACAATACCCATGACCTCACACTCTTGTTTTAAACACGTACAACATATTGCGCTACAATTTAACACTGGTTCCTAAATAGGAAACCTACACTTTCTCTTTAACACTGCGCATTTACACTTTTCTCAAGATAACACTGGTCGAGTTATTGTACAATTCATAGCTTACAACACAAATAATGTCACATCAAGAGTTAATCACACACTTATTCACAACCAAAACTCATTCACAATTTCACATCTCATAATTTCACAATCCACCATCACATGTTTTCACGTATCTCATAATTCAACACCTGTTCTACTTTACACTTTTACTCAATCTCAATAACAATTTTATAATCTCAAGGCAACATATTATTCTATAATTCATCACCTATTTCATTTATAAGCACTACTCATGAATTATACAATACCAACAACTTCACACTCGTGTTTTAAACACGTACAACATATTGCACTACAATTTAACACTGGTTCCTAAATAGGAAACCTACACTTTCTCTTTAACACTGGTTCCTAAATAGGAAACTTACATTTTCTATTTAATACTGCGCATTTACACTTTTCTCAAGATAACACTGGTCGGGTTATTGTATAATTCATAGCTCACAATATAATTATTGTCACATCAAGTGTCAAACACATACACTTATTCACAATCAAATATCATGCCCACAATTTAACATCTCATAATATCACATCAACCATCTCATTTTTACATGTATCTCGCAAATTGACACATTCAATTTTGTACTACTCAATCTTCACAATAATATTATAATACCATTATAATAACTTATTACACCTTATAACTCATATACACATCACACAATAATAATATTTGCATGATACAAAACATATGTATGTATATGTATATAGTAAATTAAACTACATTGTTTTTAATCAAAGAATTTCTATAACAATTAATTTAATATTACATCAAAAGAAACTACCACTAGGCATTAACCTTACAATTTTCTTTAATTTATTATTCTAGTATTACAATAATTATATACACATAACATGTTGATCATCGTCGTAGAAAAATTAAAATAAGATAATAATTTGTATAAAATAAGTCATTGAATAATATTATTCAAAATATAATTTACGTTAATAAAAATAGCTTAATTTTTCTAAGGGGTTCACACTCAACACAAGAACACATCAATTTCACAGCAATTTCTCATTGGGACATCAACTGATTCATCAAACATATATAATTCAATGTAATAATTATAAGGATAAAATGAAAATTGCAAAAACACCCCAAAACTCATTCCAATTGATATCTCTAAGGATCCCTACACATGTTCTCACTAATCACCAACTGTGAATAACTCATCCCTTACCTCTAAGCGGGCTCATGTGTCTCCAGACAGTGATAGCAGCATCTCTAGCAGTACCCTGAGATTACTCTAATTTTTTCTCTAACTACTCCGATAGAGTTCCCAAACGTCAGAGAGACAGAGAAGGGATTGAAGCCTCCACTTGTACTGTCTTGGTGCGATTCCTTTTTCTCTCTCCTTGAATATCTTCTCTCAAATCCTAAAGGTGAAGGTGTGCAGAACTGAATCACGAAGCACATATAAAAATTTCATGAAAATCCAACGGTTAACAAAACCGGGATCGTAGTTTTACTAAGACCATTTTGGGTTTCTGCGGGAAAGGAAAAGGCTACAATGCGAAAGGTAATTCTCTCAGTTCAAACATGATATCAAAATTCCCAACGGTTAGAATGCTCGAAATTGGGTTGCAAATGTGGTGCTTAAATTTTACGACGATCCAACGGTGAATAAGTCCAAGATCTTCATTTTTCTGAGACAGGTTTGGTGGGCTGCGGGAAAAAGAAAGGATTTTGAGAGAAGGGAAAAAACGAAAATGAGGGAAAGAAGAGGCATTGTCAGTCTCAAAACTGACCTAACATCGCTATTTATACTTAGGGTACACATAACTTATTATTACTCTATTTATTTGTTTTTAATATTTTATAAAAAAGAACTATATTTTATTCCTTATATCAAATGAATAAATCAAATATCTTTTTTTTCCTTCAAATCATTATTTCTCATTATTTATTTATTTATAAAAACCTGATCATTTTTCTAAAACTCTATTTATTTAAAAATAAAAATTCTTTTTAAATTAGCTTACAAAAAAAGGGATGTTACATGCACAAGGACAAACATACATCCCCATAATTAAGTTCCCTGACCCCAACTATGGTATCAAAAGCTGTAAACAAACAATAAACTTCTTTCACCTATCTATATCTCTTTGTTAGTTCCTTGCAGCGTTATTTTAAGATCTCATAGATTCACGTCTGTTTGTCCAAATGCAGAGCTCTATATATCAAATCAAAGATAATTTAGTATAAATTTCAATGATAAGGTTGATATCAACTTTTGGGGGTCAAATACCCATTCAATTTAAAAAATGGCTAAAGGGGTGTTTTGAGATCCACATCAAAGAGACGTCATTTTAAAATTCTGATTACACCAATATGATCAGGGTTCCGTGAAGGTTACAAAAATGAAGTCTATTTTATAAAAAGGAAATTTTTACACTGTCTCATTTTCAAGGATTTGTCAAAGAAAGTGTAAAAACATCCAATAATGGTACCCACATCACAAGAGATGCAAAAATAGGCTCAAACTAACTAGGAGAAGGCTTAGTAATCATGGTTACCTCAAAAAACCGTGGAGGGAGGATTTGAGGCTTTGTTTTCTACCGAATTCTCGAGTTGAGTGGTCACCAATGGTCGGTGGTGGTGGAGGAGGAGGTTGAGGGTGTTGGATGAGGGTTTAGGGGAGAAGAAGGAAGCAAGTCAGGTGTTTTACGCTGCTGGTCATATTTGTAGTCTACAAGACTCGTTCAGGCAAAATTTGGCTCGTCTGGACGAACTAATCCAACTCAGACTCACCTAGGCGAATTCTACTCCAACATATTTTACTACTTCTGTGAAAATATATCTCACGCTCTAAATTTTATTTTGAAAATTCCAACGATCAAAACGTGAAGACTTGGGTTTCAAGTCTACAGTCCAAACTTGAAGGCAATCCAACGGTTAAGAATATAGGATCGCAATTTTACCAAAACAGGTTTAGGTAAAACTTGAAATCTCATAATTTCAACCTAAGTCAATAAAACTCCACATAACTCAACATCCACATCAAGCAAATCACACATGGCTAATTCACACAATACCTCAACTCATCCAAATTAATCAAGTAATCAAATAACACAAGGGATACATCAAACATCTATTTTTAGTTATCAAAATTTTAGGGTGTTACAAAACTAGTAGTTTCCATCTACTGGTAAGAGAGGTCACTATCACCCTCGATGATGTGGCATCCTTGTTACATCTGCCCATTACAGGTGCCTTCCATACCTTCGATGCTCTTGATGTAGACCAAGTCAGAGACTTGTTAGTTGAGTTGCTTGAAGTCAGTACACAAGAAGCAAAAGATGAGACATTTCAATGCAGAGGGGCATATGTTCGCCTAGCCTGGCTGCGAGACATTTATCGTAGCAAATGTGATGCAAGACAGTGGACCGTAGGAGCTCGAGCATATTTATTGAATCTAGTAGGTTGCACACTCTTTGTTAATAAGAGTGGCACACACATCAGTGTGGTATTCTTAAACGCATTTTGTGACCTAAGCCAATCTGGAAGTTATTGATGGGAAACGGTTGCACTTGTCCATATGTATGACAATTTGAATGATGCGTCAAAGAATTAGACATGCAAGATATATCACTCTGTTACAGGTAATTATAATTTCTTTTAACTTCAATTGTTAATTTTATGGTTTATTACAAAATATATATAGCAATACATAAAAATATCAACTCTTTTTTTATTACAAATTATGTTGCGATAAATTACATACGAATTACTTGCTAATATTTTTGTAGTTAATTGTAATTCATAAAATTAATCATATTTTGATTAATAGGACTAAAAGGGAATCAAAATATAAACTATAGGATTAAAAAGACCTCTTTCAAACTATAAGGACTAAAAGATAATTAAAATACAAATTATAAGAACTAAAAAACTGCTTTTAAAATAAAAATGACTAAAATAGAATTAAAATGTAAATTATTTTAAAACAAATACCACTTTCAAACTATAAGGACAAAAGGTACAAATTATGAAACTTTAGGTGATTGAAAATATTATAAATAATATAACTAAATATATAAAAAATAATAAAAATATTTTTAAAAAAAATTTAAAAAAAATATTTCTATGTTATACGGATTGATTGATAATCCGTATAACACTTACGGATTCGCAATCTGTATGATTCATACAAATTGACAATTTATAAGTTTCATATGGATTGATAATCCGTATGAACCCATAAGGTTATTACAAATTGGTAATTCATAAGAAACATACAGATTACCAATCCGTAGGTTTTATACCGATTGCAAATCCGTATAAAACTAGATCGAAGTTGCAGAAAAAATAAGCGTACCTCTACGAACCACCATAACAATGCATCTCGACCAAAACAGACACAACAATGAAGGAGCAGCCATTGCAAATCCGTATGTGTATTAGCAGGGGTAATTTTGGAATATTTGAAAAAGTGTTGGGTGTAGAAGATTTTCTTCTGGTGTAGGAAGAAAATCCTTCAAAATTATTAGTGTGGGATGGGCCACAACAATTTCCCTAGCTCAATCTGTTTCCTCCTTGGGATTTTCTTTGTGCATCCAGTAAAATTGTTGGTGCACCCAACATTTTAAGTGAAGTGACAAAAATGCCCTTCAATTAAAAATTTAAAATCACTCTCCCTCTTCTCCTCTCCCTCACCCTTTTGCTACTGTTGTTCTCCTTCATTTTCGTGTCTTCTTCTCTTGTTGCCAAGAGGCCACCATTTGTCCCTCCGTCTACGCCCCTCTTCTTCGTTTGGCATTTAATGCGTTTGACATTTATGGATTTGAAATCCATATAGTGCATACGGATTCCGTATGGATTATACGAATTGTCAATTCATATAATGTATACGGATTGCTAATGTGTATGGATTATCGGATTGCTAATCTGGCAATCTATATCAAATATTATACGGATATCGATATAATTATTTTTTTAATTTATTAATTAATTAAATAAGAATAATTTTTCTTATTAAAAAATTAATTTATGTATAAATATTGTTGTATATTTTTAATGTGTTTTTATTTAATAAATTATATTTGTTTTTTGAAGTTGGTTTTTAATAATTTATTTATTCAATAGGTAAATAATTTAAGAATTTTTTTTAATTAAAAAATGAATCTATAAATATTATTGTTATTTATTTATTTTTAAAATATAAGCAATTGAATTATTTTTTATATTTAAAATAGTTATTTATAAATTTGTTAAATATCATTAATTCCAAATTTTTATAAGTATATATTGTACAAACTAGTTTAACAAGAAAATCTAAATTTGTAAATGACAAATTTTTTTATTTATTGATATAGTCATATAAATATTATTACACTAATAGTATTAAATATTTATATAAATAGTGTTTGGAAGTATAAAATTACAATTTCTTCTTTTTTATATGAATATTTAAAAGTATTAAAATACTAATTTGTAAAAAAATGAAATAGTCATTTATTAGAAATAAAAAACAAAATTGTACTTAGATTTTGATCATATATTTAAGTTTACTAGAATTAGTGATGTGAAATCTATAAATTTTTAAAAAGAATTTCTATTTTGATTTATGAATATATAAAAGTATTAAAATATTTAATTAAAAAATAATTAAATATTTATTTATGAATTATTAAATAGTAATTTATTTAATATTTTAAATTAAATTTATTTATTAGTCAATTTGTTAGTTAGTTTAAGAAAGTCAATTATTATGTGAATAATGACATTAATTGTTACTACTGTTTAAATGTGTATATTATGGTTAGAACCAGAGGATTGTATCGGATTTTAGGTAGAGTTATTGGAAGAGCCTTAGGTGCACAAGTTAGTGGTGATGTGGATAAAACCCCTCAGCATTGAAGGCTGACAACATCTGCACGAAGACAACGGGCAACTGCACCTGTTGCTAAGGATGTTGAGCATGTGAATCATGTAGTTGATGAGGTTCATGAGTAGGCTCAGGAGACAGTTATTGATGACGTATGTGTTGACACCCAGGGTTTTCCAGGTAGGCCCCACGATACATCAATTTTGACGAAATATGTTCACCATGTGGCAGCCACAATTTTGATAGGAGAGGTACTTATTTCTTGAATTATATAATATTTTCATAAGTATTTTTCATTTAACTTGAAGTGATTAATTTTTCTTTTTCAGGAACGTCCAGAGTTGAAGTTGTCCTCTCATGGAAGGAAGATACAAAAACTTGGAAGGCCTGCTCCAGAGATTGAAGGCATAGTGGCTGTGACAGGATTAAGTTCTGTGATTGCATGTTCCTTGGACACTGGTGACAGGGGACTTATATATGCTTTTGCGGAGATGTGGCATCGTTGCTACATCTGCCCATTACAGGCGCCTTCCATACCTTTGATGCTCTTCATGTAGACTAAGTCGTGGACTTGTTGGTTGAGTTGCTTGAAGTTAGTACACAAGAAGCAAAAGATGAGACATTTCAATGCCATGAGGCATATGTTCGCCTAGCCTAACTGCGAGACATTTATCATAGCAAATGTGACGTAGGACAGTGGACCATAGCAGCTCGAGCATATCTTTTTCATCTAGTAGGTTGCACACTGTTTGCTAACAAGAGTGCCACACACATGCATGTGGTATTCTTGGATGCATTTCTTAACCTTAGCCAAACTATAAGCTACTCATGGGGAGCGACTACACTGGTCCATATGTATGAGAATTTGAATGATTCATCAAAGAGAAACGCCAGACAACTTGCAGGATATAACACACTGTTACAAATATTTATAATTTCGTTTAACTTCAATTATTAGTTTTATAGTTTATATTTACTATTGATTAGAATTTTTTTTTGTTTTTTAAATATGTGCAGTGTTGGATCTACGAGCATTTCCCTATCGTTGCTTCGTGTGTTGCTGATGAGGATTATGATAAGAGGAAACCACGTGCATGCTGATGGAAGTCTGGGAAGACATTACTGGTGTCAACGTATCGTAAGCGGTTGGATAGATTGACATCTGATGTTGTGTGCTGGATTCTTTATGGTGACCACCGTTCATTCAGAGAATTTCGGCTGATCTCCTTATTTTTCGAACTAATCAGATGGGGTCCCTTTATTGTGATACACCGACCAGAGAGGGTTGTGCGACAATTTGGTTATTTGCATAACATTCCTCCACATCCTGCTGCTCCATCTTTATCTATAGAGGAGATTAATGATAGATGGATACAGTTCTCTGAATACCTTACACCAGTGGGTCAGATTTGTGTTGCTCCTGAATAGTGTGCAACATACTACATGGTGAGATTCTACAATGATACATTTATGGAACCACATCCTCCTCAACAGCCAGTCGCTACAACGGCTATGCTAGAACCACCTGCACCTGCACTTGCTGATGTAGACATGCCTCGACAGGCAGTGGTATAATAAAATTTGAATTCACCGTTAGTCATTTTTTGTGTCATGCATTCAATAATTACTTTTTAACTTGTTGTCAATGTTGTAGGAGGCTTGCCAACGGATAGCAGAAAGGTTGGAACACTTGCTCAACATGAGGATGGTTACTGCTAGAACTGAAGCATACACCGTGATCGAGGAGTGCCTGAGAATCACTAGGGGTGCCACTAAGCAACGGAATGTTTATGTTCGGGGGTGACAAATGCGGCATACATAAGACACATGAAGATTCTTGGGATTCATTAAGTTGTATAGGAAATATGAATGTTAAATGGCTGAACAATGTTTCATAACTCCAATTATTTGACAAACAAGTATGTTATGACTAAAGTTTTAATTTGCGTTTATGTAATATCTTCACCTAACTACAATATGTTAAACCATAATTCGTTAAATAGCATGCATAAACCCTAATCGCCTAAAACCTAAACTATAAACTAACTAACCCCTAAACCCTAAAATAAGTGAAGCCTACACCTAAACTCTAATCCATAAACTAACTAAACCCTAAACACTAGACCAAAACCCCAAACCCTAACCCATAAACCCAAAACCATAAACCCTAAATCATAAACCCTTAACCTTAAGCCGTAAACCATAAACCATAAAATAAATAACCCCTAAAAACTAGACAACCTACCATAAAACCTTAACAATAAACTTATTAACCCCTTAAACCCCACAATAAGTCAACCCTAAACCTCGTAAACCATAAAACCCATAATTATTTCTTCCTTTTATGTTTTGGCTTTTTTTTTTAATCTGAACATTTGCACAGTTGATGAATATGTAAAAGAAATAATTATAAGAACGTCCATTGAAACACACATTAATTACCACAAATGATAACAACCCCATAATTATTTCACAAGTATGTAAGTTACAAATGTTGCCTTAATAGTAACTAAATGTTCAATCTTCTCCTAAATCAACAAAGTGTTTTGTCAACATCATCAAATTGGTATACTACTTCGTTCTACTAATGTAAGGTGTAGGCCACCACTTTGCATGCTAATGACAATGTGTTTATCATAACAAAGTTGCTGGCAGTAAGGGACAAGCGTCTCATAGAAATACTTGTTACATAGGCACATACACATTCAAATGATCACAACACATTTTATTACAAAAATACACAAACAGGATGATCATGAGTTTACCTGAACAAAATGATTGTCATGCACATGACCGATACATATAACGTGATGTGCAAAACAATCTCTTGGTCATTGACTTCTAAGCAGAAAAAACATCATGCTTTGTTGGAGAGAAAGAGAAACAAGGATGACATTATACCTTGTTGTAATCACATAACCCATGTCAGTTTCATTCACTCACTTATCCATGATAACCTGCACGTAACAGTTTTAATTACATTTGATTTAAAGCTAAATTAATCAATCAAAACGTAACAAAAAACTTACATACCATGGAGAATCCAACAACAAGTAGCAACCGCTTTAACTCCTCAAATCTATCTATGCCACCAAGCAGGTTCATATACTCATCAGACCATTTTGCAAGTTCTTTATGCTAATGGTTACAAACCAAAGACTATGAATCTTCACACATACCTAATAAGACAGAAATTGCACAATATCCACAAATCAGGTTTGACATCGACAATGTTTTCAATGAAATCATGCATGTATGGATAAAATTGATTCAACATGGGCATGTTCCTTCTTGGTTTTGGTTGTTTAGATGATGATGCAGCCCGTTTCACTAAAGAATTGCTATTTTGCACAAAATGTAATGCATCCACATACTCCAAGTAAGATGAATCACGCTTTGTTGATCTTTGATGTTTGGTCATCGGTTTCTTTTGAGCATATTTTGTTTTCATATTTTCATGAGGAACACACATAGAATTTACATCAAGGTAGACATTTTTCAGAAGTTTACTCTTTAGAGTAATTTTTCCACATACATCAAACTCTTCAAACCACTTGGATATGGTTTTCATCTCTTCATTTATGTTGACTTCGGTCTCAGATAAACCTTGGTCTGTAAAAATTAGCCTCCACCAAAACATATGGATTGTGTCAAGTGGTATGGTACCAATAACATATCTTGCTAGATCACACTCATATGGTAGACTGTGAATAGTTCTCATTATACATCCACAACGAGAAGGGTTTTTGCCAGCATAATGTACACGTTCAAACTCAGTAACAATCTGGTTTAAAACATACCTTGATAGAATGCCAAGTAGTTTCTTGTATAAGGTAAATTTAAAAACATGTCCAACCACATGTGTACTTGTCTCAAAAGATGCCTTAGTTTTAGTGTGTTGCAATATGATCATATTGTTTATGGCTTCTCAAACACTACATAGGTCTCCAAGGATATTCTACAGTAGTCTGTTTAATGCCCAATGAGCAGACTCAATCCTGCATTTCAAATACACAAACAAGTAAACAAAATCAATTATTTTTATCCGTTAGACCCTAAACCCTAACACCAAAATATATTTTCATTTTTCATACATGTTAATTGTTGTGTTTTCTAAATGCATCACCTTATTCGTCTAGGCTTTAACAAATCTTTCTTTATGGGGAATCAACCATGTTTTCTTCACGTAGTCAACAAGCATTGTCCATGGTGAGCAAGGAATTTCAAACTTAATAAGGCATTCATCGAACTCTTGCTTAAAAGGACAATCCACTAGACTTCCCCAAGCTTCCATGACATAATCCTATACCTGTTTATTTTATAGGTACTATCTATGAGAAATGCCAATTACAGGCATTGAATAGTTTCACTGAATCAGGATGACTCCAAAATATATCATGTACAATATCTTCATCCTTCAATTTATGCCCATGAATATACTAATGCCATTCAAGAAGCTTTATTAGTTGTTGCATTTTAGTATTGTCATACCCTAATTCGTCCGAGGACTATCATTCACTGATGTTTTGATTCTCGCTAGCTGAATTGTGGTGTTCGACACCAGTTACCGCATGAAGTAGAGGATCACTCAGTGTTTTGATCAAGAATACAAAATGATACCAATCAAGGGGGCAAAAGGGTTTTTTTTCTTGATTTTTCTGGATCCCAGCTCGCCTAGGCTAGCATCTACCTCGCCTGGACCACCAAATAACTTCAAGGCTAAGGGACTAGCTCGCCTGGGCAAGCTCACTGCTTTAGGGTTAAGTTTTAGCTCGCCTGGGCGAGTTGCAACCGCCCCAAGGTGGCCTTTTGCCTATAAATAGGCATCCTAGGGGTTTTTTAAAGGGTTCCAAGGTTTAGAAGTGGAGAGAATTGAGAGAAGAGAGAAAGAAGAGGAAATGAAGCTGATGTGCTACCAAATCATGACCGCGATCATTCCCTACATCGTTTTCTTGTTTTGTGTTCTTTGTGTGACCATCAGTTAGTTTTATTTTTAAGGATTGAATTTGATCTATGTACCCTTAAGGGCCCCCCTTGTTATTATGTGCATACTCATCTTCTCCATCTATCATCGACGATCTCGTTTTTCTTTGTAAAGTTCAATCTTAACCGATCACTAGTGTTGTGAAGTTGTTTCTAAAGAGATTGAAAGTTAATAAACAAAACCAAGATAAAACCAATTCATAACTAAACTTCATTTCATCAAATATCACTTGAGATCGTTTCAAGGTCCAGCACCTTAACGATTCTCTCCGCTTTTCAAAATTTAAAACATCGGTTCAAGGTCCAACACCTTAAACGACTCTTTGTTCGCAATTAAAATAAATCTTTCAAAAAAACATAAAATCAATTTAACACACAAACATTCAGACTTAAAGAACTACGTAGATCTGAGTTCCTCATTGCACCTGAGGATATGAAGAGCAAGGGCAACCCCCTTGTCGACCCCAAAAAAAATATAAAAAATATAAAAAGGAAAAGGTAAATAATTCTAAAGTCACATTGCACACACTCGATTAAAGGCTGTCATTCCTTGTGATGGGCGTGTGGGGTGCTAATACCTTCCCTATGCGTAAACAACTCCCGAACCCTACTTTTCAATATTCGCAGACCTCTTTTTGGTCTTTCTAATGTTTTTCTCGAATAAACGGTGGTGGCGACTCTACTCGTTTTCTCCCTTGGAGACGAACACTTTTTCTTACAGTTAGTTTGCATTCGATGTCCCGTCGTGAGGTAGGTTACGACAAGTATTACTGCCTCTTATGGAAGAACGATATGCATATCTTGCATTGTATAAATACTTGATTGTTGTATAACTGTTGATATTATGCTTATTCAATGTTAGAAGAATATTTATTGGTTTGACCAATGACTTTGTCATATCACCAATAATAATCTTCTCATCTATAGTCAGTCGATCAGCATATGGATGTCCAACTAATGACTTAGCCAGTGCATGATTATGACTCCCACATATTAACTTTACCATCCATCATTCATCTCCCACCATTGATTTCGCTCGTAACTTAAATGGACACCCACATTTTCTACTGCCAGTAACTGTTCATACTAAATCTTTCTTTTTGACCCTATATTTTCCACTCCTTTCACAACCAATTAAAACAAATAAGGTCCTTCCTCTATTTCCTGTATCTATGTCTGACCTCACAATCACCGACACAAAACCAATTTTAGACACAACAGATTGAACTCAATGCAAAACATAATCACGGGTAGCAAACATCTACAATAATACATGTTTAGTCTTCAAGGGACATTTGTTTCATTACTTTAATAAAAAAAATCATATTAATACATGAGAAGTATTGAAAGCATCAGAACAATCAACATGTTGATGCACAACATGTTCCTCTCCATTTTCTTCATTCACACTAGGTTCCTCTTCATTTTCTTCATTCATATCAACTTCTTCAGACATTATGTTGTCATACATCCATTGATCTTCATCCATCTTAACAAAACATTGAAAAAAATTCAATGACAAACAAACGACCCCTAACGACACTATACATATGCCATCACACAATTTTTTAATTTTTTTACTGCATTTAATGGTATAATACATTAAAATTGATAACCATATATATTAAAATTTAGACTTGCATAAACTAATATATGACACAATATAATTATTTTTTGACTTCCATAAAGTACTCAACTTAATAATATTTACACAAATATTATAAATGTTTAAATACTCATCGAGTACTAGCTACCAAAAAAATATATAACTTTTTTAGGGACTTACCTTTTAATCCTTGCTACAAAGAAACATACATAAATAATTATCTACAAATTAGTTATAAATATCAACTTTTTTTTATTAGAAATTATATTGCGATAAATTACTCATGAATGTGTTGCTGATATTTTTGTACTTAATTATAAATCATAAAATTATAAGGACTAAAATAAATTTTTAAAAATAAAATGACTAAAATAAAATAAAAGTCTAAATAATTTTAAAATAAAAACCACTATCAAACAATAAAAACTAAAAGATACAAATTATGAAAGTATACATATTTAAAAATATTTTAAATAATAAAATTATTTATATTAAAAAAACAATAAAACAAATTTTTAAAAAAATTTAAAAAAAGTTCTTACAAATTGTAAATCCGTAAGAAACATACGAATCGTCAATCCATAACGTTCATACGGATTGTTAATTCATCAATTATATAAAATTTATGAATTATCAATCCATAACTTTTATATAACTTATGGATTATCAATCTATAAGTTTTATATGGATTGCAAATTCGTATAAAACTAGATTGAAGTTGAAGAAGAAAATCAATGTACTTTACCTCTACTATTAATAGTCACACCAGCCACCACCACAACCATCACTTGCCAACGACCACCGTAACCAATGTGTGTCGACCAAAACAAACACAACCACAAAGGAACACCTCTCATGAGAATGAATGAATGTAAAGAAGAAAGCAACATAATGAATGGTGCGTGAAGAAGGCAAAAGGAAGAAGAAGAAGTTAGTAGGAGTAATTTTGAAATTTCAAAAACTTGCTGGGTGCACAAGAAAAATGCTGAGTACATAAAGCAATTCTTTTCCACCTCTCATGCTTGTTGTTCGAAACCTAGTCCAAATCCCTTTTCTCTCTTGCAACTCCAACTCCACGACCCTAGCAAGATTCATCATCCATGAGTGTGATAATGGTCCAAGGGTACACATACTACGCATGAGGCCTTTGATTCCATCCTTCAGCCCATGCACAAAATATCCATAAATACTGGTCATCAGTTAGTTGAGGGACTGGAGCAGTAAGTCATTCAAATTCCGTAATGTATTCATCAACGCTACCTTCTTGTTGAATGGCAGCCAATCACTTGAACAAATCCCCTTCTCCAAGTCAAAATGGTGTGTTCGTCAAGAAGTTGCTTGAAGAAATGGATCGTACCATATAGAGCTGGGCCAAACTCACCTTCATGTTTGGGTGTGTTCCCTGAACCTGGAAATACACTTCAGTGCATATAATCAACACCGCCAAGTCTTTACCATCAAACATCAATGACTCTACTTTCTTCACCCATTGGGGGAATGTTAGCAATCAGGGGGTGCAATCAGATGTTAGCATACAGGGGGTACAAGTAGCAAGGAGCAGGCCCAAGAGGAATAGAACTAAACCAGCTTACTTGAAAGATTTCATCTGAGATTTGCTGAGTAAGTGTTCGAACATTCTCTTCCGGCATCACAATCTTTAGCACCTTAGCTTGTCTGCCAATTCCCTCATAATTTGTGTAATTCCATTAGGATTATGCTAGCACAAAATGACAAAATCAGTTATCTTTTGCATTACAAATAGATAATCATTGTAATAAGGTAAGGCAATGAAAATTACTCTGAGTTTTCCTTCTCTTCTCTTCTTCTTGGGAGGTTATTGGTCCTCTAAACCAGGTTCTTCTATCAATTTTGGTGCTCTCGTTCTGCAATGGCGGAATCCACCAGGTCCAAAGCTTCTTCCGACAGGCTGGAAGATGCCATAGCGAAACTCACTACCCATCACCTAGCCCAACCTAAGACTTCATCTCCATCCCCTTTTGCATCCAATAACCCGCCAACCATGGTTGCCTCCACCCCTCATCGCTTGAAACTCGATGTTCCCCGCTTTGATGGGACCAAACCCCTTGGTTGGATCTTTAAGATCAACCAATTCTTCGATTACCATGTCACGCCCAAGCACGATCTATTGACCATCACCTTCTTCTACATGGAGGGGCACGACCTGGCTTGGTTTCAGTGAATGACCAGTAATGCTTAGTTCACCTGCTAGCCAGGTTTCCTCCAGGCGTTGCAGACACAGTTCGCCCGTCGCAATACGAGGATCCCACTGGTGCCCTTTGTAAACTTACACAGCACTCCACAGTCACCACGCACCTTTCAGAGTTCGAAGATCTTGCGAATCGTATTGTCAAACTACCTCCGCCATTCCTCTTGAGTTGCTTTATCTCGGGATTGACTCCAGAGATACGCCGAGAGGTCCAAGCCCATCAACCTCTAACTTTGGTGCAGGTGGCGGGTTTGGCTAGGCTTCAGGAGGAGAAGCTTCTGGATACACGTTCCCTGAGCCGAGCGCGTCCACACACACTCACCGCGCCTCCCCTGCGGCCCTTGTCGTCAGTCGCGACCCCATTGCTTCCAGCCCCAATGAAAACCCCAACTCCGGTACCCTTGAAGAGACTCTCCCTGGATAAATTGGCTTCACGTAGGGAACGTGGTTTGTGTTTCAATTGTGATGAACAATTTCATCGAGGGCACAAATGTGCTTCTCGTATGTTCCTTTTAATAACTGATGAGGAAGATGCAACCCGGGATGACCCTACCCAATTGGAGTAGTTGCCCAACCCACTCGACTCAAGCCCAGATCATGCTCCACTCTCTCTCGGGTCATTTGGCGCCTGAGACCCTGTGTCTATTGGGCCATGTTGCTAATCACCAACTGGTGATCCTGGTTGATGGAGGCAGCACCCATAATTTTATCCAGGAACCATTGGTGCGGAAATTGGGCCTCACTACTCGTACCACACCTCCGCTACGCGTCATGCTCGGAAATGGCCAGCACCTTTAGTGTGACCACATCTGCAAAGCGGTTACCATCATCATCCAACACATTCCTTTTGTCGTGGACCTCTCCATCTGTTGCCCCTATGTGGTGCCAACATGGTCCTGGGCGTGCAGTGGCTCAAGACACTTGGATCCATCATGATTGACTACAACACTCTGAGCATGAAATTTTTTCATGAAGGCCACTTAGTCAAGTTTCAAAGGGATACTGATCCTATCTCTGTTCTCCTCACCCCACCCCAGCTTCACCAATTAGCCTGAAAACAGGGAGCGAGTGCGTATTTTCATATCGCAATCACTCCTTCTGAGTTCCCTTCAAACCAAAGTGACAAACCTCCTATTCCACCACCAGTTCAACACCTCTTAGACCAATCCAGCCTCCTTTTCCAAGAACCGCAATCCTTGCCCCCTTCCCGTCCAACTGATCATCACATCCATCTACAACCCAACTCCACCCCTGTTAATGTGCACCCATATCGTTACCCCCACTATCAGAAGCAAGAAGTTGAGACGTAGGTGACCTCAATGTTATAGAACGGGATCATTAGACCCAGCACGAGCCTGTTCTTGTCTCTGGTCCTTTTGGTGAGGAAGCATGATGGCTCTTGGCGCTTTTGCGTAGACTATCGCGCTTTAAACGCCATAACGATCAAGGATCATTTTTTGATACCCACCATAGATGAACTATTGGATGAATTAGGTGGCACCAGTTGGTTTTCAAAGTTGGACCTTTTCCAGGGGTACCACCAGATACGCATGAATGAAGAGGATATTTGCAAGACCACCTTTTGCACCCATCACAGTCATTTTGAATTTCGAGTGATGCCCTTTGGGCTCTGCAATGCCCCTTCTTCTTTCCAAGCAACCATGAATTCCATTTTCCGGCCACATCTCAACCGCTTTGTTATTGTTTCTTCGACGACATCTTAATTTACAATCGCACTTTTGAGGCTCACTTGTCCCATTTGGCAACGGTATTTCAGATTCTCGTGGAAGAGTAGTTTATTATTAAACGCGTCAAGTGTTCTTTCGCTCAAACTCAGGTGGAGTATTTGGGCCATGTGGTTTTGGCCATGGGGGTGGCGCCGGTGTCCATGAAAGTTCAAGCTATCCAAGACTGACCAGTTCCACAATCTATCAGAGCTATTCACAGTTTCCTGGGTTTAGCAGGTTTTTATTGTTGTTTTATTCGTGGTTATGCTTCAATTGTGGCACCTCTTGTCAAAGCCACCACTCTGGATATGTTTCAATGGTCCCTGACCACCCATGATGCTTTTTGTCAGTTGAAGGCAGTACTAATGATGGCTCATGTGTTATCGCTACCTGACTTTGCAGTTCCTTTCACTGTTGAAACAAATGCTTCAGGCATTGGCATGGGAGCGGTTTTGTCGCAAAATGGGCATCCCAGTGCCTTCTTCAGTAAGTCATTCACTCCTAAGCTTCTTCTAGCCTCTACATACGTCCAAGAATTATTTGCTATCACCGCTTCACAATATTGACTGATCACAGAAGCATTAAGGAGTTGCATACTCAGGTGATTCAAACACCAGAGCAATAGAGGTATTTAGCTTGTTTGATGGGGTATGATTATTGTATCAAATATCGTTTCGGCAGCACCAACACCATTGCCGATGTACTTTCTCGTGCACCTCATTCGTCATCAGTGACACTATTAGTTTTGTTGGTGCCATGCTTGACATTTCTAGATGAGCTTAAGAAACATCTTCTCTGCAACCCCCAGTTCATCCAACTTCGGCGAGACATTCGTGCTCAACCAGATGCGTACTCAGATTATTCCATTGCCCAGAACTTGATCATAAAGGAGGGGTGTATATGGTTACCTCAAGGGTTCCAGTTCATCCCTACGCTATTAGCTGAGTATCACTCGACACCCTCCAACGGTCATATGGGGGTTGCCAAAATGGTGGCGCGATTAATGGAAAATTTCACCTGGCAGGGGCTTCAAAGGGATGTCGAGGACTTTGTCAAGGCATGTATAGACTGTCAACATGCCAAGTATGAAACAAAAAGGGTCGCCAGCCTACTCTGTCTGTTACTAGTGCCTCACCGCCCTTGGGAGGATCTCTTGCTGGATTTCATCACCGACTTACCTCCGTTTTGAGGAAATACTATGATTCTGGTAGTGGTTGATCATTTTTCCAAAGGCATCCATTTGGGCATGTTGCCTACATCTTATTATGCCCTCACTGTCCCATTATTATTCATCGACATCATCGGAAAAATACATGGAATGCCTCGAAGCTTGGTGTCCGATAGGGATTCTCTATTCCTGAGTCACTTCTAGCAGGAGCTATTTTGCTTGAGTGGTACTCTGATGTGCCATCATTTTCTTCTATTTTCTAAACCCTTTTTGCACCATTTTAATTATTGATTGGTCTTAATTGTCAATTAATTAGGTAGTTTTATTATTTGGGCTCATTTAGCTAATTTGATGTTTTTAATCTAATTTCAGGAATTAATGAAACATTGGGCTTAATCCGGATTTTGGTTGTGGACTTGAAGAGGGAAAATAAAGCAGCGCTTACCTTAGTTAATTTCTAATTAGGAAATTTCACAATTTTATTTTATGTTGTTCAGTGTTTATTTCGTTTTGGGCCGGAGTATTGTAATAGGGCCCAGTGACTTTGAGTGACTTTTTTTAAATAGCTGCCTTGGGATTCGTGCAGGGTATTCTATTCTGCTATTCATTATTCAGAGCTTTTGTTTTAGGGTTTTCATTTTTCTGCTTGATGCTACTGTTCACGTAATGCAATTTTACGTTTTCTGCTTCTAATTACAATTTCGTTCTTGCTTCTTCTTCTATTTTCATTTACGTTTCTGTTCATTTACGTTTCTGTTTAATGTTTCATTTGCGTTTTCTGTTTGAATCCATGGAAGGCTAGATTTTCTGGTGTTGTTTCCTTTTGAGGACGAAGCCCAACTCTCTTTGAGGTTTCGCTTGTAATGTGGTTTCCTGGCAGTTTTCCCTTCACCAGCTATCCCAATTTCGTGAACATTAATCAGTGCACGCTTCGTGTTCGATTAATTGCCTCTGAGCCTAACTTGCGTTCATGCTTAATGGACGAAGGGCTAACTGGTGTATGTGGTGCCTAATCACGTATTGAAAACCCTAAGTTGATTTTCGCTTAGTAAATTGAAATAGGGTTGGATTAAGTGGTTGACTGTTAGGGACGAATTCTCCATAACCCAGGATAAGAGAATGGCTTCTGAATCAGAGGAAACAACCCGTTTTTAATATTAGTAGTTTCGTATTCCAATTTACTTGTTCTGCTCTTTAATTACCAAACAACCAAACCCCCCCCCCCCCAATCGTTACTGTTACTGCAAGTATATTATGAACATTTGGTTTGTCACTGCTCGTTGGGAAACGACCTAGGATCACTTCCCAGTTACTGCATTTTCATGTTTATTTGATTCGGGTACGGCCTCGATCAAATTTGGCGCCGTTGCCAGGGAGCAGTGTCCAAAGGTTCATAATAGCGAGCTAGTGTTGTGTGTTTAATCCTTTCGTGTTTTATGCTTAATTGTTAGTATTGTGTTAGTATGTGTGTTAGTGTTGTTTAGTGTCCTGGTATTTTGTTTAATGTGTGTTCTGTTTCAGTTTTTCCATTAAGCGTTTCCCCTGTTTCAGTCTTGGGTGTTTTGCTGTGAAGATTGTGCTTGCGGCAAAAACAGAGTAGTAGTAGAAATCAATTAGAGACGGATTTTAGCGACCACCCATGTTGAATTATTTGAGATTTTTTGTTTTAGTAGCTGGGGTTGTTATTTTTGGCTGAATTTTTTTTTGGTAACTTCTTTTAATCCATATTTTGTGAGAAAAATAGCTAGAGCTTTTAGTTTGGTCAGATTTGAAAGTTCCAAAAAACTAGCAAATTTTGTGTTTGTCAAAACTTCAAACGGCCATAACTTTTGCTCCAGTTATCAGAATCGCAATTATTATATATGCATTTGGGGTAGAAAAAAATTTCCTACGCCGTAGGCTGGCTGAGGTCTCCATTGTCCAAAAAAAGCGATTCTGTCAAAAGTTTTTTATTTTTCAAGTTTTATTCACTTATTTTTCTTAACCTACCATTTTTAGCTTTCATAGTTAGACTTTGAATTTTTGTCTGGAATTTTTTGTGCTATCTTCTCATCATTTTATAGGGTTGCTCACAAAATTTCCAGTCATTTGGATATCATTTGAGGGTAGCTGTAGTTCAAACCTACACCTTCATTTACATGACAAGGCAACTAGTTGTGTGCATGCTGAATGTAGTGTATGACTAGAGGCAATCCATCTGACTTACAACCCTTTGATCCTGAGATAGATCGGACATTTCATAGATTAGTTAGGCATCATTTTATACCTTTTGATCATTCTGAGCATTCCATAACTGGTGAATCTGTGCATTCTGTTATTGGTGATTTTGAACATCCTGATCTTGAGCATTATAATTTTGAGCATTCTGATTTTGCACATTCTGAGAACATGGCACAACCTCCACCTCGTGAGAGGACTCTAAGGGAAATGGCTGCACCTGATTTCACCTACGAAAGCTTGTGCATCCAATACCCTGATGAGGATGTCCCATATGTTCTTAAAACTGGACTGATTCATTTGCTTCCAAAGTTTCATGGCCTTGCAGGTGAAGACCCGCACAAACATTTGAAAGAATTTCACATTGTCTGCTCCACCATGAAACCCCCAGATGTCCAAGAGGATCACATATTTCTGAAGGCTTTTCCTCATTCATTAGAGGGAGTGGCAAAGGACTGGTTGTATTACCTTGCTCCAAGGTCCATCACGAGCTGGGATGACCTTAAGAGAGTATTCTTAGAAAAAATTTTCCCTGCTTCCAGGACCACAGCCATCAGGAAGGATATCTCAGGTATTAGACAACTTAGTGGAGAGAGCCTGTATGAGTACTGGGAGAGATTTAAGAAACTCTGTGCCAGTTGCCCCCACCATCAGATTTCAGAACAACTTCTTCTCCAATATTTTTATGAAGGACTCAGTAATATGGAGAGAAGTATGATAGATGCTGCCAGTGGTGGAGCCCTTGGAGACATGACTCCTGCTGAAGCCAGAAATTTAATTGAAAAGATGGCCTCCAACTCCCAGCAGTTTAGCGCCAGAAATGATGCCATAGTCATTAGAGGAGTGCATGAGGTAGCTACAAACCCATCTGCATCATCTGAAACTAAGAAGCTTGAAGGCAAACTGGATGCATTGGTTAACTTGGTAACCCAGCTGGCCTTGAATCAGAAATCTGTACTTGTCGCAAGGGTTTGTGGTTTGTGCTCCTCTGCTGACCACCATACAGACCTTTGCCCTTCCATGCAGCAACCTGGAGCAATTGAGCAGCCTGAAGCTTATGCTGCAAATATTTACAATAGACCTCCTCAACCTCAGCAGCAAAATCAATCACAGCAGAACAATTATGACCTCTCCAGCAACAGATATAACCCTGGATGGAGGAATCACCCTAACCTCAGATGGTCCAGCCCTCAGCAACAACAACAGCAGCCTGCTCCTTCCTTCCAAAATGCTGCTGGCCCAAGCAGACCATACATTCCTCCACCAATCCAACAACAACAACAACCCCAGAAACAGCCAACAGTTGAGGCCCCTCCACAACCTTCCCTCGAAGAACTTGTGAGGCAAATGACTATGCAGAACATGCAATTTCAGCAAGAGACCAGAGCCTCCATTTAGAGCTTAACCAATCAGATGGAACAATTGGCTACCCAATTGAATCAACAACAGTCCCAGAATTCTGACAAGCTGCCTTCTCAAGCTGTCCAAAATCCCAAAAATGTCAGTGCCATTTCATTGAGGTCGGGAAAGCAATGTCAAGGACCTCAACCCGTAGCACCTTCCTCATCTGCAAATGAACCTGCCAAACTTCACTCTATTCCAGAAAAAGGTGATGACAAAAATTTACCTAACAATTTCTGTGCAGGTGAATCTTCTTCCACAGGTAATTCTGATTTGCAGAAGCAGCACATTCCCCCTCTTCCATTCCCTCCAAGAGCAGTTTCCAACAAAAAAATGGAAGAGGCAGAGAAAGAGATCTTGGAAACGTTTAGAAAAGTAGAGGTAAACATACCTCTGTTGGATGCAATAAAGCAAATTCCAAGATATGCCAAATTCTTGAAGGAGCTGTGCACTAATAAGCGGAAGCTTAAAGGAAGTGAACGAATTAGCATGGGCAGAAATGTCTCCGCATTGATTGGTAAATCTGTTCCTCAAATTCCTGAAAAATGCAAAGATCCAGGTACATTCAGCATACCTTGTATTATAGGGAATAGTAAGTTTGACAATGCCATGCTAGATTTAGGAGCCTCTGTTAGTGTTATGCCTCTGTCGATTTTTAATTCTCTATCTCTAGGTCCCTTGCAGTCAACTGATGTGGTAATTCATTTAGCTAGTAGAAGTGTTGCCTATCCTGTTGGTTTCATAGAAGATGTCTTAGTTAGAGTTGGTGAACTGATTTTCCCTGTTGATTTTTATATCTTGAATATGGAAGATGGATTTTCTCAAGGATCAGTTCTCATCATTCTAGGCAGACCCTTTATGAAAACTGCTAGAACTAAGATAGATGTTTATGCAGGCACACTGTCTATGGAATTTGGTGACATAACTGTTCATTTTAATATTCTGGATGCTATGAAATACCCATCTGAAGATCTTTCTGTATTTCGTGCTGAAATAATTGACCATGTTGTTGATGAATACATGACTGATCTTTATTCTAATCTGCATGCCTCTCACTCTTCATGCATTGAGTCTGAAATTGTACTTGATCATATGTCTGAATTTGAAGCTGAGAGTGAATCTGAGAGTGATATTGATTGCATGTCTGGTGGTGGTGTTTTACCTCTCGAGATTGATTTTATAGAGTCAGATAGGACTAACCATGTTTTAGGAAGTACACATACCTCTGACTTTCTTTATGAGGTAAAGGCTGAGAAACCATCTCCTTCTACCACTGTCCAGCCGACCACACCAGAATTGAAGCCTCTGCCATCAAATTTAAAATACGCTTACTTGGATGATAGCAAGAGTTTTCCAGTGATTATATCTGCCTCCCTTGCTGATGAGCAAGAGGAGAAATTGTTGCCAGTTCTCAAGAAGCATAAGAAGGCTATAGGCTGGACCCTGGCGGACATTCCTGGTATTAGCCCATCCACATGTATGCATCGAATAAATTTAGAGGATGGAGCTAAACCAGTAAGACAACCACAGAGAAGACTCAACCCGTGATTCTTGATGTAGTGAAGAAGGAGATAACCAAGCTTTTGCAAGCTGGAATCATTTATCCTATCTCCGATAGCCAATGGGTGAGTCCCGTCCAGGTAGTCACGAAGAAGACCAGCCTCACAGTGATCAGAAATGAGAAGGAGGAGCTGATTCCTACTCGGGTGCAGAACAGTTGGAGAGTCTGCATTGACTATAGGAGGCTGAACCAGGTTACCAAAAAGGACCATTTTCCCCTGCCATTCATTGACCAGATGCTTGAACGCCTGGCAGGTAAATCCCACTACTGTTTCCTTGATGGTTTTTCTGGTTATATGCAAATTACTATTGCTCTTGAGGATCAGGAAAAGACCACATTCACCTGCCCCTTCAGCACTTTTGCTTATAGGAGGATGCCTTTCGGCCTGTGCAATGCCCTTGGTACCTTCCAGCGGTGCATGATTAGTATTTTCAGTGATTTTTTAGAAAATTGCATAGAGGTGTTTATGGATGATTTCACTGTATATGGATCCTCTTTTGATGGTTATTTGAATAGTTTGGAAAAAGTTTTGAATAGATGCATTGAAACTAACCTTGTTCTAAATTTTGAAAAATGTCATTTTATGGTTGAGCAAGGTATAGTTTTAGGCCACATTATTTCCAATAAGGGTATTGAAGTAGATCCTGCAAAAATTTCTGTTATTTCACAATTGCCTTACCCCTCTTGTGTGCGAGAAGTGCGATCTTTTCTTGGTCATGCAGGATTCTACAGGCGCTTTATAAGGGATTTTAGCAAAGTAGCCCTTCCACTGTCCAACTTGTTGCAAAAGGAGGTGGAGTTTGACTTTAATGACAGATGCAAAGAGGCTTTTGATTGCCTCAAAAGAGCGTTGACTACCACCCCCATCATCCAGGCACCCGATTGGACAGCCCCTTTCGAGCTTATGTGTGATGCATCAAATTATGCATTGGGGGCTGTCCTTGCTCAGAAAATTGATAAATTGCCCAGGGTGATATATTATGCTTCTAGGACTTTAGATGCTGCCCAAGCAAATTATACTACTACTCAGAAAGAGCTTCTAGCCATAGTTTTTGCTCTTGAAAAATTTCGATCTTATTTGCTTGGTACTCGCATTATTGTTTATAATGACCATGCAGCTCTAAAGTACTTGTTGAAGAAGGCTGATTCTAAGCCTAGGTTGATCCGATGGCTCCAAGAGTTTGACTTGGAGATCCGTGATAGGAGCGGAGCACAAAATCTAGTTGCTGATCATTTGAGTCGGATCGAACGTGTCCCTGATGCAGATTCACCTATTCGGGATGATTTCCCGGATGATCATTTGTATATATTGTATAGTATTTCTGACTCTCTTTCTACTCCCTGGTTTGCTAACATTGTCAATTATTTAATTGCCTCTGTTTTTCCTCCCTTAGCATCTAAGGCCCAAAAGGATAAAATTAAAAGTGATGCTAAGCATTTTATTTGGGATGACCCCTACTTGTGGAAATTATGCAGTGATCAGGTCATTAGACGGTGCATTCCAGATCATGAGACTGACTCAGTCCTGCAGTTCTGTCATTCTTCCGCACCGGGAGGTCATCTGGGTGTTCAAAGGACAGCTCGCAAAGTGCTTGATTGTGGTTTTTATTGGCCCACCATCTTTAAAGATGCGTGGAAGATCTGCAGCACTTGTGAGCAGTGTCAGAGAGCAGGAAATACACTTACATGGCGACAACAAATGCCTCAACAACCTATGCTATTCTGTGAGGTGTTTGATGTCTGGGGTATAGATTTCATGGGTCATTTTCCTGTCTCTTTTGGTTATGTTTACATTCTCCTTGCAGTTGACTATGTTTCAAAATGGGTGGAAGCCAAGCCCACTAGAACTAATGATGCTAAAGTTGTCGCAGACTTTGTCAGGTCTAATCTGTTTTGCAGGTTTGGAGTACCTAAAGCAATTGTTAGTGATCAAGGAACCCATTTTTGCAACAGGACAATGCATGCCCTGCTTAAAAAGTACGGGGTGGTACACAGGGTATCCACACCATACCACCCCCAGACCAATGGATAGGCAGAAATTTCTAACCGAGAAATCAAGCGAATTTTAGAGAAGATTGTGCAGCCAAGCAGGAAAGATTGGAGTACCAGGCTTGATGATGCTCTCTGGGCACATCGGACTGCCTACAAAGCACCCATAGGAATGTCTCCTTATCGGGTTGTCTTTGGAAAGGCATGTCATCTTCCAGTGGAAATTGAGCACAAAGCTTACTGGGCAGTGAAGACTTGCAACTTCTCTATGGACCAAGCTGGTGAGGAAAGAAAGTTGCAACTGAGTGAGTTAGATGAAATCCGCCTAGAAGCCTACGAGAACGCCACGTTCTACAAAGAAAAGACCAAGAAGTTCCATGATAGCATGATAGTTAAAAAAGACTTCTTGGTTGGGCAAAAAGTGTTATTGTATAATTCTAGGCTTGGACTCATGAGTGGTAAGTTGAGGTCTAAGTGGATTGGTCCTTTTGTTGTTACTAATGTTTTTCCTTATGGTACAGTTGAGATCAAAAGCGACTCCACAAACAAGAGCTTCAAGGTCAACGGACATTGACTTAAGCCATTCCTCACAAACCCTTCTTTAGTGGACGTAGTGGTGGAAGAGACTTCCTTACTCCACCCTACTCTTCCTCCACCATGACTTAGGGAGTTTTTCTTTTCCTATCTCCTTCCTTGCTTTTATTACACTTGTCCGATTCTTTTTTATGATTTAATTGTTTTTAATCTTTTAATTGTGCTACATTGAGGACAATGTGTTGTTTAAGTATGGGGGGGAGTGTTCTTTGGTTTTGCTAGTTTTGTTGGTTTTGTTAATTTGTTAGTTGTGTTAATTTGTTAATGTTGTTAGTTTCGTCGGATTTTTAGTTTAATATTTTGGGTCAATTTTGTGTGCACGTACGACTTTGCATGTTTTTCTTTGAATTATAGGATGTTCAAGAAATGGGTAATTGTTTTGAAAATAAAAGTTCTTGACATTTTGTGACTTGAAATCCTTGATTCTTCTCTACATGTCATGATAGTTTTGAAAGCTCAATTTGAAAGTGATGAGTTTACCTTTGTGAGAATTTGAGCCATCCATCATCATAATCATTTGGTGTGTTTTGCCCCATTGATTGCTTGCACAATAGCCTTGGCTTGATTCTTGTTGATGCGTCCTAATTCACATGCATATTTGGAAATGATTGAGGCAATTTTGTTCTTATAAGCTTCTAGCCAAATGGACTTACCTTGAATTAATTCCTTTGATAGCCCTTTTGAGCCTTGTTTCCCTTTCCTTGTTTTGAAGCTCACTACAAGCCTTAAGTGAAAAACCATGATATCACCATATCCTTAAGGAATTTTGGAGCTTTGGAATTGTTTTGGGAATACGTGTGGGGGGTTTTTTGTTTCATTGGACAATTTGTTTTGTTGGCTATGCTTCATGATGTATTTTGGGCCATACTTGATGTACATTGTATATTGGTTAAATGTTGGACATGCTGAATGAAATGTTGTTTCTCAAAGGCTATAGAGTAAAAAAAAAAAAATCGAAAATAAAAAAAAAATTCGAAAAAAAAAAAAGCCTGAGGATGAGCTCTGCATATCACCCCCAAAGCGACGGCCAGACTTAAGTATTGAACCTCGTCATTGAACAATGTCTTCGCGCGTTCGTGCACAAGAAGCCGGCAACATGGGGAAAGTTCCTTCCCTGGGTTGAATGGTCGCATAACACATCCTGGAACACGAAGGCTGGCACCACTCCTTTCAAAATCACTTTTGGAAGGAAACCTTTTAATTTCCAGAGAATCTCCCCGACACCTCTAAAATTGACGCGGTGGATGAACTCCTGTGTCATAGGGCAAAGACCTTCACCAATTTTCTCAAGAAACTTCTCAAAGCCCAGGAAAAGATGAAATTAGTTGCAGATTCCAAACGCAAGGATGTTGCGTTCAACGTTGGTGATCAAGTTATGGTTCGACTGCGTCCCTTTCGGCAGTCCATGGTCACGGGGATAAGGGGCGCTCACTCTAAGCTGGCTAAGAAATTTTATGGCCCATTTGAAATCATGGAGAGAATTGGGCCTGTAGCATATAAGCTTCGTTTACCAGAGGGAGCCCGTATTCATCTTGTCTTCCACTGTTCTTTGTTGAAACCATTCCGTAGAGCTCCGGACAAAGATGCCTAGCTACCTTTGCCATAAACCACCGTCAATAATCATCCTCTCGTGACCCCACTGGCTATCGTGGACTCTAAACTGGTGTTGGGCTCCTCTTCACCAAAATGGGAGGTATTGGTACAATGGGATGGGTTGTCTCCTGACGATAGATCCTGGGAGGACGGGGATGAACTTTGTGCTGAGTTCCACCTTGAGGAGAAGGTGTTTCCAAAAGTGGCAGGGAATGTTAGCAATTAGGGGGTGCAATCAGATGTTAGCAAACATGGGGTACAAGTAGCAAGGAGCAGGCCCAAGAAGAATAGCACTACACCAGCTTACCTGAAAGATTTCATCTGAGATTTGCTAAGTAGGTGTTCGAATATTCTCTTCTGACATCACAATCTTCAGCACCTTAGCTTGTCTGCCATTTCCCTCATAATTTGTATAATTCCGTTAGGATTATGCTAGCACAAAATGATAAAATCAGTTATCTTTTGCATTATAAATAGATAATCATTGTAATAAGGCAAGGCAATGAAAATTACTCTGAGTTTTCCTTCTCTTCTCTTCTTCTTGGGAGGTTACTGGTCCTCTAAACCATGTTCTTATATCACGGAACTTGTCTAAAGCCCCAAGAGAAGTTGTGGGTGACTTAGTATCATCACCGCTGTTTGACCCACTTGTTTTGGACAACATTTCAATCAACTTCCCATGATTCTCTTCTGCTAGGAGCTGCATAGTTTGCAGGGTGGTTTTGAGGGCTGCGACATCAGTCTCAAGTGCTGCAACCTTAGCGACCATCTTCGTTGGTGGCATTCACTATTAACGTCACTCTCTGTGTACTTTCCTTCTTGTCAAGAATCTGGATGGTCGAACCAATTTGTTAGGGACCAAAAACACAAATAGAGCAATGAAGCAATGATTGAGGGAAAAAGTATTATTATTCAATGATAAAATGAAATTTAGAAGGAGTAACTTCGTATTGACACAGGGCAAGCTCCTACAGAGTGGCTAAAGCCCTCTCTGTCCATAACTGAATTTCTAAAATTCTTGACATCTCTCTCTTTCACAGCATTTCCCTAAAATACCCTCAGATCCCCTCTCACGCTTTTGGCAATTCTGTTACTCCTCTTGCCAGCTCACCTTTTCTCTTCTCACCCTTGTTTCTTCTGGTATACATTCACCAAATTGTAGGCCTCCCAACAACATCCAAGCCCACACTCCCAATCCTATCAGGTTCGTTTATGGTTGAAATAGAAAGGACAGAGGTTTTGTGTTGAGAGGAAAGGTTGTCATAGCTAACATAGGAGTTGATAGGATAAGGTGATTTAAGTGTGGCGGTTGAGAGGCAGTAATATTCTCTTAAATGAGAGGGTGTTTGTTTAGGTCTAGTTGATTTTCTAATGGTAGGTTCTGGAGGAATAGCCGAGGATGAGTAGATGGATCAAAACATATAAGAGTAAGAGGGTTGAGTAGGTTCAGTTGTAGATTTGGGTAGGTTCTGTCAGTGACAGACTACTTTGTGGAGGAAGGGGGCAATTGCCCCACTAATTTTTATTTTTTTCTTAATATAACATGTACGTGTAGTTATAAACTATCTCTATAATTTAAAATTTAGTTAAAAAAATAAGTTATAATATGAGTTTTGCCCTCACTAATTTATGTGTGAGCTTTGCTCCCATAACTAAAATGTTCTGGATCCGTTACAAGGTTCGGTGTTTTGTGTTTAGTCAAACTGAGAGCTAACTGCAGAAGAATTGTCTGCAATGTAACCATTGAGAAATGGAATTAGGATTTGGTGAGAAGAATAAGGAAAGATGAGTTCATGGAACTCTGCATTTCTAGAAAGTAATATCTCTTTGGTATGCAAGACATAGGCTAAAAACCCCTTGGTGTATTGCCTATGAAAACGCACTTGCAGGCCCTACTGTCAAATTTGCCTCTTTATGAAGTCGAAGTGCCAATGTAGCATAAACAACCAAACACCTACAGTAAATTCAAATCAGGTAAAGAATTATGCAGAAGCTGAAAAGGAGACTTATCTTCAAGAATCCCTGATTGTAGTCTATTAATAAGGTACACTGAGTGGTTAACATGCCCCGAAACTGCTTAGGCAAATAAGACTGAAATAAAAGAGCTCTAGGCGCACTAAGAATAAATCTATGCTTTCTACACGCTGATTCTGCTCAGGTGTTTCAACGCAAGTAGTGTGATGCACAATTCCTTTTTCTGCATAATAAGCACTAAGAGAGAATTCAGGATCATTGCCTATCCTAATGACCTGTACTCCTGCATTGAATTGTCTATCAACCAAAGCAACATAACTTTTCAATTGAGACTGAACTTCTGAATTATGTTTTAAAAGAACAACCCTAGTAAATCTACTATAGTCATCTACTATAGTAAGAAAGTATCTATAACCATGAATAGTAGCAACTGAATTCTCAAATGTCCATGTGCACTAATTCAAAAGGTTTAGAAGCTCTACTGGTACTCAACTTGTAAGGAAGTTTCTTTTGTTTAGAAAAATGACACACATCTCATAATTCATCATTATTAACATGAATAAAAGGAAAATCTTTACACAAATGTCCATGTGCACTAATCCAAAAGGTTTAGAAGCTCTACTGATACTCAATTTGTGAGGAAGTTTCTTTTGTTAAGCAAAATGACACACATTGCATACTTCATCTTTATTAACATCAACAAAAGGAAAATTTTTACACAAAGTTCTCAATCTTGTAGAAGATACATGCCCAAACCTGAAATGCCATAAGGCAGTATATGGCAACTTACAAATGGTAGTTGAATTAGTATGTGTGGTATCAGAAAAAAGTATTATTTACAAAGCTGTTTAAGTTCTTCTCCTTCTCCATGTAATAAAGACCTCTCTTGAGACTACCCGAATCAATCTTCTTGAGTGTATAGTCCTGAATTGAGCAGACTCCATCAGAAAAAGCACATGTATATTTAACTTTATTACGTTTGGAAATATATGTTGCAGCTAAAATGAGGCAAGAACAATACAACTGTCAATATATTAACAAATTTGTGACCTTAACATCACTAGAAATTTCTGCCAATAACACACCGCCATTTGGTAATCTAACAGATATAGCAGTAATTCTATGGAACGAATCAAATTCTCCCAATGAATTACAAATATGGACTGTTGCACCTGAGTCAAAAATCCATTCAACTGTTTCATTAGTTGCAAGACTAGTGAACGCACATGTACCTTCAACTGATGTTGAACTGCAAATTTTTGGTTCACACTGTGATCATGTTGTGAATCTCCCTTCTGAAAACCAGATTTCTGCAGCAATGCAAGTAGGGTCCTACATTCTTCATTAGAGAGACCAGCTACTGCATTCTTCTCCAAACAGTTTTTTCTACAGCCAATTCTTCATTTCTTGGCTCATCCTCTTCAACAATCGTGTTATTGGCTGCAGAAGAAGCTCCTTTAAACTTCATTCCAGGGGGAAACCCATACTTTGTGTGTAACAAAATTCAATAGTGTGTCCTAGTTTACCACAGTAACTACACTGTTTCGGTCCTGAACATGATTTTCCTTTTCCCATGTACTTCTTATCCTCAGCAAGATTCACTAATGACTGTAACTCAGAAGAAGGTGCAACTGCATGTTGGATAACCATAGAGAATACTCGAGTAACATTAGGTAAGGGATCCATTAATAAAATTTGTGATCTAACTCCATCAAAGTTATCATTTAGTCCCATTAAAAATCTCATAACATAATCTTGTTCACGATATGCTCCAGGGTCCTTTCTAGAATCACAAACACATTTCACACTGCACATACAGTCTCTAAGAGAGGTCTATAATTTTCCAATTTCTCCGAATTCTTAATTCGGTACAGAAATCACTTACAGACATGGAATTCTGCTGACAGGTGTACAATTGCTGTTGGAGCTTCACCATTCTAACAAAATCCCCTTGCAAAAACCTAAGCCGCAAATCCTTCCACACATCGTATGCAAATTCCATGAAAATCACACTCTTCCTGATGCTGTGAGAAAGAGAATTACAGATCCACAATTGCACCATGTTGTTGCAACACTCTCACACTTCAAAACTTGGATCAAATCGATCAATAGGGACTGTGATGCTTCCATTGAGAATATTGAATGAGGAAAATGATTCTCATTAATCGTCACCTCTGCATAAGAAGAGGTATTTATACAGAAAAGAAAAACTTACTAATCCACCCTGTCATAATAACTACCTCAACACCTTTACTAGCCAACATGGACTTTCATTGCTTATTAATATCTTCAAAAGCTCTTAAACACCCTTAAAGATCACGCAAGATCCACAGCATATGCCTGAAGATAAAGAAAATTGTAAGCAACTGAAGAGGAAGGAATAAAATGAAACAATGTATCACCAACTGACGATGGTGCTAGAGGGGCGGCTTAGGGTGACACAATCTACCACTATTAAATCAAAATAATATTATGCAGCAATGGCTTTTAAGCTATCTTGTGCAGCCTCCACTTTCCTAGTTTCGAGACAAATCTCATTGCTGAAGCAATATAGATCCATGTCAATTGTCACTGATTTCTACCACATCTTACTTGAAAAACTCCCTCAGGACTACTGTGGATCTGGAGTATTGGCCTCCATGTGGTTAGCTAATTGGACATTGCCCTTTGCTTTGTGAATAGCACCGGGTCAAAGGTACATCTCTTTAGGCAAACCATGTTCCACACACATAGGTCACTGTTCTCTTTTTGAGCCACGTATTTTGGGCAAATAGTAATGTGACATTGAGAACCCTCTGTAAGAAATTAGTCATGCTAGTTTCTACTCCTTCTAGCTATTCCTCAAAAGATGAGTGCCTTCGGTAAATATTGTCTAAATATACTTGAATGCAAAACGTAATCTGTCTGGTTATCTCATGCAAATGATTCTTTACATTTATGTCTCTGCAATTACCATGGATTACAAACTTCAGATAGCATTCTAAGAGTGATTACAGACTCAGAAAAATTCATCGATGACAAATAGTAGACACAGCCCTTTCTGATAGCAACATCTTATGATATTGATATGTAATCAGATAAAATTGCAGCTCAAATTGAAGTATAAAAATGTAAAGTTGATCAGATCATGAAATTTCCCCCATAAAAATACAGAAGAAAATAGAGTGAAAGAACAGTGATTAGTAAACTCTGACATTCCTGTCTTGCATTCTAATTATTCACCTAGGAAGCTGGTTGCGTTGTCAAACACAAGTCAGCTAACTTAGAATGAGCATAACTAGAACTAGAAAAAATGAGATGAGTTATTAGTTAATTTCATGATTTCGGAGCATACAGAATTACAGATTGCTCACAACCTGTATCTAATCTATTCTGTGTTCTGATTTGGAATCAGTCTACTTTAACTGATCATATTTTTGTCTACGAATTTCCAATCTTTAAGCTTTTTAAAAAGATTATGCTGTATAGTTTACCATGGTACGTAAATTGTCACACCGAGATTTAAAAGTCATTCCCAGTTTTGTTAGAGGGCATTGAAACAGCTTTATTCAATGTAATTTTCTGCTTTTATGGAGAAACATAATATAGCTTTACTAACTAACCCAAACCAGGTGGTTCTAGTGGCAATAGAATGTTTACGGAATGTAGTTTCTTGAGCCAATTTTAGCTTGTAATTATTGTAAACGAGTTGAGTGTGGCAAATTAGCACTGCTCACAACTTTACCATGGTTTGTAGTGTTTTAATTTAAGGTGCTTGATCTAGGAGCATGCATGCAATTTATCTTTGTTTTGCATTTAAATCTTTTACTTATTTGATGTTAGTTTCGCACACTTTGCATTTCAGCAAAACCCGTCCATATATAAAAAGATTTTACAAACCAAATTCTGATGCTATATAGGTTTCACTTTTAAACGGAAATCCCATGTCACACACACACACACACATATATATAACAATAACATGTCTTTTCCTAAATGTATCCACCAATAGTACAACATGGGGTCCTTTAACAAGCCATTTTTGTTTCTTCTGTTTCTCATGGCTGCTGTCTCTGATTCTACTTATTCAACAAATTCTACCATAAATTCCACAAACTTAGGAGCACAAAAAACTCTCTTTGTACGTACACATGTGCGTATTTTCAATAATCTAGGTGATAACCAGGGTGTTAGTATTCATTGCAAATCCAAAGACAATGATCTAGGGACCAATGTGATTTATAATGATCAATGCTATGGGTGGCATTTCCATAGTAACATTTGGGGTATAACATTATTCTTTTGTCATTTTTCATGGTCGGGAGGAGAAGGGACATATGATATCTATAAAGCTAAGAGGGATTGTCGTAGGTGCGACTGGTATTGATGAGGACACGGCAAGAATTAAGAGAAAGGAACCTTTAGAAAGACTTGGAGGACCTATGATAAGGACTAGAACAAAGAAGGCTAAGGAAATTCTTCAACAAGTGTTAACCATTCTATTTGAATTTAGGCCCAAGTTATAAGTGGAGAAGTTTCGGATTATCAATTGCACCATTTTTCAAGAAGAGTAGAGGGCGCCACCTTTGTTGAGTGGTTTTATTAACATTTTGTTAGTTGAAATAAAGGTCCAAACTTGTGTTAAAGTAACTGTCAATTCTCTTTGGATTTGCACCACCTATGGACTTGTTTTAATTTGAAGAAATTAAGGTTTAATAAGGTGGAAACTCTAGACTTGTGGCTGCCTCTTGGCTAACCAAGAGTTACGCATTTTTTCATATATTTTTGTGTCTTAATTCTAGTTTTAATTAGGTATAATGACACCATCAATTGTTGTTATTGGTGATCATTTATCTTAATTCTAATTTTAATTAGATATAATGACACCATTAATTGTTGTTATTGGTGATCATTTCATTTTCTCACTTTTATAACAAACTTGATGTCATTCCTATTTATGGGTTGCGCATCTTCTAATAAAAACAAACAGACCTTGAATTGAGTTTTAATCACCTTTTAAAGTGTGAAAGCGAATCTCCTTAGTTACTTGAGTGATTCAAGAAATTGGTTTATCAAAGAATATCACCTTGTGTGTGACACCAATTCTAGAGGAGTGATTTTTCCAACCACCTTCTTCATTCTCCTTCTTCATGGGTTGCACACTTTTATAACAAACTTGATGTCATTCCTATTTATGGGTTGCGCATCTTCTAATAAAAACAAACAAACATTGAATTGAGTTTTAATCACCTTTTAAAGTGTGAGAGTGAATCTCCTTAGTTACTTGAGTGATTCAAGAAATTGGTTTATCAAAGAATATCACCTTGTGTGTGACACCAATTCTAGAAGAGTGATTTTTCCAACCACCTTCTTCATTCTCCTTCTTCATCATTATAAACCTTCATTCGACCTAAACAAACCTAGAAATTGTTTTTTTTTTCCAACCAGCCACCATATTTTTACCTTAAACTCAAATTTTCGTTTTTCTTTTCTTAAAAAAATTGTCAAACTTAAACCAGCCTTTAATCCCACTTGAACACCATCTTTATCATCACCACTCTCCATTCAAACACATTCAGACTTTGAACCAAATTCCTTCCATTTAATCCTTCATAAACTCGTCACTTTCTCTCTCCTTATTCATTCTATTTTCTGAATTTCATACAAGTAAAAAAAAAAAAAACTTTTGAAGATCCATCCTTAATCCTTATGCAAATAAGTTTACATCAGGTATTGTGACTTGTATGTCACCAAAGGTGTAGCAGGCTATACTGAAAAATATGGTGGAGTTACACCTAAGCTACGCAAGCAAGACATATTTTCTAGTGGAATTCATAATCGAGCACAAAACCAACGACGACTATGAGTGGAGAAGAAGCTGCAATGTCTATTAGATTAATATCATTGCATATATGCATAAATATTAATATTTTGTTGTGTTTTAAGTCCATGGATGTTATAGTACGCATCATATATCCTTGACCATCGGTCGCCGTATGTTATATTATGTCAATAAGGTATACATTACTATATTTGTTATAACAGTTTTGCCTTTTCTGCCTACAATAATTTAGGTTTTCAATTTTTTTAACAATTATAATTTTATCTCATTATAAACTATCTACAATAAAAAAAAAACATAATTGTAAACTAGTCAAAATAAATATTAAAATTTATCAATTAATATTCACTACAATAATTTAAATCAATCAATTAATATTTATTAAGCCAATTAATTTTATGCCAAAAAATTAATTAATTAATCTAAAACTTGATTACAATAAATATTTAAATTTATCAATTAATGTCTATAACAATAATATGAATCAATTAATTAGTATATGTTTAATAATTTAAATTAATAAAATGTTATAATGATTTCAAATAATTTCCTAATTAAAGTATATATATATATATATGAACGATTCTATCAAATTAAAAGTATGTATAATAAGTTTTCTAGCCCACTGTTTGTTGTTTTTTAGCTGACAATTAGCTAGTTGGTACAATCTGATAGAAATTTGTACCTCTTTACGGGTCTGAGTTTAAATTGTCATGATGCCATTTATCTTCTCGTGGTGACCAATGTTTTCCATGGAGAACTCCTAACACTCAAGAGTATTGCTGTCAAAACGGGCGGCACAGCCCGTTCCGGTCCCACAAGTCAAGGCATAAAGGTTACTGCATCCTGCATCTCTAGTTATATTTTCGAAAGTCTATTATGTAAATTTGTAATTCAAAATGAATTTTTCAGAATGGAATTGGAAATACAAAATACAATAGTAAAAGTGCACAAAACAAATGCCAAACAAGAAATGAATCAGGCTGGCCAACTACATTTTTTTCGGCAAATTGATTTGTGCACCCAGCACAAGATAGAGAATTCCAACATTGTCCTTCCGTAAAGCTCATCAGGATTGTGAATTTGAAATCCGTAAGGCTATTACGGATTCGCAATTCGTATGGTCCATACAGATTGACAATCCGGCGTTATTAGCACGACGTTCTAACCAACTGAGCTAATAGGCCAATTATGTTATAAAATAATTAATGTCGTTATAAATAACATTAAAATTTCTAATATATATTTAATACACATAAGTTTACATAATAAATTTTGTGACAATTAATTTTGTTCTAATATATTTAATGCACCAAAAGTGAAATTTTGGCTTGCAAAAAGGCCACTCCGCAACCTAGTATAAGTTTCGAAATTGCCATTCCGGTTACTTAAAAAAATCGTTTTGGAATACCCATTCTGGATAGTGTTATATATGTTTTGGAACACTCAATCTGGCATAGCCATTCTGGAAGGTAATTTTACCTTCTAGAATAGCTATTTTGGAATAGTTTTTGAACACTTATTTCTATTCTGGAATAGCTATCCTGGAAGGTGATTTTTACCGAGGACTTATTCCTATTGTGGAAGATAATTTTTATCTTCCCAAAAAGCTATTTCAGTATAGTTTTTGGAGCACTTATTTCTATTCCGGAATAGCTATTCTAGAAGGTAAAAATATTGCTATTCGGGAATAATTTGAAGCACTTATTTTTATTCTAGAATAGCTATTTCAAAAAGGTAAAAATTACCTTCCAAAATAGCTATTCTAGAAGGTGTTTTTTTATCGAGCACTTATTCCTATTCCGGAATAACAATTTCATAAGATAATTTTTACCTTTCAGAATAACTATCCTGGTAAGCATGGCAATGGGGCCTGAACCCGTGGGGCTTGCCTCGGACCCACCCCGATTTTTATGGGAAAAACCCGAGTTGACCGGGGTCGGGGTCGGGTTTTCCCTGATAGTCAAAGTCGAGTTCGGGGTCGGGAATGAGATTATTAATACATGACCTGAACCCGCCCCACTAATAATTAATTTACAAAAATATCATTACATATATATAACATACTAAAACATGAAATTATTGGATTTGATTTTATGCTAGTGTTGGATTGGATTTTATGTTGTCATGTGCAATCTAAAAATATGTTATGGTTGCTATTTAAACTTATATTTTTCATTCTATGATAAATTAATTTTCTTTTTATACAATTTTATAAGCATGTCGGGGGCAAGGATGAGGAGTAAATCTATACTCCCGTTGGGTTTCGGGGGTGGGGGGAATGGGGAGTCGGAGGCGGGGGTGGGGTAAGCAAAACCTGACCCCAACCCGTCCCGTTGCCAAGCCTATATCCTAAAATAGAAATAAGTGCTCCAAAATAAGACATTATTCCATTCCGAAATAGGAGTTCCAGGTGAATGATTATTTTTGTCCATACAAATAAAATGTGAGGTGCATAATACAAGTTGTGAGGTGCAGGATTAAAATGTCTTTTTTTAAGTTCAACCTAGCCTAATTTTCAAGCCTAATGGGCTAGCCCATCAGGCTAAGTCTATTTTGACGGCTCTACTTTGTGTTGGATCAAGTGGCCTCGGAATAATTAAGAAGGGGGGTTGAATTAATTATTAATGAACCTTTACTAATTAAAATTTACCCTTCTTAGGGTTTTACTATGTTGCTAAGAAAGTAAAGAACAGAAATATAAACTTAACCAAAAGAAAAAGCGGTAATTAAAGTGCACAGCGGAAATTAAAAGAGTAGGGAAGAAGAAGACAAACACACAAGAGTTTTATACTGGTTCGGCAACAACCTGTGCCTACATCCAGTCCCCAAGCGACCTGTGGTCCTTGAGATTTCTTTTCAACCTTGTAAAATCCTTTACAAGCAAAGATCCACAAGGGATGTACCCTCCCTTGTTCTCTTTGAACAACCTAGTGGATGTATCCCTCCACTAGAACTGATCCACAAGAGATGTACACTCTCTTGTTCTCAGTCACAACATCCCAAGTAGATGTACCCTCTACTTGTACCCCAAAGGATGTACCCTCCAATGCGTTAAGACAAAGTTCTCAGGTGGTTAGTCCTCTGAAACTTTGTGAATGGGGAAACAAAAGGATTCTCAGGCGGTTAGTCCTTTGAAATCTTTTGTTTTAGGGAAAGGGAAGAATCAAAAGAATTCTCAGACTGTGTCGTTTTGAATTCTTTGACAAGGGAGAAGGGAGACACAAAAGAATTCAGGCGGTTAGTCCTTCGTTCTTTTGGAAAAGGGAGAAGAGAGACACAAAAAGAATTCAGACGGTTAGTCCTTGGCGAATTCTTTTTGGCAAAGGGAGAAGGGAATAAAAAAGATGAATAGCACACTTTTGTTTTCAAGTTTTAGAGAACCAGAAAACTTTAGAAAGCTTTTGGCAAAGGAAGAAGAAGAAGAAATTCAAGAGGATGTTCAAAGAGATTCAAAGGATGTAAAAGATTGTAATCAATGAATGTATAATGCAAGTTAAGGTCTTGCTTTTATAGACTCTTCAAGTCTGGTCAAGAAAACCATTAGAAGAGTTATAACCTTTAGAAAACCTTTGGAAGAGTTACATCTTTTGATTTTTGTTCAAAACTTATCACTGGTAATCGATTACCAAATCATTGTAATCGATTACACAAAACATTTTTGTGAAAGGATGCGACTCTTCACATTTGAATTTGAATTTCAACGTTCAAACACACTAGTAATCGATTACCAATATATTGTAATCGATTACACCATTTTGAAATTGATTGGAACGTTGTAAATTCAGTTGAAAGATTTTTGAAAACAAAACTTGCCACTAGTAATCGATTACAGTAAACTGGTAATCGATTACCAGAGAGTAAAAACTCTTTGATAAAAGCTTTTGTGAAAACTTCATGTGCTACTCAATGTTTTGAAAAACTTTTTTGTACTTATCTTGATTGAGCCTTTTCTTGATTCTTGAATCTTGAGTCTTGAATTTTGATCTTGATTATTCTTGATTCTTGATTCTTGAAACTTGAAACTTCTCTTGATTCTTGAATTGTTCTTGACTTAATCTTGAAATCATTCTCATGGGCTTTTTGTCATCATCTTTGTTATCATCAAAACACCTTTGAATCAATCTTGATTCATCATCATGAAGCAATGAAGCTTGCTTCTACACTTTGAAGATAGTTGAATAACTACAATTATGTGAAACTACTCAGAGTTTAGGCATATTCAATAATTCTATGTGGAATCTTTGTTGGTAGTCCCAAGAAGCTCTTTATGTCTTGCTTAGGCATATTCAATAATTCTATGTGGAATCTTTGTTGGTAGTCCCAAGAAGCTCTTTATGTCTTGCTTGGTAGTATTAAGAGTACCTTTTTGTGTTACCATTTTCTTTCACCTAAAACAAATACTTTAAAATTTCAAATTTATTTATACTATTTTTTAATTATGGTTCTTTTTATTTAGAACTCAATTAAAATATATTAATAGTATAAAGATATTTTGCACTATTATCTAACTAATTAAACTATCAATTTTTGTAAAAAATATTTTAAAAATCATATCTAAGAACATTTATTTTTTTATAAGCACATCCAGGATAATTTATATTATTTGATAATGTCAAAATCTTTACCCTAATAATATATAAAACACTATTTTTGTTTAGAGGTATTACTTTCATTGTTGTTTAATTTATTTTTTCAAAGTTTAATCTTTTTGTTCCTTTTCCTTTCTCAAAAGCAAACTCTTACTTTATTCAATGTTTTAAAAATTGGACTAATTATCGACTTAGCTAGAATACCATATTGGTGTCTTACTGGTCTAATCAACGGGTCAACATTATATAGGTTTCACCTTTACCTTTATAATCAACAAGTAGCTAGAGACCTATCTAATCTTTAACTCTAGAGAAACCCATTTTAAGAAAGAAGGAATATATTTTATAAACTTTGGAAGACATTTGAAATCAAATAAGAAAGTGAGATATAAAGGTTTTCTATCAGGGGAACTTGTTTTCTTCATTCAATTAGTATGGAAAACTCATTTTCACTCAACAAGTCAGAGATTTGCTGAACAAAAACAAGATAAAAATCCTAGGGGTATTTTCACACAACAAAATTGTGGTTTGCTCAATAAAAATGAGGACAAAAGCATTCTATGCTCCCTAGGCCTAACTAGCTTAGTGAGAATACTCTCACTCGATGAATCTCAAAATTCAATTTTTTGCTTAAAGAATCATGGTCACTTCTTGGCCTGTCGAATAACCTAAACTTTGCTTGTTTGACAACATGGACCATTTGCTCTTAATGACCATGCAAGCACACTTAGCCAATGACGCAAAAACATATTTTAGCCCAAAAAATCATAAGCAAAAGCACCCTTTGACCCCCTATAGTTATTTTGCTCAACAAATTTGATTTTTCTAAGTGAATTTTGCAAAGTAGGTCTACAAAAAGCTCATCTTGTTCCCCAAATTTCCATTTTATAAATTTTCAAATTCAAATTAGATTCATTGAATGTTTCCAAACAACTTCTCAATATCAATAATATATTCATAACATCAAAATAAAAATCACACCATTACATCATCAACAATCACATTGCCAAAAATCATAACAATCACATTGCCCAAAATCATGCATTTGAACTCAAAAACCACAAATCCATTTCAAAGCATAAACTCACCAACCAATGTAATCAACATCCATTTTTAGTCAAACATAATTTTATTTTGATGACCAACCAACCCATCCATTAAAAGCTATACAAGGTTGATCATTTCTATATATATGATCAAGGCACCCTCCTCTAATACTTACATGTGGATGTTTTTAAGGAGTGTTGCCATATGAAAATAATCACCTTACGAGCGAAGGATACAATATCAAGCAAGTCTTGGTAGATCAAGAAAACTCGGTCAATGTGTTGTATTGGGATGCATTTTGTGAAACATGGTTTTCCTTAGGACATGTTACAACTATTCTTCACTACTAAAAAATTATTTACTACGGCGCACCAACAATGACGGTTGGCAGAAACCATTGTAGAAGACAACACAATGGAAGTATTGTAATTAAGTTCATTAACAATTGATAATGACTATCTAATCGTTTCAAAATAAATAAAATTAGGAAATTCAATAATACAGGATTAACCTAGGCCGACTCAGAGATACAATTCAATTTGGTTCCTACTTCAATTCACTTATAAACAACGAGAAAAATTTTAATGAACAATTTGTAGGCAATATAAAGAAATGTGAAATCACAAAAACAGAAATGAAACACATTCACGTCCATCTCAAAGAAATCAATTCTATTATACTAAAGAATAAACAACTTACTTTTCAAGATTGAACAATTCCAACATCTTTTAGCCAATGTCATCCATGGGCTATAATTACTAAGGAATTAAAACCACATTGGGACATAAATCAAGCCATCTTCAAAGTATATATACCTGTATAGCATATCACAATACATACATATATAAACAGGCAAATACACAATATATAGATTATCAAATCATGAACTTAATGTAGTTTATAAACTTGACTGTCAATGTAAAATCTGATGGCCAAGACTTGCTTTTATTACTAAGCATAAGTAGCAGAAAATGAAAAAAAAATATATCTCTCTTCAACCGTTGTGCACGAACATAATGGCATTCTTATAGAAAATGCCTACTAACTCCTTCATCATTTAATCAGGAAACAATCTGATACGAATGGTGATCTTCCTTCGGCATATATGACACTTGCGAATTTTTGATCCACACTCTAAACAAGTCTGCATTTGAACCACTAACAAATCAGCATTGCATTAAAATGAAAAGGGGATAAATGGTAGCGTTTTTTTGGAGTTTACCATGTGTCCACAACCAAAGGCCATGTTCTTCTCATTGGCTAGGCAAATTGAACAACCCTATACAATTGTAGATGTAACTTCAGTTCTCTTGGGCAAGCTAGTCATGACAAAAATAACATTTGGTCATTCTATTCTAAATTTTAAATCTGGAAGATTTGTCATAACCAGTGATATGTGATTCATTATTATGAGTAAAGTTTTCTTTGGAATATAATAGACAAATGTTAGACCTGGGGGTAATCATCCTTGTTATAATGAATTCCTGCGTGGACTAAGTTATTAAGGTTATAGAAAATTAGTATTCAGTTAAGAAGTTAGTTAGAAAGTCAGTTAGGAATGTGTTCTATAAAGAAGAGCATTCTATTGTATAACCATCATCTTTTTATCAAATCAATTTCACTATGAGTGTTTTTCTATGGAGCACCTCTTCTATTCTTTGAATTGTATGATCTTTGGCAACACCAAATGGGTGTCACATGTATCGCTCCTCACGTTTCTGATAATAGTGACAAACGTGTTACGAAACACTATCATATGATTTTTTTTTAATTAGATATTTTAAATACCGACTCGGATTCCCTGCAGTTGGTCCTGTAGTTAGCATCTAATAGTGTACAATTTTTTGAGCTATATTTTCTTAATTTATTTAATAGTATAATTTATTCTCAATGGCCAGGATTTCATGCAGTCACAAAAGTGATCGTAGAGAATCCATTTCCTTGAAATAAATTTTTCATGGTTCACATTATATTTTTTTTTTGAACACGAAAACAGCGAATTCTATTATGATTCTAGATTCATTCTACTTTCTCCAGTTACCTGTGTTGTAAAGGTTGGATTTCTGCTCAAACTAATTGGCAGGGACACCTGTATAGAAATTAGAAATTAGAAATAGAAAACCTCCAAATCATACTAAAGTAAGTAGCACAAGATCTGATGATATGTGAGGACTAATGTATTGAATCTAAGACCTTGCTTTAAGGGAATCAGGCATGTACTCTGAACCAACCACATGTAGGTAACTGTCATAATCCTCTTGATTGCCCCACTGGTAATCAATTACAATAAATGTTCATTTTCTAAGATGTTAGTCCCCGTTTACTGGAGTATGCAATCATTGGATCTGGACTTTTTTTCTGGATATCCTCTTTTAACCAATTTATTGATATTCATCTCAATACCTCTTCATCAATATGATACAGCTTCAAGCCATCACTTTGAACTTCTCACAAAACTTGCTTACCCTATTAGGTACATGGTGAAGAGCATTTCTTAAGGATTATGTGCCCTAGTTTGTTGAAAATGTCCAAGGACAACAAATCATGATGACACCTAATTGGGTTTTGTAGTGTCAGTGCAAACCTTGACTATGGAATCAATAAGCATTACTACAAACATATCAAGTCTCAACCTCCTTGAGAGGTCACGACTCTCAACAGTAATCTAATGCAATATACACTCCAGTGATAGGACTCTAGGGGTTTTCTAATATAATCCAATTAAAGGGTGACTAATTTTTGTCTAATTTTTCTAATTATTGTCATGAAGAAAATAACACAAACACAAACAAATACCTCAGCACAGTTAGCATTGGATTCAACAGCTGCAATTTCACTTAAAGCATTGACTAATATTTGTCCTGTTTCTTCAGTTATTCTCCTAGGAAATTGAGTGTTCTTATCCAGCTCTACTGTAAGCCTTTCGACGCACTTGTTCTGTTCTTGTAGCTCTATCTTAACCTTAGCACATTCATTCTGTAAATTTATAATTGCCAATGAATAATTACTGAAGGAAAGAAACTATGAATGACACTGTAATTTCCCTTAAAAAATTACTTCTTTTAGGAGATGCAATTAGGAAAATATACCTGCAACATATGTATATATTCTTCTTGTTTTTTCCTCTCTTCAACTCCACTTTCCACTGCAATCTGCAAGCAGTGTAGCCTCTGAGATAAACTATTAACCATTTGACGTGATTGCTTCTCAGCATTTGACATCAATTCATTTTCATGCTTCAAAATAAACAGCTGAAAATGAAGAACCCAAAATGTTAAATATCACTAAAAAAATGGCTGCAATGCACAAGCTCACTTTAGTTTTGGATTGTAATGCAATCACCTGGTGCTCATTTTCTTTCCTGAAGCTATAAAGTCTATCTATGGAATTCCTTGCTCGCACTTCCCATGCGTCGCGCTCTGATAGTAATGACATGTTCTCCTCTCTGACAACACAATCAAACATTTTGATAAAGCGAGCTAGGATAACCCAGTAATTGGGCACAAGTAGTTAATGTGCTGAAGTTAAGGTTAAATTATTTAGGTAATATCCGAGTTTAATTTTTGATGGAAATAATTCTTGACTAAACTTTATTTACCCCTCAGCCGATATCTGGATTAGTTAGGATTCCTTTCCCCAAATGAATCAGAGGGTTAAGACAAAAAAAACAAGCTAGGATACTCATATTGTGCTATTTCTAATAGGCTATTGCTAATACTAATAGGCACTAAACTCAAATGGGATTGAAGTTGTATTTAAATATTCTAATAGATACCTGCACAACCAGAATTCAAATGTAAGACTTCCAATTAAGAAAAAATATGAGACAACAAAACAAAGTTCCTCTCCTACTCCCTTTCTCAAATTCTTTTCATATTGAAAACTAATAAATGAAAAAAAAGGAATGTGATTTCTATATAACTACAGCTATCCCATGGTAAAACTAAATTTAGAATCACAAATGACAACTTACTTTATCTTTGCCAATTCTTCTTCTAGGCTTCTCAATTGATCTTGAATCTCCTTCTGAGCATTATTGGTTGCTTCCTGCATTATAATATTAATGGAAGATGAAGTCACAAGTAATCATTTCATACAACAAAGTTCAAATGTTGATTGTACCAGAGACAAAGAACTTCGAGTCAGGGCCTTGGAACTGGTGTTTCCTTTTGCATCAACCAAGCAAAGACACGATACAATTAGGTAAATTCTGATTTAGATTTTCAGAAATAAATAAAGAAATTGGAATGCAAGCAAAATACATGAACATATATGGTAGAGCTCGAAGACTATAACATGGATAATATGTTAGAGACCTGAGTAAAATTCCAAGCGAAGAGGACTAGATGAATGAGCATTATCTTCTACCTCATCCGAATTCGTGAGATTTACAACCTGTGAAGAAAGAGTGGAAAACCAAAACTTAATTAGTATCCTTAATAGTGATTTTTTTATTCGATAAATTCATTTTTCTAATGATTAAAGAAGCATTTATTCATGGATTAATTTGCTAAGAATATGGCCTTCGCATTTTAATTTGGGTAAAATGTTTTCTATCCTCTAAACTTTCCAAAGTTTGGTTTTATATCTAAAAAAATATTGTCTTATTTAGATCACTTTTGTTCTCCAAGTGATTTAAGATAAAGTTTTATAGAGATGAAAAATGGATTTAGATAGTGCTTGCAGAACCAAAAGTTGTACATTTCAAATTTAGAGGAATTATAACCGAATTTAAAAAATTTTAGAGATGAAAAATATATTTTATCTTTTTAATTTTTATAAAGAAATGAACATTTACATTTCCGTTTGCAGGTCTTCCTTGATTGACAATTGCTTTTTCAGTTGTATTTGCCTTCTCAACAAGACATTGAAACTTATGCCCAGATCTCCAATCGAAATGTTGGCATGTTTGTGAGCTGAAAAGGAATAACCATAGAAATCTTGAAGCCGTGTGAAGTAAACGCACATAGAAATCTAATAAGAGACCATTTCATATGTGGATAGTATTAATATATTCTTTTATAATACAGGAGATACTTTAAGAGAAAATAACCTATGGACATTCAGTGCAACGAATTTTACATGGTTATTTAATTAAAAATGATGACGTATGATAAATTTGACTTTTATAATAATTATGTTAATAGTTATACTAATGATAATTTTGAATTGGTTAATTCATTTTGCAAATTGTTATTGCTAAAAAATTATATTATATTTTTTTACTTCGAAAAACTAAATTATTAATTAATTGAAAATTATTTTAGATACGATCTTAAATACAAAAGTCACTGTGATACCGTAGAATTTTAATTGCATAGAGACATTATAATTTATATTATAAAATGACTTACTGACAAAATATTCTATCTGATAAAAAAAACTCTAATATAAAAAAAGCATAATATTTATGTTAAAAATTAAAAATTATGGAGTAGAAAGAAAGTATATATATATATAAATTATAAAGCTATTTTTTTCATACAATGATTTTGAAAAACAAATTAATATCATATGTATATAATAAAAAATAGAAACTGAAAGTAAAAAAATATTTTCAAAATAATTTTTCCTCATATGTGTAACCCTTTTGTTTTTCTTTTCATATTTCGTACTTGACTATCTCTTGTACGATTATGATGGTCGTTAATATTCAACAAAACAAAGTTCTTGATTATCGATAATTCACTTCGGGTCTTGATTGACTAAAGCTAACACGTAAGAACTCGAATTAATGGATGGATGAGATGGCGTATAGGATAAAGAAGGTAAGCACTAAAAGAAAAATAATAATTTTAAAATTGAATAGGTGGTGTGCATGTTCAATACGTCGTTTTTTTTTAAAAAAAAAATTAGGAAATAATTTTAGGATAGTTGCTCTTCATTTATATACCATCCCGAAGGCCAACTTATACAGTGTAGGTGCACACCCATTAAAAATTAACATAATCATTTTAAATATAACTTGAAAAAATTATAATAATCAAGCGTAAGCCCCTTTAAGGGTCAAGCCTTGACGCTTCATTGTATGTTATAACAAAGTATGTTAATTTTTAAAATATTGTAAAAGTTATATCTAAAATAATTTTTTGATTGATTGGAAATAAAAAAATCATATTATTCATATACAAAATTTTTAGACTGATAATACATAAAAATTAATTAAAAAGCAATTGACTCACGGTGAATATAGTATCCTAGCTAGGGACGCGAAATGTTTTGAAGAAAGTGATCATTCTTGGACATCACTTGTGCTCACGACATCTGTTCACATACTTGGATAATTGTAATATATAACAAGTTATATTTTTTCCCATTAAGAATATATTCACTTTGACGTTGTCATTTATAGAAGTAAAATATCTATAAGTCAAGTAATATGGAGCATCCATTTGTTTTAAAAGAAACAACTAATTAGTGATGATGATAAACTCAGAATTTTATTGATTTTGACGTTGTTTGAGAATTTTAATAAAAGTCAAAATATTGAAACACAACTAATTTAGATAATCAATTAAAGAGGTTTTAACTCTAGAATTATACTAAGATAATATTATTTTTAAGACAAATTAACGATGTGATGTAAGCAATGGTGAAGGCTTTTTCATTTAGGTTTCATATTTGTGAGGGTCAAATTGATGATACAGGTTAGATTTAAAATGGTCCTTTATATTTACTATTTTCTTAGGTTTGATCTTTATAAAAAAATTATATTTTAATCCCTAGTTACATTAAAAAAAAAATTATGAAAATGATTTCTAATAGTATTTACAATAATATTATAATATAGTATCAAATTAAAGTTTATTATCTTCATTAATATTTGTTTCATAATGATTTGGTTGGAAAGTAAAGGTATTCAATCCCATATATAATTCACACTTGTCAGCAACCCAACTAACTTGTTCGAAGATATGTTTTTTTACATACCATAGAATCAATTCGATCATTTTCATTGATATATGAGTTTCTTTTATTCGGTGAAAAAATAAACAAAAAAAATCATCCAAGGTTATCCTTGAGAAGGAAACACTCGGGGAGGGGAGGGAGAATCTCAAACGCAAAGGGGTGAAGATTATGTATGAACCCATGAATAACTAAAATGAACTACTCTATTGACTTCTCTATACATATGACTCAGAGAGATCGACTAATCTTTCTTAAGAATATTAAAGATGTGTTTGAGTACATGTGGGAGTATAATGAAAGTCAAATTACTAAATATGTTATGATATACTATGTGTTAAAAAGTCCAAAGACTTTGTGTTAAAACATTTGTTAAATTCCTTTCCCGTAAGGAAAAAAAATAAAAATAAGAATTTGTTAAAAAACATTAAATGGTGGCATCAACATTATATTTGCTTAGCAAAAACAAGATGTATATATCATATTAAGCTATAGCGGAATAAATCAATTAACTTGAAAAAACTATGAAAACAAAGAAAGGAAGCATTGACTTCACTAGTTTATTTGCGTTGACTTTTGACAAGGTTAGATTACGAGACTTACCAATATTTTATGGCTTTGCACCTTGAGCATACTTTAGAGCTTGGATTGCCACACACTGCACAGCCATCGTTACACTTTAGAGCTGTTTCATCACTGACCTCAGCACTGTTTTCTCCTCCTTCGACATAGTAAACATCTCCCTTATATGATCTCTGCTCAATAACTTCACTGAATGAGAACTTACCCTGCATAATTAATTAATAGAAAATTTTCAAATAAACTTAAATAGACCGAAAACATAAAAGTATGACATCTTATCTATAATTTTATAATCAAACCAAACATTCCCTGTCAATATTTTTTTGGTATATAGGTTGCTTAACTTACAATTAACAACTTGGTTGTAATCTTTTCTTTAGAATCCAACATATGGAATTGATTATAATATCAACTTGTATATATATCAGCCTAACAAGAAGCATCAAGTAGAAATTCATGTAAATGCTAGTAATTATGCTGAAGCTCCAAAATAATACTAGTAATTATAACATTACATTTTCAGGCTCCATGATAAGGCAATGGGTTCCATGAAACGGTGATTCCTGCTGATCTTGTGACCCTTCTTTCTCAACGCATTCATATTTATGGCAAATCCTCCAATGCTTAACATGGCAAGCATTCGAGCTGAAAAATCAATAATAAAATTCTTCTAAACCGATCAAAAAATTTCAAATTTAAAACTAGATATGACGTAATAGAAAAAATGACTCTAGCTACGATCAGAAAGAAATATCTCAGCAACACATCTAAAAATGTGATGAGAAAAAGGGGAACGAAAAGAAAAATAAAAAATACACATATATGTATGCGTATATACAAAAGGAAAAATATTTTTATATAATATATAAAAAAATATTTTCCTTTTGTATATATTTGAGTAAAAGAGCGTAATATGGTACACAATATGGAAGTTGATCAATAACGATCCCATTTTTCTATTTTTTCGGCCCAGTCTTGAAACTGAAAAAAGTTAAATCTTTAGGCAACAAAGATATTGCTGTATTTCTCTATTATATGTATACGCATAGAAAAACAAAAGGTCAAAAAGGGTGAATATTACCAATATATAGCAGCTTTGCAGCGTGAGCATCTCGTGACTATGTTGCTTAATCTTCCACAGAAGGAGCAAGCACAGTGTGCACTAGTACTGTTCTCATCTTGTTCACAAAATAGGGTATTTATTTCATCACTGATCTGCAAATGTTCCTTCCATTTGGAGTAATGATTGGCCTCACTGGAATTATGGGACAACTTGTTCTCTAGCCAGAAAAACAACCCTAGGATGGGTAATATCATCATCAATATGATCATAAGAACACATTTTAGATTCAACTCGTTCAAGTGTACCCCATATGCAAGCATCTATGCAGCACGTAAATGATTTGTTGCCACTATTGGATTATTGGAATGTTATGGAGAAAAAATACCGTATGATGATTATATATATAGCTCTTCAACATATCTCATCTTATTTTTTAATATTGCTACTGTCAGAACCTTGTGTTCCTGGAAATTCCTTATCTTCTTCCGTGATAGTTGCTTCCATTATTTTTTAAGGGAAAGTCAAATAAAAATTTTACAAGATGATTAAACGAGAACCAGTCAACAGAGAATAATAGGAAAACTAAAAGCAATAACTTCGGCAATATAAAACCGTTGACCTGACTCAAGTTTGGTTAACTCAACTGATAAATTTGCTGTACATGACGATGATTAACACGGTCATTCAGATCTCTTGATTTTCTGGTACATTACACCTCTCTTGAAAAGATGTAAGTATTACCAACATGTTGATATATGGTTCTAGTAGACTTTGGCTCGATCTCATTCATTAAGGTCTCAAATTTAAATTCTGTGATGAAAAAACAAATATAATTGAGAAAGAAAATTCTATTAAAAGTAGTTCAATCAAATTTTTTGATAAAAATTAATCATTGATAAAGTCAGTAGATATTTCACACAAATAATATAATTAACAAAATAAATATTAAGTCCTCTTAATACCATGTTATTTAGACCACTAAATCATATCCAATAACTAATCAATATTTCAATCCTAAATCATTTGATTAAGGGATACAAGTTGGTATCACTTGTGTCAATCATTATTTTAAACTCACCTATTAAGTGCAATTAAGCTTTTTTTTTTAAATTACATAACTTTTGAAGTCATTCCATCAAATTAAATCGTGATAATCCATATACAGTAGTCTTGTCCCTCTAAAGTTATATATATATATATATATATAATTTTAGATCTTTAAAAAAAATACTATATTTTTTCTTATTAGAGTCACTTCTTTTTTAATCTTAAATAAACTTACCCTTAATATATTACTTTTGTCTTTCAAAACAAAATTATTGCTTGTGATATATTGAAAAAAATTATATATATTGTAGTCAGTCATATAATTAATAAATTGAAATGTAAAAATAATATAAAAAATAATATATTCAAATAATTGTTTTTTTACACAAATAATTGAACTATGAACTTAAAAATAATTTAATTATCTTAATTTAAAATATTCTTCATTATCTTAACTATCTAAATATTCTTATTGTTTTTAGTCATGTCAATATTAACATAACTAGAGTTGATCATGAGAACTAAAAAGAACGATAAGAAAATATCATAGATCTATAAATAATTTTTTTTTCAAAGACTAAAATTAGATAGAATTATCTTTACAATACTTAAAACACATTATCTATCAACATCACCATCATCATAGTGAATCTCCCTACAAGCTCTCATAGGGTTTTTCAAATCCCAAGGTTCTCTTAGTTTTCTCATGTATAGGCAGTGTCACCTAAGGTATTTCCTATTGCTGGTGCCTATTGTTGGAGACGAGGAGGTGGTGTTGTAGTTTTTTCCACTTTTCCTATGGATCTTGGGAAAAATCTTAAATGTGACAGATGAAAGGGAGGAGGTAATTGAGATCCTTGAATTATTTTATCTTAATTACAAGAAGGGTAGCTCTCTGGAGGACTTTTGGTTGGTGGAAAAGATTCTTACACAAGGGTTTGTGAATCCAAAAGCTTTCAAGTCAACCATGATTACGCCTGAAAAGAGAAGGGTGGAGTAGATGCTTGAGATATGGAAAATAACCTATTTACATTAAGTTTTTTTTTTTTTTTATAAAAAAAGCACAAATATATGGTCATGAAGATGGTGCCTAAGAATTATGATCGAAAGCTGGTAATTTTGAGTGAGATGGATAAGGAAGTCAGTCCAACGCTGATTGATCTAGTAGGATGCCCCTTCTGGGCTAGGGTATATAACGTGCCTCTAAATCTCAGAATTCAAAGAGTGGTAGAGAGTATTGAAAACATGCTAAGGTAGGTCCAAGGATGGGACAAAATGAAGGATAATAGGCTAGGCAGATCAATGAGAGTCAATATTCTCATGGATGTCTAGTCACGAAGGCCCTAAAAAAGAACACCTAGTTCAAGATAGGCAACAAAATACTATCAAAATCTCTTTCAAGTACGAGAGATTATACAATTGTTTCTATGGGTGTGGAAGCCTAGATCATCAATTGAGATACTATGATTCTCGAGATGAAAGTTTGATGAGGAGGATCTTGATAGTTTGCCCTATTGAACATGGATGGGGGCTTCCTTTTTGAAAGGATCCATAGTGGGGTTCATATATAATGAAGTTGCTCTTGGAGGCATAAAGAAGATACTTAACATGGGAATGAGTGAGTTTATGGTGGGAAAGGAAGTGTTGGTGTCATCTAGTAGAGAGAGCCCATAAAAGGAGAGAGAAGTGGTGTAGGTAGAGAAAATCAACTAGAGGAGGTGGTTGTTTCTCTTATAAATGTTCAACTCGCAGAGGTAGCAAACATTGAGACACAAAATCAGTAGAAACTAGACAGTCTAATGGGGTAGTTAAGAGGGAGATAAAGGTTAAGATCTCAAGGGAAAATATAAGAGAAAAGAAGGAGGAAATTCAAGTAGAGGTCAGCGTTGACACCACACACACAAAACCTGAAGAAAGTGCACAACCTATTGAAGAAATGGCAGGGGCAAGCTTGAGTGGAGGAGAGGAAGGAAGGGGAGAAGTTGGAGCTAGGAGGGAAGAGGAAGATGGAGGGAGAGATGATGCAAGTCCATAATGAGGGTTATGCTATCTTGAACAAGAAATAATTCACACTAGAGGAAATGGCAGAGGTTGGACACCAGACCCGCTGTTCATCTTCCCATATGGTTCCTTTTTCTCCAATTTTCAACAAATATATTCAAGGGAAATGAAACACCGGAAAGCGCACTGGGTCGTCAAGTATTTAAAATTAAAACGGAGTGATCCGAGTATCGAACTCTGGGAACTTACTTATTAGACAAAGTTTTATTCAGAAGTAAGGCATTAATTGTTGAAACAAACATTGATAATTGATGGTTAAAAATAGAAATAAACTAATTTTATGGTAAAAACAGTAAATGCAAGTAAGTAAAAGTTGACAACAATAGGTAAAAAGCGTTGCGTCTTTCTAACAAATGAGTTGATGCATATGAGGATATTTCTCTAATTAATCATGTTCTTGTGTTCTATGTTGTAGCCTAAAGTACTAAATCTCGATCCCTCGTAAGTTTAGACTAATTTAACCTAAGCTTCGTCCACAAATCCCTTTTGTAAGACTAGGCTTAACTTAAACAGCATTATCATCACAACATATTCAGAAAACCAAAACCCCACAATCCATCCCTGGTAATGTAGTTATTTAGTCCTGCTTCTATCAAGTTCTAAGGCAACAGTATATTTCCCAATGCTAAAGTCACCTAACAGTACACACAAATGGGTGCTCAGGCCAAGAGTATGGACTAATTAAGCATTGAACACACAATACACAATTAATTAGATATGAAAAGTAATTACATCAACTGTTCATTAGAAATCCCCAACTAGGGTTTTTAGCCAGCCATACATAGAAACCCTAACACAAATAAGTTAGATGTAGAAGCAAAGACTTTGACTTTGATGTTTTGATGATGCCATATGATCATGCGCTTCTCAAGTTTAATTCAAGAAAAAAATCCAAGAAAGTCAAGATACATCATCAAGAAGATCTCTAGTAGTAATTTAGGAAAGGAATTCCAAGTTGAAACAACAAGAGGTTTGGCCAATGAATTTAAGCAAAAATGCTTTTACAAGAGATTTACTCTCTGGTAATGGATTACCAGAGGATGTAATCGATTACCAGTGGCCAAACCACTTCCTAAAATGTTTTTAAAATAATTTTGAATATTTTTGAAGGCATGTAATCGATTACATGAGGATTGTAATCGATTACCAACAGCTGAAAATATTTACAACAGTCATTAGAAATTTGAATTCAAAATTTATAATGTGTAATCGATCACACATGGATGGTAATCGATTACCAGCAGTTATTGAACGTTTTGATTCAAATTTTAAAGCCTGTAATCGATTACACAAATCTTGTAATCGATTACCAGAGGAGAATTTCAGAAAATAATTTCCAAGAGTCACATCTATTCCAATGATTTTCTAATGGCCATCAAAGGTCTATTTATATGTGACTTGGAACATGAATTTGCTCAGAGTTTTTCAGAACAAAAAGGTCTTATCCTCTCAAAAGCAAAATTATCTTATCGTCTTAAAAATTCCTTGGCCAATACACTTGCAATTCAATAAGGAATTATTTTGAGTGCTCCATTGTTCAATCTATCTCTTTCAAGAGAGATTTCTTCTTCTCTTCATCTTATTTCTAAAAAGGGATTAAGAGACCGAGGGTCTCTTGTTGTAAAGCAATCTAAACACAAAGGAAGGGTTGTCCTTGTGTGGTTCAGAACTTGTAAAGGGCTTTTGCAAGATAGTGGAACTCTCAAGCGGGTTGCTTGGGGACTGGACGTAGGCACAATGGTGTTGCCGAATCAGTATAAATCTGAGTTTGCATTTTCTCTTCCCTTAAACTCCTTTATTTATTATTGCTTATTGCTTTTTTTTTCAGTAAGTTTAGTTTGCATAATTATTTAGGAATTCATTTTGAAAGGAGTCTTGCATTTTGGGTTAAAATCAAAATAGAATTTTTAATTAGAAAAAAGTTTGTGATATCTTAATTCAACCCCCCCTTCTTAAGATATTTGAGGTCACTTGACTAACATTAGAGAGTACAGAATAATTGTTGCTTACACAAGAAGGGGGATCCCTCCTCCTCTTCTTGACACCTCACAATTAATCTAACACTCACTAATCTCTCTAAAAATGTAGAACCCTAGGCTTCTCTGCACAGCTGCCTCCACAGCCTCTCTCGAATTCTGAGCCAAGTATTGTAGTCTGGAAATTTTGTTCTCTGTGTGGTGCACCCAAATTCTGACAATTCAGGTTTAAATAGGCTCTGAAATTGCGACGTCACATTTAGCGCTACCCTCACGCTTAGCGCGAGTAAGTGGATTTGGGCTTGGCGCCAGTCGTGCGCTGAGCCTGGCAAGAGACAAACATCTTGCTTAGCAAGCTGATCTCGCGCTTAGCGCGCGGCCTTGATCCTTGTGCTCTTCGAGATTCTCTTGTCATGCTAAGCGCGCTGAAGCTGCGCTTAGCGATGGATGCATGCTGAGCCTACAGGATCCGCTTAGCGCGACTGGTCCTTTTAGCACTTCAAGATTTTAGCCTCTTTTGACCTGAAATTGTGCATATTTTATCATTAAATCACATGGGAGATACTCTAAAGACAACTATTCAAACAAAAAAATATTTATATACAAATTCCTACAAAATAACTATAAATTGGGGAACTATACAAGTTTTAGAAAATGTTTTCTATACAAAAATTAGTCGTATAAGACGACTAACACCCGCCAAGAGTCATGAAAATCCTCAATTTAAATTGTCATAAGTTTCGGAACCCACGTGCAATTTGGTATCTATGGAGAATTATTCATGATGAAGGTCTCGACTTGGTCTTTTTAATGGAGACCAAGAAGAATGTTTATGAGTTGCAATGTCTAAAAAATGAGAATGGCCTCTCCAACATCTTTGGAGTGGGTTGTGAAGGTGACGAGAATATAAGAGTAAAAGGTTTACTTTTGATGTGGGGTGATTTGGTAGAGGTAGAAGTAGAGGTTCTCTCTTTCTCTTTACATCATATTGATATGATCTTATAGCTTCGGGGTAGCAAGGCTTTCAACTTTCCACCATTTATGGCCATCCAAAAGGGCCAAATAAATACTTGATGTGGAGCTTGATGAGGTCATTAATTAGAGGTGCCCATCAACCATGGTTGTATGTTAGGGATTTTAATGAGATCTCGAGACCCGATGAGAAGATAGGAGGTAATGCACTTAAATTATCTCAGGTGTCAAATTTTCAAAAGGTGGTCGATGATTGTCAGTTGCAAGACCTAGGATATGATGATTTCAAATTCACTTAGAAAAATAGATGCAATGAGCCATTCGACATTCAAGAAAGGATAAATAGAGCTTTGGCAAGTGCTAGTTGGATGAACTATTGGAAGGAGGTTCGGGTATCAAATCTAACACGACATGGGTCTAATCATAGCTTAGTCATAGTGGATTTCTTTGTAAAAAAATGGAGAGAAAGGGGATGTTTTAGGCCTGATAGGTTTGAACGACTTTTGATGGAGGATGAAAAGTGTGATTGATGTAGCTCCATGTAGAGCATGTAGGCCTTTGATCTTCTTCATCAATGGGGTCTGTTGCTTCTTGAAGATCAACGGTAGCGGAATGGAAAAGGAGGAAAGGTGATTAGATACACCACTTCAAGGAGAAGATGAGTTAAGAACAAGCTCACCACCATAGGTAGCAATGGATAACAGCTTGAAGGTAGGAAAAGATGAGAGGAAGGAGAGGGACATGAAATTTATGCCTCAAATGAGGTCTAAATTTTGAAGTGTAATTTCTCAAATGATCAAAGTTAAAAAAATGCACACACAAAGCCTTTATTTATAGCCTAAGTGTCACATAAAATTGGAAGCAAATTTGAATTTCTATTCAAATTTCACTTGAATTTGAATTTGAATTTGTGGAGCCAAAATTTCACTAATTATGATTAATGAATTTCAGCTATGGTTCAGCCCACTAATTCAAAATCAAGTCCAAGATTTTCCACTAAGTGTGCTTAGGTGTCATGAGGCATGTAAAGCATGTAGGACATGCACAAAGTGTGACTATATGATGTGGCAATGCGGTGTAGCAAGCAAATGCTCACCTCCCCCTTAGGCTGGTCCAAAATTTAATAGGATTAAGCTTTTTCCAATTCAATTAAATTTCTCTCCCAACACACACATCAAATAGGGCACTTAATACATGTAAAATTACAAAACTACCCCTAATACAAAAACTAGTCTAGGTGCCCTAAAATACAAGGGCTGAAAAATCCTACATTACTAGGATACCCTTCCTACACTATGAAGCCCTAAATACAAGGCCCAAAAATAATGAAACCCTAATCTAATATGTACAAAGATAAGTGGGCTCATACTTAGCCCATGGGCGGCCTAAAATCTACCCTAAGCCTCATGAGAACCCTAGGGCCTTCTCCTGCATCTCTAGCCCAATCTTCTTAGAGTCTTCTATCTAATTCCCTTGGGGAGTATGATTGCATCAGTGATGATTTTGTTCTTTCCATGTGGAGAAGGGACGACAACATTAATGATAATTTGGTATGGGTTGGGGCATGTATTTAGAATTGCGGAAAGGATAAATTTGGAGATATGAAGAGAAGAAAAAGAAAAGGAGAAGGAGAAGTTAAGTGCTTTGCACAAAGAGAAGATTAAAAAATGATAAAGAGAAGGAAACATTAGATGTGGAGTGCATCATTGATGACATTATTTGTAAAGAGGAATTATATTGGGCCCAACAATCTCATTTTATCTAGTTGGTTGGAACATGGGAACAAGAACACTAGCTTTTTTTTCACCTGAATGCTTCTGAGAGAAACAAGGCCAACAAGATCGATAGATTAACTAATTATGCTAGTATTAGTCATGTTGATCAGGAGGATATTGGAGCTATAATGTCAGATTTTTTGGATCAAGTGGCCTCAGAATAATTAAGAAGGGGGGGTGAATTAATTATTAATGAACCTTTACTAATTAAAAATCTATCCTTCTTAATGTTACTAAATTCAATTAGGCTTTTACTATCATGTTAAGAAAGTAAAGAACAGAAATAGAAACTTAACCAAAAGTAAAAGCGATAATTAAAGTGCACAGTGGAAATTAAAGATTGTAGGGAAGAAGTAGACAAACACAAGAGTTTTATACTGGTTCGACAACAACCCGTGCCTACATCTAGTCCCCAAGCGACCTGGGGTCCTTGAGATTTCTTTCCAACCTTGTAAAAACCTTTACAAGCAAAGATCCACAAGGGATGTAGCCTCCCTTGTTCTCTTTGAACAACCAAGTGGATGCACCCACCACTTGAACTGATCCACAAGAGATGTGCCCTCTCTTGTTCTTAGTTACAACAACCCAAGTAGATGTACCCTCTACTTATACCACAAAGGATGTACCCTCCAATGTGTTAAGACAAAGTTCTCAGGCGGTTAGTCCTTTGAAACTTTGTGAAGAGGAAACAAAATATATCTCAGGCGGTTAGTCCTTTGAAATCTTTTGTTTAAGGGAAAGGGAAAAATAAAAAGAATTCTCAGACTGTGTCGTTTTGAATTCTTTGAAAAGGGAAAATGGAGACACAAAAGAATTCAGGCAGTTAGTCCTTTGTTCTTTTGGAAAAGGGAGAAGAGAGACACAAAAAGGATTCAGGTGGTTAGTCCTTGGCAAATACTTTTTCGCAAAGGGAGAAAAGAATAAAAAGATATAGCACACTTTTGTTTTCTATGAAAGAACAAGGTTTGGAAACCAGAAAACTCATAAACTTTTGGCAAAGGAAGAAGAAGAAGAAGAAGTTCAAAGAGATTCAAAGGTTGTAAAAGTATAGATTAAAAGTTATTGAAATGCAAGTCAAGGTCTTGCTTTTATAGACTCTTCATGTCTGGTCAAGAAAAACCATTGGAAGAGTTATAATCTTGAGAAAAACCTGAAAACCATTGGAAGAGTTACACCTCTTGATTTTTATTCAAAACTTGTCACTGGTAATCGATTACCAAAACCATGTAATCGATTACACATAGCATTTTATGAAAAGATGTGACTCTTCACAATTGAATTTGAATTTCAACGTTCAGATACACTGGTAATCGATTACCAATATATTGTAATCGATTACACCATTTAAAAAACAATTGGAACATTGCAAATTCAGTTAAAAGCTTTTGAAATCAAACTTTGCCACTGGTAATCGATTACAAGAAACTGGTAATCGATTACCAGAGAGTAAAAACTCTGGTAACTTAGAAAATTTTGATAAAAACTCTTTTGAAAAACAAAATTGTGCCATGTTTGTTTTTTGAAAAATCTTTTCAATACTTCCCTTTTGAAGTCTTCTTGATTTCTTCTCTTGAATCTTGAAATCAAACTTCTCTTGATTCTCGAATCTTCTTGATTTCTTCTCATGAAACTTGAAATTAATCTTGATCTTGAACTTGTTGACTTAATCTTGAAATCATTCTTTGGGCTTTTTGTCATCATCTTTGTCATCATCAAAACTACTTGAATTAACTTGATTCATTATCATGATTCATCATCATGAAGCTTGCTTCTATAAGATTTATTTTCCTCATCTAATCTCACTAAGGTGGAGGAGACAATTGATGTGGTTTAGGGTCGATTAACACCAGAAATGGTGAAGATTAACAGAAATTTCATTGAGGAGGCGAAGACAATGCATCCCACAAAGGCACCAGAACTATGTAGAACACCAACACTTCTCTACCAATACTATTAGGATCTAGTTGGGTCATATATGAAACACACAGTGCTGAATGTTCTAAATGAGGGAAGAGATCCATCCTTAATTAACAAGACCTAGTTAGCTCTAATCCCCAAGAAGAAGATACCAAATCATGCAAGTGTGTTCAAACTTATTAGTTTGTGCGATGTGGTGCTTAAAATCGTTACAAAGACTATAACTAATAGACTAAATTGTATTATGCTAGATGTCATTAGTGAGATCCAAAGTGCTTTTGTCCCCCAAAGACTTATAAATGATAATGCACTGATTGCTTTTGAATGTTTTCATTTTATGAAAAAAAACAAAGACTTTGATAGGCATGGCTTTATAGGGTTGAAATTAGTTATATCTAAAGCCTATGACGGGGGGAATGATGTAATTTCTTGGAGAAAGTCTTCATTTCCATGGACTTCCCTATAGGTTGGGTCTCTTTAATTATGAGATGTGTGTCCTTAGTCTCTTTCTTGGTGTTGGTAAATGGTTCCCCGCATGATGAATTTTTTCCTCAAAGAAAACTTAAACAAGGAGACCCTTTATCTCCTTACCTATTTATCAGGTGTGTTGAGGTGTTATTTGCTATGATTAACAAAGTTGTGGCTCAGGGATGTCTGCATGGTTTGAAAATTTACCAATCTGCACCCATTATCTCTCATCTTTTCATCACAGGTAACATTATTTTTACTAAAGCAACAAAAGACGAAACTATGTCTTTGGCAACTATCCTAAAGAAATATGAGACAACTAATGGGTAGAAAATTAACATGGATAAATCCGAACTCTCTTGTAGTCAAAATGTGCCTAGTTCCAGAGTTGATGAGTTGACTATACTTCTTAGATTAAAGGAGACCCTTTATCTCCTTACCTGTTTATCAGGTGTGTTGAGGTGTTATTTGCTATGATTAACAAAGTTGTGGCTCAGGGATGTCTGCATGGTTTGAAAATTTACCGATTTGCACCCATTATCTCTCATCTTTTCATCACAGGTAACATTATTTTTACTAAAGCAACAAAAGATGAAACTATGTCTTTGGCAACTATCCTAAAGAAATATGAGACAACTACTGGGTAGAAAATTAACATGGATAAATCCGAACTCTCTTTTAGTCAAAATGTGCCTAGTTCCAGAGTTGATGAGTTGACTATACTTCTTAGATTAAAGGTAGTGGAAAGTCATGACATATATTTGGGCCTTCCAATGATGGTTAGTAGATCAAAAACCCAAATATTTAAAGTTTTCTGAGACAAAGTACAAAAGAAGCTTAAAGGCTAGAAGGAGAAAGTCCTATTGAGAATTAAGAGGAAAGTTCTTATTAAATAAGTGGTACAGACTATACCAACATAGTAATGGACTATTTTCTTTTGCCTATGTCCATTTGCAAAGAGATTGAAAGTTTAACAGCTAAATTCTTATAGGGAAGGGATGTTGATGGAAGGAAAATTCACTAGATGAGATGGAAGAACTTGGCAAATATAAAAAAGGGGGCCTGGATTTGGCTTTGTTCATGACTTTAATTTGGCTCTTTTGGCAAATCAATAGTGGAGGATGATTGTCTTTCCGAATTCCCTTAATATGTTGCATGTTTACAAAGAAAAAATTTCAGAAATAACCTTGTTCTTGAAATTAAGAAAGGCATAGGCCCAACTATATGTGGACATGTATTTTCAAAGCAAAGTGGGTGATTGAAGATGGATGTTGTAACACCCCATTTTTTGAAAAATAAATTAAAAAGGTTTTTTAGTTTAAAATAAATAGAGTTTTAGAAAAATGGTGAGCTTTTTATAATTAAATAAACAAGGAGAAATAACTTTATTAAAATAATGGTTTGAAGGAAAAAAAAAGATATCTGATTTATTCATTTGATAGGAAATAAAATAGAGTATTTCTTTATAAAATAATAAATAAAGAAAAATAGAGTAAATAATAGGTTGGGAGTACCCTAGCTATAAATAGAAACATGTTAGATCAATTTTCAGACTGACGATAGTCTATGCGGTTCCTCTTCTTTTCAATTTCGTTTTCCCTTCTCCTCCTCCTCCCCCAAAACCCTCTCTTTTTCCCACATACACTCAAACCTATCTTAGTAAAACAATGATCTCATTGTTGGAATTTGTGAAACAGTGTCAGAGGTGAGAGAAATTCTCTTTGTATTGTAGCTTTCTCTTTTCCCACAGAGACCCAAAACTTGTCCAATTAAAACTATGATCCCGGATTCGTTAATCGTTGGATTGTTGTGAAATTTGCACACCTTTTTCTGTTGGATCAAGTGGCCTTAGAATAATTAATAAGGGGGGGTTGAATTAATTATTCCTAAACCTTTACTAATTAAAAATTACTCTTCTAAGGCTTTTACTAAGTTGTTAAGAGAATAAGGAGTAGAAGAGAAACTTAACAGAAAGTAAAAGCGGAAATTAAAATGCACAGCGGAAAGTAAAAGAGTAGGGAAGAAGGAGACAAACACACAAGAGTTTTTATACTGGTTTGGCAATAACCCGTGCCTACATCTAGTCCCCAAGCGACCTGCGATCCTTGAGATTTCTTTCAACCTTGTAAAAATCCTTTTACAAGCAAAGATCCACAAGGGATGTACCCTCCCTTGTTCTCTTTGAACCTAGTGGATGTACCCTCCACTAGAACTGATCCACAAGAGATGTACCCTCTCTTGTTCTCAGTCAAACCCAAGTAGATGTACCCTCTACTTGTACCCCAAAGGATGTACCCTCCAATGTGTTAAGACAAAGATCTCATGAGGTTAAACCTTTGATACTCTGTGAATGGGGAAATAAAAGAATTCTCAGGCGGTTAGTCCTTTGAACACTTTTGTATAAGGGAATGGGAAGAATCAAAAGAATTCTCAGACTGTGTCGTTTTGAATTCTTTGACAAGGGAGAAGGGAGACACAAAAGAATTTAGGCGGTTAGTCCTTTGTTCTTATGGAAAAGGGAGAAGAGAGACACAAAAAGAATTCAGGCGGTTAGTCCTTGACGAATTCTTTTTCGCAAAGGGAGAAGAGATGAAAAGAATGAATAGCACAAGTTTTCAAGGTTTAGAAAACCAGAAAACTTTGGAAAGCTTTTGGCACAAAGAAGAAGAAGAAGTTCAAAGAGATTCAAGGCTTGTAAAGGATTGTATAAGACAGATTGGAAAAGTATAAAAGTATATTGAAAAGCAAATCAAAGCCTTGCTTTTATAGACTCTTCATGTCTGGCCAAGAGGACCATTTAGAAGAGTTATAACTTTTAGAGAAACTTAAAACTAATTTGAAAAAGTCAAAAATCATTTGAAGAGTTACATCTTTTGATTTATTCAGAAACAGTCACTGGTAATCGATTACCAAATCAGTGTAATCGATTACACAAGGCTTTTATGTGAAAGGATGTGACTCTTCACATTTGAATTTGAATTTCAACGTTCAAAGGCACTGGTAATTGATTACCAAAACATTCTAATCGATTATAGCTTTTTGAACTTAATTGGAACATTGTAAATTCAATTTGAAAACTTTTTCAAAAACATTTTGCTACTGGTAATCGATTACAGTAATCTGGTAATTGATTACCAGAGAGTAAAAACTCTTCGGTAAACATGTTTTGAGAAAAACCATGTGCTACTGAATTTTTGAGAAAACCTTTTCATACTTATCTTGGTTAAGCCTTCTCTTGATTCTTGAATCTTGAGTCTTGAATCTTGATCTCTTGAAATCTTGATCTCTTGAATCTTGATTCTTGATTCTTTCTTGAATATCTTGAACTCATTCTTTGATTGACCTTTGAGCTTTTTGTCATCACCTTTGTCATCATCTTTTGTTATCATCTTTGTTATCATCAAAACATCTTTGAATCACTCTTGATTCATCATGAAGCTTTGCTTCTACACTTTCGGAATCCCTTTTCACACATCTTCACCATTAGGATTTGCTAAATAATGTCCACAAAGAGAGAAACATCCCTCACACGTTCACATAAAATGGAGGCTACAATCTTTTCTCCTTTTTTCTAACGCTTGGAAACTCTAACAGAGCAAACAGAGGAAAAACTTGAGGATTCTTAGGGAACTACTAGAGATGCAGCTATCATTGCCGGACTACACACGTGAGCCCGCTTAGAGGTAAGGGATGAATTTATCGCAATTGGGGTTAAAATAAACATGTCTAGGAATCCTTAGGGGATCAAATTGGGGTTTTTTTTGGATGTTTATTGTATTGTAATTCTTTTTGCATAATTATGTGAATTGTTTGAGGGATTTTACTCCCCATGTTGTGAGAAACATTTTTGTATGATTTGTTTGTGTTTTGGATGAGATTTAGCGTGATAAATAATTATATTGGGATCGTAAAATTGTGATTGAAATTGTGTATAAGTGATAAATTAAATATGTGATGAATTGTGAAATAACATGTTGCTTCGAGATTATAACATTGTTATTGAGATTGAGTATAAGTGTAAAGTTGAATGTGTTAATTTGTGAGATACACATAAATATGTGATGGTGGATTGTGACATTATGAGATATTAAATTGTGGACATGAGATTTGATTGTAAATAAGTATGTGGTTAACACTTAATGTGACAATACTTGTGATGTGAGCTGTGAATTATACAATAACTCAACCAATATTTATCTTGAGAAAAGTGTTTATGTGCAGTGTTAAAGGGAAAGTGTAGGATTCCTAGTTAGGAACCAATGTTAAATTCTAGCGCAATGTGTTAAACGTGTTTGAAACACGAGTGTGAGATCGTGGGTAATGTATAATTCATGAGCAGTGTCTACATGCAAAAATTGTTATAGGGGTTGGACGAATGAACATGTGTAGGGGTCTTTATAGGATTAAATTGAGGTTTATTTTGGGATGTTTATTGTATTTTAATTCTTCATGTATGATTATGTGAAATTGTTTTTGGAGTTTTACTCCCCGTGTTGTGAGAAGTATTTTTGTATAATTTGTTTGTGTTTTGGATAAAATTAGTGTGATAAATAGTTATATTGGGATCATGAAATTGTGATTGAAATTTTGTATAAGTGATAAATTGAATGTGATGAATTGTGGGATAACATGTTTCTTTGAGATTATAATATTGTTATTGAGATTGAGTATAAATGCAAAATTGAACATGTGTCAATTTGTGAGATACACGTAAACATGTGATGGTGGATTGTGACATTATGAGATGTTAAATTGTGGACATGAGATTTGGTAGTGAATAAGTATTTGGTTAACACTTGATGTGACAATACTTATGTTGTGAGCTGTGAATTATACAATAACCCGACCAGTGTTTACCTTGAGAAAAGTGTTTATGCGTAGTGTTAAAGGGAAAGTGTAGGATTCCTAGTTAGGAACCAGTGTTAAATTGTAGCGCAATGTGTTGAACATGTTTGAAACATGAGTGTGAGGTCGTGGGTATTGTATAATTCATGAGTAGTGTCTGCATGCAAAAAATTATTTTAGGGGTTGGACCTGAATCAGGAAGATGAGACCCTAAAGGATTCTTCGGAGTCTAGGCCTTAAGGGTAAAGACACTCGGTTTGAGTGCTCCTTTAAGCCTATGTTGATCTCATATGGTTGGAGCATTATCACAAAACAGAGTGACCTTGACTGGTCACCTTATGATTTTACTTAGGAGAGTGACCCGACATACCCATTGTGTGGTGTGTCTTGTTATGTACTCCTAAGCGCCCCAGGGTGATTTTTCACTGACATGGTACCACATTGCATATAGACTTAAGTCTTAGTATAATTGTTGCATAATGCTTGCTAATTGTTTATTATGAAATTGATGAGTGTTATTACGTCTTGACCTGAGTGTGTGATTCATGTGTAATGTGATGGGCAATTGAAAAATGAATTTTAAATGATAAAGTGGTAAAGTGGCGTGAGTTGTATTAAATTGAGCTATGTTATAAATACTTCTATAATTTATTTGGATTTTGTATTCTTTTTAGAAATGTGATAATTCACTCCTTATGTGCTATTTGTGTTTGGATCCTATGATGATCTCGAACCTTGTGTTGGTGGGAGCAGATGACTAGGTGGATGACTTTAAAGAACCTCGTGCTAGAGGACGCTAGGACACAATGCTCTGATAGGATGTGACATTGGGGATTATTTTTATTTTATTTTAATCGCTTGATGTTATTTTATTTTATTTTACCTCACTTATTTAACAAAATTCTTTTGTAAACTTTGACAACCTTGCTCCGAGCCGAATATGTATTTTTATAAGTTTTATTTGACGATATTAAAGCGAATGTGAGCCTTTTATCCTTTTGAAATGCTTTTATTTAAATGTTTTTAAAAACTATTAATTAATTCTACATTTTTATTCCTTTTATTATTAGTACATATATGTGTGGGGTAGAGGGTGTCACAGATGTTTATGGAGAATTGGTAATGAAGAGTAAGTATATGTAGAAAAAAAAAGATAAATGGCTTCCAATTAATATGGGAGAAAAATCCCACCCTCTAAAGGTGATCAGGTGAAGGATGATATGAGAGTTTGTGACCTGTTTGATCATGCTTCCAACTCTTGGAATTTTGATCTGATTAACAACATTTTCTCCGTTGACACTGCAACCCATATCCAAGCACTTAGTGTTCGAAGATATCAAGAAAGTGGCATTCTAGTTTGAAAGCATTCAGAGAGTGGTGAATATTGAGTCAAAACTGCACATCACATGATCCATAGTGGACTAGACTCAAATGGCATCAATTAGTGCAAGAAGTGACAGAACTTGGCAACTTATATGGACTTCTAAAGCAAAACCAAAGTGTAAAACTTTTGTGTGGAGGATGGCTTTTGATATTCTCCAAGTCAGAGAAAAGTTGAGGATCAAGCACATTGTGGACAACCCTTCATGTCCAATGTGAGGTGCTGGCGAGGTGTTTGTTTATCATGTTTTGGTAGAATGCTATGTGGCCCAGTAGATATGGTTTGCTTCGAGTCTGAGCTTGCAGGTAAACTTGGGACAATTCTCAACTTTTGAAGCATGGATGCCAACTACTATTAAGCAGGAAGAAGAAGTTGTTTCTTTGTTTTTTCTTAATTGCATGAGCCATAGGGTGGAGCATGAATCAAAAATTTCTCAAAGGTGAATCTATTGATGTCCACAACGTTCTTCAAAGAGAAAATGATGTTATGCCACGAAAAAGGAATGACCAAAACCAAATTGAGAATCACCAAGAAGAACCCCAAATCTTTAGGTGGAAGGCACCAGTAAAAGGAGTAGTCAAGGCCAACTTTGATGTCTTAGTTAAGGAGAATGGTGGATCGAGCCTTAGGGTCATTTTTTGAGACTCAATAAGCCAAGTGCCAACAACAACTAAGGTTATGGAAGGAACTAGGCACCCTAACACTACTAAAAACAGGTCTTCTACATCGGTTATAATGGCCATTTTACATCGGTTATGACGCGTGGTGGTAGACCCCTGTCGTTGAATAACAACATCGGTTGAAGAACCGTCTTAGAATTGTGGACATTCTACATCAGTTCTGAAGGTACAAACGATGTAGAATGTGGACATTCTACATCAGTTTTGCAGGTATAAACGATGTAGAATGTGGATATTCTACATCGTTTGTACCTTTAGAACCGATGTAGAATGTCCACTTTCTATATCGTTTAGTTGAATAACAACATCGGTTGAAGAACCGTCTTAGAATTGTGGACATTCTACATCAGTTCTGAAGGTACAAACGATGTAGAATGTGGACATTCTACATCAGTTCTGCAGGTATAAACGATGTAGAATGTGAATATTCTACATCATTTGTACCTATAGAACTGATGTAGAATGTGGATTCTACATCGTTTGTACCTTCAGAACCTATGTAGAATATTATTTTTTTATTTATTATTTTCACGAAATTTTTGGGGCGTTCTAGCTAGGTAATGTCTCATATGAGACTTAATTTATAAACTCATGTCAAATTTCAGCTATCAAAATAGTTAATGAATAAGTACAAGAAGCTACCTTGCTTGTATATATGTTTTAGTAGCTAGTAGTACATAGAAAAAAAAAACTTATAGTTAAATAACAATTTTTCATTTCACTCACACAAGGTATATATACAAATATATAGTTATGATCTAATAGCCACATTCAACAATTTTATTACCTTTGTCCGCATCTATATATACTTGATTCCCATTTTCTCAAGCCATGCTTTTGTTGAGGATTCAGTAAGCTCTTTATTGACCCCAAAATGTGTCTCTATATGACGTGCTGGCTTAGAAGTTCCCCTAATTTGAAAATATTGATCAACCACAGACTGCAAATCATTTGCTTCCACGTGATGAGACTCAAAATTTGGTTCACCAGATCTAGAGCTTTTTATGATTTCTACCTTCCTGAGCAATTTTCTGAGAATTGTCATGGAAGGATCCTGCAAAGCAACATAAATATATCACTTAACAATGTGCACAATGGCCAAAACAAAATCATAGATAGTTAATAAAAGTACGTTGACAGAGAAATATTTTAAGTTTATTGTTTACCAACCATACACACAAGCTTCTCTTGAAGTGTAGGAATTTGGCTTGGAAACCAACAAAGGCATCAGAATACGATTTTTCACACACAGAGTCACCAATGTAGATCCTACTCCAACAATTTATAGTGCTACCCTTAGATCACGAAAGGGAGTGGATATCAGTCAAACCTACTAGAGTATATAAGTTTTTAACTAGGAAATCAACTGGTATGAGAAACATAGAAGCTGTTTATTTCTTTTTAAAAACTTTTGAACTAGGAAACCAAAATCATAGAAGCGTATTATCAACAACACAGGGAATCAATTGGTATGCCATTTTTTCAGCTTAACAAAATGTTTTCATCATATAACCAAGTTCACTAAAAAACTTCAAGTAGAATGACTTTTATGAAGCAGTAAATGCTAGATTGCAAGTTATTATAAAAAATAAAAAATATATCTACATTAAGCTAAATTGTAATTAACAGCTAAATCTGCAACCACTAAATCTGCAAGTTATTATAAGAGTCCTTAAGGTATAAAATTAATTTGAGCAGAGATGGAATTACACACATACCTGATTTTCAAGTTCAATATTGCCATCTTGATGAGAGTATTCCAAAATCATACATATCAACAGATCAGTGGGTGTACACACCTTTAAATTTCGTGCACATTGGTCAATCAGGCAAGGAAAGAAGCCATGACAAACAAGTCAACCATTTGCCTTTAAGAAGAGAGGGGACTGGGGATGGAGATCAGATAAATATTTCTAGTTAACACATTCAAAGAAAAATTACCTGGTAAGGAAGATACTTCATTGACTCAACCATTTTGGTTGCTAGTGAAAGAGCTAAAGCTCTCTCTTCCTAATTTCAACAAAGAAAGCTTGTAAGGAATGCAGGTTAACACATTTATTCAACACTTTCTGGTCCCAAAAGAGTTACCAATGTCGTGTACAATATAATGAAATGTATTAGTTGAGATTCACTAATAAAGTTTTCAGCACCAGGTGAATATCTTTTAATAAGATTTTTAGCTCCCTTTTTTTTTTTTTGCCTGAAAGAAATCATTATAAACACACATGTGGAAAAAGAAGTGGAACAAAGTTGTTCAGATATTTTCACCTCAACACTATTTTTGTTTTTATCCTAATATTTATCACCCCTTACTTAATTAAAAAATTATAAGAATTATAATTAATTAAAAAATCAAAACAATTACTACTTAAAACAATTACTAATTTATTTTACTAAATATTTTTACTTCAATAAATTAAATTAATAACTTTCATTTTTAATTTTTTCCAACTACATTTTAAAATTTCAATCAAATTAATTATTAAATACTACTCCCTTTATTTTTTGAAAATATATTGCTTCTATTAATTTATCTATCATTTGAAAAATTAAATATCATATTTATTATTTTACATATATAATTATTATGAAGTGAAACGGAAAATAAGTAAAATAGAAACTCCATAAAATTTTTAAAAGGCAACTAGAAAGATAGAGAGAAGAATATTATGAAACAAGTCATTTATTATAATACAGAGAGAAGAATATTGTTCAAGTCAATCTGGTTTGGGTTTGTCAAGGATAATCTTGCAAACTGATTTTCAGTATAGTGAGGCAGCTTGCTATTTATACACAGCTAGTCTCCAAAATAATTTAGACTAAACACGACTAGAAGCCAACTTCAGCCTCATGATTTGTATAGGGGAACAACTTGATTAAATAATCTTCCATAGATATAGTATATTAAGTTATTAACACGTGTTTTGCCATTCTTCCACTAATTCTGAGCCTTAGTATATTATGAGAGGTTAACAAAAGTGAATAGTAAAATAAATTGATGGTATCCTTGTTTATATTTTTCTAATAATCTTATATGGTACAATGTTATTGTTATGTTTAGGATCTATATGTCATTATCACTCTATACACCATGGTATAAAAACTGTTATGTTTGTAAATTGATCCTTCTCTTTTCTGCATATGATGTAGTATTTCAATGGTCAATGATATTGGAATCATAAAGAGATTAATCGTTCTTTTATGCCCTGTTCATTTTTATCCACCTATTGGGGTGAGGTTTTGTCGTTGTTGTTGTATGCCAAGTTCATTTTTTGGGAAGTTTAAGCTAGTTCCATTGAATGAGTTGTATGCATCATTTTATTACTTGCCCTATAATTTACAATTTTTTAATTTGGGCAACGGTTTAAATATCTTGGGTCTGTAATACAGGATGATGGGGAAATTGAAGGGGATGTGAATCATCGCATTCAAGCAGGATGGATGAAATGGAGAAAAGCATCGGGGGTGTTATGTGATGCAAAGGTACCGATCAAGCTAAAGGGAAAGTTTTATCGGACTGCGGTAAGACCGGCGATTTTGTACGGAACAGAATGTTGGGCGGTCAAGAGCCAACATGAGAATAAAGTAGGTGTAGCGGAGATGAGGATGTTGCGGTGGATGTGTGGTAAGACTCGACAGGATAAAATCAGAAACAAAGCTATTAGAGAGAGGGTTGGAGTAGCGCCTATTGTAGAGAAGATGGTGGAAAATAGACTTAGGTGGTTTGGGCATGTAGAGAGAAGACCGGTAGACTCTGTAGTGAGGAGAGTAGACCAGATGGAGAGAAGACAAACTATTCGAGGCAGAGGAAGACCCAAAAAGACTATAAGAGAGGTTATCAAAAAAGATCTCGAACTTAATGATTTGGATAGAAGTATGGTACTTGATAGAACATTATGGCGGAAGTTGATCCATGTAGCCGACCCCACCTAGTGGGATAAGGCGTTGTTGTTGTTGTTGTTGTAATTTGGGCAACGGAGTTATCCATTTTCGAGCAATGTTGCTTTGATAATGGTTTAGAAATCTACATTTAGATATGAATGCCTACTTGGGTGGATTTGTCGCTGCACTAATAGAGGACCCTGTTTGGGTCATGAACGTGGTTCTTGTTCAGGCTAAGGTTAACACACTTGGAGCCATATATGAACCAGGCTTGATTGGAATATATCATGACTCGTTAGCACCATATAATAGTACCTTGTCCCATGTTGGATGAATCTATCTCTCTCTGTTTCTAATATGCTTAATGAGTTGCTTGATTCTCTTGCAGGTGTGAAGCAATGTCTACTTATCCTAAAACTTATGATCTAATTCATGCTGATTCAGTGTTCATGCTGATATTTTTAGTGCATAACTTCTTTTTTCTTAAATTATTTGTCGGTTTTAGACTTTTTTGTTTTTAAGGAAATAGTAAAATATATTTAATTCCTCTACTAGTAATATAAAACTTAAGAAGACATACCTTGTTCCTCTTTTCCAAGCCACCAATGATCCTATCAATGGCTGCCTCAAAATGTTCCATTGTGACTTGTGTTCCTTCACCTCTTGCAGCAATCAGAGCAGCTTCATTTTCAGTCACAAAAGTCTGTGAAATAGCGAAGAAGTTATAGGAATGATCAACATATTTGGCAAGAATTTGCCCATACATAGCTTCATTTTCAGCACTAACAGCACCAACTAAAATGGGTACAATTTTCACCTGGTGCCTGCATCAATATTTGGCAAGATATGGCAACTAGGTGCATTTCCGTGGTATGTGCAGCTTCATCAACACGAATATCCATCAACTGAAATTTCCTTGTATTCTCATCATATTATCTAAACAAATTTTATTTTATCAACATGTTTTTGAACAAAAAAATATCCAAACAAAAAAAATGAAGTAGCTGTTTAAGAAGTTGAAATGAACTAGTAACAGGTGGTAAATGCTTGTAGTTCATCATATTCTCACCCAAACTCTGATCAACCTATATTATAAAAAAAATGAAGAAACTAATAACTAATGTTTATCGATAATGCTTGTAGTTCACCCAAGGCCAAGTGATGTGTCATCATTTTCTCATATTTCTTAACCCTTTTTGTCACCATTTTAATTACTGATTAGTCTTAATTGTCAAATTAATTATGCAGTTTTATCATTTGGGCCTACTGGATTAATTTTGTGTTTTTAATTTAATTTCAGGAGAATTATAAGCAATTGAACTTGAATCCAGAATTGGGCTTGGACTTGAAGAGAACAGACTATTTTATTCTACCAAATTTTATCTTATCTAGATATTATTTAGATTTGATCTCATCTAGATATTATTTCATCTAGATCTTATCTTATCTAGATTTTATTTTATTTATGGGCTTAGATTTAAAACAGATTTGTAAGCTTTGGGGCTGAGAACTATATAACAGCACCAAGGTCTAGTTTAGGCTCTCTTATCTCTGCTCTCTCCTCTCCTCTCTCTCTTTTTCGTTTTAGTTTTAGAGTGCTACTCTCAATTCGTTTTAGTTTCTTTTTCGTTTTGGAGAATAATTCTAGTTTTCTTCGTTTCTACTACAATTTTTTTTTCTATTGATTAATGGAAGACTAAGTCTCTAACGTTGTTTTCTCTTAAGGATCAAGCACAACTTTCTTTGAGGTTCTATTATTACTATTAAATTCTGATCAGCTTCTCCTCTTCACTAATTATTTTGTATTTGTTGCTATTAATCCATGCATGCTTAGTGCTTGATTAATTGTCTCTGCGCTTAATTTATGTTCATGCTTAATGATCGTTCATGATTAATTGATGTATGTGTTGCTTAATCACATAATGAATGTCTTATATTAAATTTTGCTTAGTAATTTAATTTAGGGTTGGATTAAGTGGTTGAACTGATAAAGGATAAATTCTCGTAACCTCGGATAAGAGACTTGCTTGTGAATCAAGGGGAAGCAACGTGTTTTAATTCTGATATTTTCTAATTCAAATTTATTCGCTGTTTAATTTACAAAAACAAACAACCCCCCAATTCGTTACTGTTTTATTACTATCTGTTATGAGCATTTGGTTGACCATTGCTCGTTGGGAGACGACCTAGGATCACTTCTTAGATACTCCATTTTTAATGTTTATTTGATTCGGGTACGGCCTCGATCACCAAGTCACATCATTTCTAACATGCACATAATATACCTTTTTTTAAGGTCCGACAAACTTCAGAGAAATCGCCAGGAGAAATTCTTTTAGTTGATGCAAGCTTTGTTAGATCAGCAACAACCTCCTTCTGTTCAGACCATTTGGTAGCTTTCTGAATATTAACAAGACATATTCAAACTCATATAGCTAAAATAAAGGTGCATTAGTTACTGAGTACAATCCAAGAGATGGGGCAGAAAACTAACAACTCCATCCCAAAATCCTGACTTCTCTAAAGGAGTCAATATATCAACAGGATCAACAAGTTCATATTCATCGATTTCTTGAGGAGCTGATAATCAAAGTATTTGAAAAATGAGAATAATAGTAGTACAAAGGAGAGACATGTTAGCATGTCTGAGAAAAAGAAAAACATACTCCAGATACTAAATTTTACATACCATCATTCCCAGATTCTTCAGAAGGGCCAGGACCCACAACCTCTGACACAGCTTCTTGTTTAGGTTCTTTATCTTGCTCAGATCTACAACATGAGAGAAAAAAATGGTAATCATACATTGATTCACGCGACTGGTGTAAGCATCAGCTGTGTTTGCTAAAAGTTGGTCACAGTCCAGTGGCTAATGCCTTTTGTTACTAAAATAAAACCTTACTAAGCATGTTGGAATCTAGAACGACCACCTAGAATTATGTCATTTGACTTCAGAAAAAACATTATATTTATAACAATGCTTGGCAGGACTTGAATATGCCTCTCTGAATTGTTTGTTGTTTGCTCATGATATTAACTTTCCCAACATTCAATTATTCTATTTCTTTGAGGAATATTTTAGCATCTATGACCTCTATATTTATGATGGTATAAAATTTATGCACACACACATATATGGCCTCTGAACTTGTTCCCTGTTATTCACTCTTCAACAAATCAATTAGCACTTGCAAAAAGGAAAAAGAAGAATATATTTATAGGTTAAGCTCTTTAGTTAGAAATTGTTTCAAGGTTCTGAACATTAACAGAAAAATGGGAACTTGGGGAGGCAATATAACACCTGAATGCACAAATCTAAAATTTCAAACAAACATTCCAAAAACAATTTAAGAGATAAAAACACAAACAGACAACTTTTACAAAAAAGACAAATTCAAAATACTAAGAACAATAAATGGGATCAAATTCAAAATAATTACAAAATAAAAGGAAGAAGTAAAAAGAATATGGATGCACATAAGTTGCAGCTACATGCATGCTGCAATGAGTATACAAAAGACCCGATCCTTGTATAGAATACTCAGGATGGGAAAATTCAAAACCATCAAAATCAGACATCCACCTTATTTTACGGGTTGGCTTTGTTGTTCCTGTAACATTTACAAGCTCTGCCTCTAGCTCTTTTTTCTACAGAAATGGGGAAAAAGGTACTCTAAGATTTGGATATGGAGGAGAACATAACAAATCAAAACAACAACAAAAATAGACAACTTGTTTAGCTTACCATTGTGTCTCTCATTGTCTCAAACAAAATTGATTTTACACTATCTTTACCAATCCAACGGCAAAGTTCAAGAGTCAACCCTTTAGAGGATGCACGAACATTTTGATCTTGATGATCAAAGAGTTCTGGAAGCATCTTCAAAATTCTTTTTGGGGGCACAATTTTTGCTCCAAAATCACTAGCAGCATAAAAAATAATAATTGTTTAACATTCATAAAAAAAAGAAAAGTATTATATATGTTGCATCAAAGAGATCTCAAACCTTAAAGCTTGAAACATAACATCTATTGTAGGTACCACCGCTTTAGCAACTTTGTTTTTTATCGCTTTCTCCATTGCATCCTAAAATAACCAAAAAGAGAATTCACCATGTAATACGTATTCTGAATCGGTAATAAAGAAAATGGAAAACAAGGACAATTGAAATAAAAAATAGTATGCAGGATCAAACCATGAAAGCATACGCAGAAATGGACCCCTAAATATATATTTTTATCAAAAAGGTTTTTCCTATTAATAGTTGATAGTTCTTGCATATAGCAAACCCTTAAGAAAATTAAATATATATATTATATATATATATATATATATATATATATATATATAATCAAAACACCGTCTAACACTCATTCTTAGGACAGGGATAACTGGACAAGTAACCCATGGATGATTAAACAATCCCTTGTTGTCTTCAAGACTAGGACAACAAATATTTGCCTTTCTAGTTTGTAGGGTCTATAAAGAAAAGAAAAAAACCCAAGATAAATCATTCATTCAATCATAAGTGAAAGAAAACATGAAGAATATAATTTCTAAAAATACTATAACTAAAACCCTTTGTGTTAAACATTGTAATCTCAACCAATAATTGGGTGATAGAGGGAGAGTTTTCCATTCCCAGCGGCCCCAAAGAAAGACAAATTTCGAAAGAATCATATACGCGGACGCAAATTAAAGTTGGTCTCTTCACTACCATTGGAGTTTGAAAAAAAAAATTCCAAGAATTATATAGCCCAAAGACAAATTATTTTGACCTCCCTAGTTTCAAAGAAAAAAAATATGGAATAGAAAGTTTAATAGCAAGAATGAGCACTGACTATTGCCAACAAACTAAACAACACAACTATCAATATAACAAAAAGCATAACCACTGACCATATGCACAATTTTTCTAAATTTCTATTTAGAACTATTTCCACTCTCCGAAACTCAGAATTCATCAAAGATTTTTAATTCAGCAAAAAAGATTGAAACTTCAAACCATTATTGGAAGGGGGAGGCTTATGCTCGAGAGCGCTTCGAGCCTTGTTCTCTCCGGACTCGAGGGCACGCTCCAGAGAAACAATTGCAGTGACGGAGGAGTGAGGGAGATTCACGAAGCGCTTTATCACTATCGGGAACTGCGACATCTGAACGCCGTGGTCGGAGAGGACCTCCGTCTCCACGTGAGGTTGCGAATTAGGGTGGTTGTGGTGCATTTGGTCCTCTGAATCGTAGTCGCATTTGGTGAGGTCTTCCTTTTCATTGGGGTTTTCTTTGTCGCCGTTGTCCTCCTCCTCGTGCTTCTGGTGGCGCTGACTGATTTGCGAATCTCTCTTGTGCTTCCTCCATCTGGTTTGGTTCTCTACCAAAAAAAAAAAAAGCAACGAAAAGAGAAATTGAGAGAATAGTTGTGATGAGAGGAGAAATTGCGGGAATTGGAAGCGTAGGGTTGGCATTGGGGGAGTGAGGGTTTTAGAGAGGAATGAAAACCTGAAGGAGAGGTTGGCATGGCAAGAAGAGAGGGGTGGGTTTAAGAGAGGGAGAGAGAAATATTCAAAAGTGAAAATAATTCAATAAAAATGGCAATTCTTCAAAGACGGGTGGTTATAATAACCGTAGTAGTCTATACATCAACAAAGATGGTCTTTATAAAACCGCCTTTGTAACATACTTTTCAAAGGCAATTTTATAAAAACCATCATAAACAACTTTATATATTTGGCATTAATTTCAAAAATGCCACCGCATTATATACTACATCGGTTATTTAATAACCGGTGTAGATAGCGCGTTGTGAAAGCCTACTTTTGTAGTAGTGTAAGGAAGCAAAGGCACTAGCATTTTGATGGGCGATTCAAATTGCAGTTGACCTATCCTTTTAGTATATCTTTGAGATTCCAATAGTGATTCTAAAATGACTATCTTTGAGACAGATTACCTACAACTAGTCCTAGAACAGAAACATGGCAGGAAACACTATCGGAATTATATACAAGGATTTGGATGATTGTCCTTTTTTGATGGCAAATGTTTCTTTAGAAAAGATTCCGTTTACTAAAACAAGGGAAACAAAGCAGCTCATGCTTTGGCCAATATGGGTTTTTCAAACCGTGAGGCTTACTAGGTAAAGGAGGTCCCTTCTTTGGAGCAAATCATTTTAGAAGATGTAATGTTTCTTTCTTCTTCTGATTAATAAATCCTAGTATTCTATCGAAAAAAATTATTTAAGCATAATATTTATTTAATACTTTTAAGAAAAAATATCCATAATATTTGGAAATTTTTTTTATCTTTATATCTAATGCCAATTCATGTTGATCATATAGATAACCATTTTTATGTATTTATCACTAAGAGCATATATAATGTATGGTGGTTTAAATTGCTTATTTCTCATAAATTATGGGCCCTACATTGTTGGATAGATTTAAAAATTATAAAAAATTTCACTCACATGCTAAGTTTGCTTTAATTTTTCTTGTTTATCCCCAAATTTTTACTTGGAAATTACTTTTTTATTGATAAAAAATAGTTAAGCAATGTTGCTTATATAAATTAAATGTCGTCTCAAATGTTTCAACCATATTTTTTGTTAAGCAACATATCTTATTTTTAAAGCTACATGTATAAGCAATTGTGTTCTAGATGTTCTATACACAATCTTAATTAGGCTCCAATTCATCTCTATCTATGAAAGAAAAAAATTATGGTGATAAATATTTATTGGCTTAAATATATATTTATAGTAACAGAGACTTGCTTAAAACAAAAGTGAATGTTTAACTTAATTTTCTTGTTTGTCTACATATTTATGGTTTGGAAAGTACTTTTGGTTAACCCAACACATCTTATTTTTAAGGTGGTGTCAACTATCAAAGGTGGTCCTTAATATAAAGGTGGTGTCAACTATCAAATGTTCCAACCACAGTTTTTTGGTTAACCAACACATCTTATTTTTAAGCTACTTGCATAAACAACCTCATTATAGATGCCTAAAGACATTCATAGAGCATATTCAATGCTCATTATATAAACAACCTTATTTATGTCACTTCAATGTTAAGCAACTCTAGTCAATTTTGCTCCAATGCAAGTTTTTATGAAAAGTTTATTAACTCACAAATATTCCCTTATTCCATGTATTTAATATAAATGTAGCAACTCTCTCCAATAATAAAAAAACTCAAAATGACAACTTCTTAATAGAAACATCTATTGAAGGAAAGATTGATTAACTTGCTTAAAATTGAGGTGACATAATTTGAGTTACTTATGTTAAAAACATTAGAGATGATCTTAATTAAGCTCCAACTCATCTCTATTTATAAAAGAAAAAAAAAGTAAGGTGACAAATAATTATTCACTTAAATATTGTAATTTTAGTAATATGCTCGGGTGATGATTGAAGGTTGTCCATTTTTTTAATTAAAGGGATTAATGTTTGTAGATTAATTGAATACTAATCTAGTAAAATAAGATGATTTTCCCCCATAATATTTGGGTTTCAAATATTTAGTTAGTTAATTGTTCAGAAACAAAGATAAAGATGGTTCCTTAAAAATAGGAAACAAGTTTTGCAATTTGAAATTCAAAATGCACAACGGGGAGTTGTTGGAGGTTACATATCAAGCTTGAAAAAATCATTGTTTACAAGCCATGATTTGATACACCACAAGTTACTAAACTATCCATAATCGGTTGAAATCACTTCTAGTCAGCAAAATTTGTATAGAACTCACTTAGTAGGACCATAAAGTCATGCTTAGGTAGTAACTGAATACAAAAGCGTGGTTGAGTTTAGGTATACGATTTCTTAGCTTATGAATAGATAATGTATTTAAGGAGAAAATGAATTTAATCAAGCCTATTTTACATTAACGATCAAGAATTTTCTCTTATTACTAAGCATATTGTACTTATCGAAATCTAGAGCAGACTGATGTCAGGATAGACCATCGTTGGGATAGGCTCCACAATCTCCTACGTCGGATTTGTAGGTGTCCTCCACCGGAGGAATGAGAGGGTGGTACCTGTAAAAGGGACTCTAACACTCAAGTAAGTATGTGAATGATTTGATAATGAATGAAAATTGATGGTAAAACCTAGTTATTTATAACGTTGGGCGAGAGCCCGGGGTCCTTGATTGTCTGGATTGTTACAGTAGCATAACAATTCAATAGATAACTTGTAGTCACTTGATAAGCAAATACCTGCAATTTGATAAGATGATCATGACACTATCATTAAAATTCAAATATATTTATATATCAACAACTTATTGGTCCAACCACCCCAACTGTTGAGAAAATGTGTCCATGCTCCTATATTAGGAATGGCAAGAAGGGCTGACGTGTGTATTTTAATGCTACGTCATTAGCCACATCATTTATGGACCCCGGTCAGTACACATATGTAGCTGCTTTGGAACAAACTCTCTCTAAAAACCAATCATATTCTTAGAAAATGCCTATTAATTTCTCCCTCAATTAATCAGGAAACAACCTTATATGGATGATGATCTTCCTTCGACATATATGACACTTACGAATTTTTTATCCACACTCTGAACAAGTTTGTGTTTAAACCACTTATAAATCATCATTCCATGAAAATGAAATGAGAAAAACAAAATGGTAGTGTTTTTTGGAGTTTACCATGTGTCCACAACCAAAGGTCATGTTTTTTTCATTTATTAGGAAAATTGAACAATCCTACATAATTGTAAAAGTAACTTTAGTTCTCTTGGGTAAGCTAGTCATGACAAAAACATTTGGTCTATAATTCTGAAAATTATGTAATATCCATTTATAAATCTTTTAAGATTTGTTATAAAGAATGACATGTGATTCCTTATTAAACATAGATGTTGTGAGTAACATGTTCTTTTGAATGTAATAAACTTGTTAGAGCTAGAGTAATCACCCCTATAATATAATGAATTCTATCTTGTGTAGGGGTAGTGACAAATGTGTCACTAATTAAAAATCATACGATCAATATAATCAATTCTTGTGTAGAGGTAGTGACATTTTCTTTTGAATATAATGAACTCAGATTTTTGAAATCCATTGTTCATGACTCATTGTATATTTTTTCTTGAATATGAAAACAAAATGTTCTACTATCTTCCCATTTTTTTCTCTAGTTACTTGTCTAGTAAAGGTTAGAATTCTGCTCAAACTAATTTGTGAAGGGGAAAACTGATCAGAATTTAATATTAATAACAAAACTTCAAAGAGAGCTATGCTTAATCCTCAAGAGAAAACAACACTAGAGATTCAACCTTCCATTATCAGCAGAAACAAAATGCAAAAACGAATAGGAAATCAAAGGCAAAAAACGAAACTAGAATTTGAAGCAGAAAATGAAATTGGAGTTGCTACGTGAACAGTACCATGTGCGTGAACAGTAACACCGAAAACTGAAAACGGAACCCTACAATATCTCTCTATGTGAACAGTAACCGGACTACTCCTAAAACCCTAGCAGTTGGGCTCACTAAAGGTCACTAGGCCCCAAAGCTTACAAATATGATTTTTGGGCCCAATAACGTCTGGTGGCCCAATTACAAAAATACAGCCCAAAAAAACGAAATAAAATAAAACTGGACGACAAATAAAATTGTCTGATCTCTTCAAGTCCAAGCCGATTCAGCCCAATTCCGGATCCAAGTCCAATTGCTTATAATTCTCTTGAAATTAAATTAAAACACAGAATTAGTCAAGTAGGCCCAAATGATAAAACTGCATAATTAATTTGACAATTAAGGTTAATCAGTAATTAAAATAGTGACCGAAAGGGGTAAGAAATAGGAGAAAATAATGACACATCACTTGCTTCTCAGCATTTGATATAAATTCATTTTCACACTTCAAAATAAAACAACTGAAAAATGGAGAACACAAAATGAAATCCACCGTTTCACTTATTATAAAAATAATAATTCCCCCCTTCCTTTGTTTCTAAAACCAGAGACAACCCCCTCCCCCTCTCCTGATTCCTGTTTCTTTTCAAAAACTCACCCCCATCTCTCAAACCCTCCTTCTTCTTCCCAAATTTTCATCTCTCAACCTTTCACTCATCTTCCTCCATTAGTTCCAAAATTTATCAAGTTTATTGCATCCTTGTGTCACTCTCAAGCATGGGAAGGTGATTGGAGTAAAAGGGAACACCACTCATTTCCTTAAAATTTCTATTTGATCTCTTTAAGGTAAATTTATAATCCATTATGTTAGATAAGTATTTTATAGCATAGTTTAGTTGTGGGTTGTGTGAGAAGGGTTAGAAAACTAAGTATTAGGGATTATTGTGGTTTCCTTAAAACCCTAGGTATGCTAAATTTGAGAATTTTGCCAAATCTCTTGTTTTTTTTATATATTTTAAATGCTTAGATCCTGTAAAAAAATACAATGGTTGATCCTCCCAACTGCATTGGACGACATTGGTTGCGTTCTTTTTGTGTGAGTAGCTAATCTACTTAGCGACATCTTTTTTAAATTCTTTTAGGAGAAGAAAGTAAACTTCAAAATATATTCTTTTATGATCTTTGAAATTTTAGGAGTACTTGAGGATAAAGTAAAATGTTTATTTTCGCTTGATTGGAATTTATTCTGAGATTTTCGATAAGGAATTTAAGAATGAATATTGGATTATATTCTATTTTATTTTATTTATTGTGAATTCGTAATTGATCGTCATTCGCTACAATGAAGAAATAATGCAGCCTATGAGTCAAACACTCATAGTATATATATATATATATATATATATATATATATATATATATATATATATATATATATATATATATATATATCTGTTGTTTGCTACAACAAATAGATAATGTAATCTATGAGTTAAATACTCATAGTATATGTGTGTGTATGTATTTTTGCGTTTGCTGCAACGAAAAGAAAATATTGCCTATGGGTTGAATATCGATAATTCCTAAAGATTTGTTCACTACAACGAAGAGATTATGCAACCTACGAGCTAAATGTTGTAGTTCTATAATTACCGTTCGCAATAACGAAGAGATAATGTGGTCTATGTGCACATAGTGGAATGAAAGTTTGTTTATAAAATTATTATTCTTGAATACACGTTTATATGTATTTCTAAAAGTTTTCAAGGGAGCATACAATAGTTTCTAAAAGTAAGTTGTATTTGTTTTGCTTTTATTTAATGTCATTTAAATTATTTTTGGACGTAAAAACTCTGCTGAATTTTTCGGTTGATCTTTTAATTGTGATTTAGAGTTAAAATTCTTAGGCTAGCAAGACTGAGGAAATTATATTTTTTGTACCGGTCATGGTCTGTGAGTGGTTCATGAAAAAGTTGGTATCAGAGCTTGGCTGATAGGTCATATAGCTGCATTATTTGGTTTCTCATGGAATCTTGTTTGTAACTTGTGTACCCGAACACAACTTACATGCAAGAGGCTATGACAATCCACTGTTAGACTGGATTTTTTGTCTTTGTGTATTTGACTCTAAGTTTGTTTTTCTAGTTCTTCCTCATAATTTAATCTTTGATCCTTACTCTTGTGGTCATGGACATGGTGGCGATCATGGTCGGGGAAGACATGGTAGGGGTGATGGCATGCCAGAGGTTGAGATTCCTAGAGCTACATGTGGGAACCCAACACTAGCTCAATTAAATGCTAATATGCAAAATATGCAAGAAATATTGCTACAATTAGTTGATGTGGTTGGGGAACGAAGACAACAACAAGCAAAGCAACAACAACCAGTTTTTGAGACTAGTCAGGATGGTGCACATCACAAGCAGCCACTGGTTCAGCCTACTGTGGCGGAGGTCCCTTGAGTTCATTCACAAAACTTAATCCACTAACTTTCAACAGTTCATACATTCATGAGGATCCTCAAAACTTTATAGATGAGGTGTCATCGGTATCTTAAGGTTTAGGTTGCTCCCCTACTAGGATGGTGCAGTTTGCAACTTTTCATTTGCATGATGTAGCGAGGGGATGGTATGAGACCATGCTCCTTACAAGACCAGCATGATCACCTTTTTTAGCATGGGATGAGATTTTCGAGTTGGTCCTAGCTCACTTTTTTCCTCAAAGTGTTAGAGACAATAGAGAACGAGAGTTTGAGACACTTGTGCAGATAGATCAGATGTCAGTGATGGAGTATAATGTCCAATTCATGTGACTTTCTAGATATTCACCACACTTGGTGGCTACTGAGAAGTTATGAGTTCAAAGGTTCTTGGAAGGTTTGAAGATTTACTTGTTCAGGGTGATTGCAGGACATGGTGACATGACTTATGATGAAGCCCTAAATAGGGCTTTAACTATTGAGTGAGGAAACAACGAAAAGGGTGGAAATTCTTGTGACTCACGAAAGAGGTTTCACTTGGAGACATCCCATGGTGGCCATCAGGGCAATGGTGGTGGAGATTTTAGAGATAATACTAATCAACATCGGTGAGGCCAACATGGAGGTTGACTGTCGTAGGTCATTAAGCTATCCAGGCAGCTAGTATAGCTCATAATCGAGGTGTTTCACAACATCGTACAACTTCTTATTGGACCCCTATTACTTGTGTTATGTGTGGAAAAGCACATACCGGACCATGCATGCAAGGATCGACATGTTGCTATCAATGTGGACAAGTTGGACACTTTGCTAGGAGTTGTCCTATGTCATCTTTTCAGCTATTTTCTAGCGGAGTGGCAACACCTATGGTCCAAATGGGACAGTCTAGTGGTTGTAGATCACGTGCACTAAATGGACCACATCGGGGTGGTAGAGGATCAGGAGGCAGAGGACAGGGACAAACAAGTGGAGGGCAGGCTCATGTGTTCATCTTGACTCATTAGGATGCCCAGGCATCAAATTACATTGTGACAGGTATACTTTCCATAGACTCTCGAGATGCATGTGTTTTGTTTGACTCCAGAGCTACACACTCCTTTATATCTCCCTTCTTTGCAATAACTTTACGGACAGATCCATCACCTATAGGTGAACTTTTGATAATGGCTACACCAATGGGTCACTCTTTATTAGCAAATTCAATGTACAAATCCTATGAGATTTTGTTAGAGGGAAAATCGTTGATGGTAGATCTTATAGGTTTGGATATGGTAGACTTCGATGTCATCTTAGGTATGGATTTATTGGCTTCTTGCCATTCTACTTTAGATTTCCACAATAAAGTGGTGAAGTTTGATATGTTAGGGGAACTGACCATTGTGCTTCAGGGTGATCAAAGTTGATCATCGAGTAACTTGATTTCAGTGGTAAAAGCTCACAGGTTGTTGAGGAAGGGTTGGCAAGGGTACCTGGAGATGATAAAAGATGTTAGCGTTCCAGTAGCAAAGTTGGAGCAAGTCCCAGTGGTATGTGAATACCTTGATGTTTTCCCTGAAGAGTTACTTGGTATACCGCCAAATAGGGAGGTAAAGTTTAGGATTGATTTGCTTCTAGGAACTCAACCCATATCTGCACCTCCATATCAGATGGCTCCAACTGAGCTTAAGGAGTTGAAGGAGCAATTGAGGGATCTTCTTGACAAAGGTTTCATTCGTCCTAATTGTTTCCCTTGGGGTGCACCAATGCTTTTTGTCAAGAAGAAAGATGGTTCACTTTGTTTATGTGTTTACTATCGACAATTAAACAAGGTGACCATGAAGAATAAATCTCCTTTACCTCGCATTGATGACTTGTTTGATCAACTTCAAGGATATCAATGTTAGATACCACCAATTGAAGATAAAGGTGGAGGACGTTCCTAAGATAACTTTTCATACCCGATATGGACATTATGAGTTTTTGGTTATGTATTTTGGATTAACCAATGCCCTATAGTTTCTATAGACTTGATGAATCAAGTCTTCGAGTCATTCTTAGACCACTTTGTGATAGTTTTTATTGATGATATTTTGGTGTATTCTAAAAGTAAAGAGAAGCATGAACAACACTTGATGTTAGCCTTGCAAACCTTAAGGGAGCATAAGCTATATGCAAAGTTCTCTAAATGTGAATTTTGGTTGAATAGTGTGGCCTTTTTAGGTCATGTGGTATCTAAGGACGGGATAAGTGTAGATATGAAGCAAGTGGAAGCGATTTAGGGTTGGCCCAGGCCTACATCGGTGTCAGAAATTCATAGTTTTCTTGGATTTGCATGATACTACTATCGGTTCATTAAGGATTTTTCCAAACTTGCAGCTTCTCTAACCAGATTAAGACAAAAGCAAGTTATGTTCCATTAGGATGACGCATGTGAGCAAAGTTATATTCCGTCAGTGTCTTAGACTTACCTTCGAGTGGTGCTGGTTATGTGGTTTATTGTGATGCATCTAGAGTTGGATTGGGGTGTGTTTTGATGCAACATGGAAGAGTGATTGCTTATGCTTCTAGACAACTCAAAAAGCATGAGCATAACTATGTTACACATGATCTGGAGATGGCAATAGTGATCTTTGCTCTTAAGATTTGGAGGCATTACCTATATGGTGAGACTTATGAGATCTATAGTAATCATAAGAGTCTTAAGTACATATTTCAGTAGAAGGACTTGAATTTGAGGCAAAGGAGTTGGATGGAGCTCTTAAAAGACTATGATTTCGCAATCTTGTTGTTAGACATGTGGCCTCTGATATCTTAAGAAGGGGGGTTGAATTAAGATATCACAAACTATTTCCCCAATTAAAAATTCTACTTTGATTCTAATGCAAGTTCCAAGTTCCCTTAAAGATGAATTTCTAAATGATGATTCAAATTAAACAATCTGAATGTAAATGTTAAGCAACAATAAATAAAAGAGTTTAAGGGAAGAGAAAGTGCAAATACAGTTTTTATACTGGTTCGGCAAAGTCTGTTGCCTACGTCCAGTCCCCAAGAAACCCACTTGGGAGTTCCACTATCTCACAAATCCTTTACAACTTCTGAAACACACAAGGACATCCCTTCCTTTGTGTTCAGATACCTTACAACAAGAGACTCTGAGTCTCTTTGCCCTTTTTCATAAGTAAGAGGAAGAAGAAGAAGAAATGATCTCTCTTGAAAGAGATAGATGTTACAATAAAGCACTCAATTCCTTATTTAATTTCACAAGTGTTTGGCCAAGGAATTGTGAAGATAAGATGATTTGTATTGAGAGGATGAAAACTTTAAACTCAGTGAAAAACTCTCTTAATCATTTGAGAGGATAAGAATTTTTAGGCATTCAAAAACTCTCTTAATCTTTTGAGAGGATAAAACATTTTGCACAAGCAAAACTCTCATAATCTCCTGAGAGGATAAAACATTTTGGACAAGCAAAACTCTCTCAATCAATTTCATTCCCAAGTCACACATATATATAGGCCTTTGATGGCCATTCAAAATTCAAATGAAAAGATGTGACTGCTGGGAATATTTTTCGAAACTACTCACTAGTAATCGATTACAATCTTGGTGTAATCGATTACACAGTTATTTTTCTTGAACAGTTGTGACTCTTAATTTAAAATTTGAATTTCCAACTTCAGAGTCACTAGTAATCGATTACAAGGTTTCAAAAATCTTTTAAAAAATGTTTTTAAAGCACTGGTAATCGATTACCAGTGCTTTAAAAATCTTTTGAAGGCATTTTAAATGTTTTAAGCTTTTGGTAATCGATTACAATATGTTGGTAATCGGTTACATATTTTGAAAACCTTTGAAAAATGTTTGAAATGATTTTCAGAAAGCTTTTGTACTTCTGGTAATCGATTACAATCTTTGGTAATTGATTACCAGAGATGAAACTTTAAAATCATTTGTTTTGAAAGAAAAGTAACTTGGCCAAATCTTTGTGCTTTCAAATCTAACTTATAAATCTAACATAAGAATCTATCTAGTCAATCTTACTTGAATATCTTGGATTGCTTAATGTTTACTTGAATTATCCATGAAGACAAATCTTTCTTGAAATCAAAATCTTCTTGAGTTGGTCTTGGATATGCTTGACTATTGGCATCATCAAAATCTTCTTGAAGCTTTGCTTCTACACTTGTATCATCTAGGTAAAGCAAATGTAGTGGCTGATGTTTTGAGCAGAAAGTCTATGGGTAGCCTAGCTCACATTATTGAAGTTAGGAGACCTGTATTGAAGGAGTTCCAAGATCTTGTAGCTACTGGAGTGAGGTTTGAGGTCTTAGGCACCAAATCACTTCTAGCTCATGTACATGCTCGTTCAAATTTAGTGGATACCATTAAGGTCACTCAAGGTGAAGACCCTCATTTAAAGAGGATTATGGAGGAGACACAAGTATGAAAGATTTCTGATTTTGTAGTTGATTCTGAAGGTGTGTTGCACTTTGCCACTCGCCTATGTGTACCTAATTCAGGAAGCTTGAGGGAGAAGATTATGGAGGAAGTTCATCATTCCTCTTACACCATTCATCCAGGTTCTACTAAAATGTACCAAGACCTAAAGGAGCTCTTTTGGTGGGAAGGGACGAAAAAGGATGTAGCTGAATTTGTATCTAAATGCCTAGTATGCCAGCAAGTTAAAGCAGAGCATCAAAAGTCCGTAGGCTTATTTCAGAGAATTGATATACTTGAATGGAAATGGAAAAGGATTACTATGGATTTTGTGACGAGGTTACCTAAATCCTCAAAGGGTTATGACTTAATTTGGGTGATTGTAGATCGATTGAATAAGTCAGCACATTTTTTTCCTGTGAAAACTACCTACTCAAAAACTCAATATGCCAAAATTTATTTAGAGATGATAATATCCTTGCATGGTGTGCCATTGTCTATAATATTAGATCGAGGTCCTCAGTTCACAACTCAATTTTGGAGATCTTTCCAATAAGCCTTAGGGACTAAATTGAATATGAGTACTTCTTTTCACCCTTAGACTAATGGTCAATCAAAATGAACAATACAAATCCTAGAAGATATGTTGCATGCTGGCATGCATGATTTTGGAGGTAGTTGGGATCAATACTTGCCTTTGGCAGAGCTTGCTTATAATAATAGTTATCAATCTAGTATTCAAATGGTACCTTTTGAGGCCTTGTATGGGAGGTGTTGTAGATCACCAATTGGGTGGTTTGAAGTTATAGAGCCTAGATTGGTAGGCCTAGATCTAATTCAAGAAGTTGTTGAGAAGGTCTAGATAATCTGAGATCACCTACTGACTGCTTAGAGTAGACAAAAGTCTTATTCAGATCAGAGATGTCGACCTTTAAAGTTCAATGTGGGAGAACATGTATTTTTCCGTGTGTCTCCCTTGAAAGGTATCTTACATTTTGGGCAAAAGGGTAAGCTTAGCCCCAGGTTTATTGGTCCTTTTGAGATTCTAGAGAAGGTGGGGCAAGTGGCTTATCGTTTAGCCCTCCCACTAGATCTATCAAGTGTTCACCTAGTTTTCCTTGTGTCGATGCTTCCAAAGTATGTTCATGATCCCTTCACATTATTCAACTGCACTCAGTGCAACTTGATGAGAATCTTAGTTATACAAAACAACTAGTGGCTATAGTGGACAAATGTGTGAAGCATTTACATTCTAAGGATGTTGTGTCAGTGAAAGTGGCTTGGAGAGGACCAGTTGGAGAGGAGATGACTAGGGAGCCAGAAATCATTATGCGTGAGAATAAAGTACTTGAGATCTTTGAAATTTTAGGAGTACTTAAGAATAAAGTAAAATGCTTATTTTCGCTAGATTGAAATTTATTATGAGATTTACAATAAAGTATTTAAGAAAGAATATAGGATTATATTTTATTTTATTTATCGTGAGTTCATGATTGATTGTCGTTTGCTACAACGAAGAGATAATATAGCCTATGAAATAAATACTCATAGTATATATATGTTTTCAATTTGCTAACACAGAGATAATGTAGCTTATGGGTTGAATATCCATAGTTCCTAAAGATTTGTTAACTGGAACGAAGAGATAATGCAACCTATGAGCTAAATGTCATAATTCTATAACTACTTCATCACAACGAAAAGATAATAGTGAAATAAAAGTTTGTTCATAAAGTTATTATTCTTGAATACAAATTTATATGTAGTTCTAAAAGTTTTCAAGGGAGTATACAATAGTTTCTAAAAGTAAGTTGTATTTGTTTCGCTTTTATTTAAGGTCATTTAAATTCTTTTAGGTCGACGCAAAGACTTGTGTTATGTTGTGCTCTCTTTCCTGTTTGTTTTGTATTTTAGACTCTTACTGTGACACCCTCTACCCCTCACATATATACTGATAAAGGAATAAAAATCCAAATATTAATTAATAGTATTTTTTTTTTTACATTTGTAAATACAAGTTTTTCAAAGGGATAAAAGGCTCACATTCACTTTCTTCTACAACATATTCAAACTTGTCCAAATAAATAATAAAGTTATCTCAGTTTAAGCAAGACCGTCTAAGACTTCATACAATTAATATAAAACCCTATACCTCAATGCCACATCCTATCAGAGTGTTGTGTCTCGACGTCCTTCAGAACAAGGTTCCTTAAATCAATTCACCTAGTCATCTGCTCCCCCGAACACAAAGTTCAAGATCATCACAGGATCCAAACACAAACAACACACGGGGAGTGAGTTATCACATTCCTAATTAATGGAGAAACAAGACAACTAGATATACATATCATATAAACTAAATAAAATTTACTTACACGTAATTCACGTAATTCCACCACTTTGTCATTCAAAGTTCACTTTTCATCCATCAATCACACTTTTCAATCATCAATCACATTACACAAAAATCACATTCTCTGATCAAGACATAATAACACATCAATTTCATAATAAACAATTAGCAAGCGCATGAGACAATTATGCTAAGACTCAAGCCTATATGCAATGTGGTACCATGTCAGTGAAAAACCACCCTGGGGCGCTTAAGAGTACATAACAAGACACACCACACAATGGGTTTGCCAGGCCACTCTCACTAAGTAAGATCATAGGGAGACCAGTCAGGGTCACGATGTTTTGCGAGAATGCTCCAACCATATGGGATCAGCATAGGCTTAAAGGAGCACTCAAACCCCGTGACCCCCAAGGCCTACACTCCGAAGAGTCCGTTAGGGCCTCTCCCTCCTGATTCAGGTCCAACCCCTAAAATAATTTTGCATGCAGACACTGCTTATGAATTATACAATACCCACGACCTTACACTCGTGTTTTAAACACGTTCAACACAATTGCGCTACGATTTAACACTGGTTCCTAAATAGGAAACCTATATTTTCTCTTTAACACTGTGCATCAACGATTTTCTCAAGATAACACTGGTCGGGTTATTGTACAATTCATAGCTTACAACACAAGTAATTTCACATCAAGTATTAACTACACACTTATCCATAACTAAAACTCATTCACAATTTCACATCTCATAGTGTCACAATCCACCATCACATGTTTACACGTATCTCACAAATTAACACATGTTCAACTTTACACTTATACTCAATCTCAATAACAATATTATAATCTCAAAGCAACATGTTATTCCACAATTCATCACATATTCTATTTATAAACACTGCTTATGAATTACACAATACCACAACCTCACACTCATGTTTCAAACACGCTTAACACATTGCGCTACAATATAACACTGGTTCCTAACTAGGAACCTACACTTTCTCATTAACACTGCGCATAAACACTGGTCGGGTTATTGTATAATTCATAGCTCACGATATAATTAATGTAACATCAAATGTTAACACATCCACTTATTCACAATCGAATATCATGTCCACACTTTAACATCTCATAACATCACATCAATCATCTCATAACATTTCCAATGATATTCATAAGGTACAACATACACATGTTCATAAAATTTAACCATAATATTCTCAAACTCCAACACTTAATAATTTTTGGAATCATACTATAACACTCTACAATATTATTTACATAAATTATTAATATAAATAACTACCTCTATATATATAAACTAGCATACATCATATTAAATCACAAATTTCAAAGTAAGTTTTCAATGCACAAATTCTAAATAATTATATGAACACTTTGGTCAGTTTCAATTATGATATTAATTTTTTAAATTATATATAAAAACCTAAACAGCAAGAAAAAGAGAAAATACAAAATCAATATCTCTCTCTAAATTTCTCCTTACTTTATTTTATCAATTCATATTAATTAGAAAAAATACTCAATTTATAGGGTTCACGCTCAACACAATAGCATATCAATTTCACAACAATTGGTTTGTCAAACATATATAATTCACTGTAATAATTATAAGGATAAAATGAAATTACAAAAACACCCAAAAACACATTCCAATTGATATCTCTAAGGATCCCTACACATGTTCTCACTAGTTCCCAATTGTGAATAACTCATCCCTTACCTCTAAGCGGACTCACGTGTCTTCCGACAAAGATAGCGGCATCTATAGCGGTTCCCTGAGATTCCTCAAGTTTTTCCTCCGACTGCTCCGATAGAATTCTCGAACGTCAGAGAAACGGAGAAGAGATTGATGCCTCTGCTTGTACTGTCTTCATGCGATTCTTTTTTCTCCCACCACGAATACTATCTCACAAATCCCAACGGTGAGAGTGTGCATAATTGAATTTCGAGAAACATATCCAAATTTCATGAAAATCCAACGGTTAAAGAAACCGGGATCGTAGTTTTACCGAGAAAGTTTTGGGTTTCTGCGGGAAAATAAAAAGCTACAATGCGAAGGGTTTTCCTCTAAGATCATGGGTTGAATGCTCGAAATTGGGTTGCAAACGTGGTGCTCAAATTTCACGACGATCCAACGGTGAATGAGTCCGAGATCATTATTTTTCTGAGACAGGTTTTGTGGGCTGCGGGAAAAAGAAAGGGTTTTGAGAGGAGAAGGGAAAAAAACGAAAATGAGAGGCAGAGGATGCTGAGGAGTCAGTCTGAAAAACCTAGCATGTTGCTATTTATAGCTAGGGGCATTTATGACCTATTATTTACTCTATTTATTTTTTTTATTATTTTTACTAAAAATTCTTAAATTTATTTATGAAAACAATGGGATGTTACAATTCCACCCCTCTTAAAAGAAGTTTCGTCCCCGAAACTTGCCGAAAGATCGAGAAAAAGATATCTCACATATGATTCTCAATATCAAGTTGTGTATCTAGTTGAAACTTTTTTTCCGTTACTCCGATCACAAGACTCCTCTGCACTTAATAACTAAATCCGGTGATCCTCGTTTACTCAATGATAGTATTTCATAAGTAAGTCTTCTCATGAGAGTGACATCTCAACTATAATAGAATATGAAAGACATACTATTTGGATTAGGGTAATATTATAGGAAACACGAATAACAATTTGAAACAAACAAATATACATAAGAACACGCGACTAAACACATGATTGACCCCCTTTTTTTTTTAACATGGGACGGTTCAAGAAAAGAAGGATGAAAAAAAATGTCGAGACTTTCACGCTCCATCAATCCTAGTTCACAATGACTATCGAGAATACATGATTTGCCTACCCTTGAGTCTAAGCCTCTTCCTTCAACATGATCTTTCTTACTTTCGTATACTTGACTCATAAGTCTTCAAGAAATCGTAACGGTCCAACTCTAAGATGTCCTCGTGATACTAACTGAATGAGCAAAACAAATCACTTCTCACTTCTATAAAATTGTTCAAACTTAAGTTTTACTCCCTATATAAATTTCACCAGAAAGCTTAAACTTACTCGAGTCATCTTTAACAAGCATTAAGGTTAATCCAATGAGTCCTATAATAACCTTTTGGTTTGACTACTAATTAAGAGCATTTCATCTTAATCTTAGGTTTTCTCTCATCTCAAAACAACTTCTGCCCAAGAAGGATTTGTAGTTATCTTTCACCTAGATGTAGCATACTCTAAGGGTCATCTTCATCTAACTAAAATGCATAACAAAACTCTTAGCTCGAAACATGATGCCCAAGGGTCTATAACAACCTTATAATACACATCATAATTCAAATTAACTGGAAACATACTAAACATTAATCATCAAAACCACAACAAGAGCTAACTCAGGGTGGGAGATCCTATCACGCATTCTACGAACACACATGGACATCAATCATATTATGACATGACCAGGTACACATAGAGGTCACAATAGGTACTAAGGTATTTCTTAAAGCATCCACAAACTTTTTCCATATTAAGGTAAAAAGAACTAATATTTATCTTGCTAATCATACAACTATCATCAATAATCTTTTAGGTCACCTACCTTATGCAAGAACACTCACTCTGGAATCCTTCTATACTTTACTAACTACCTTACTCTTTTCTTAAGGTTTCACATTAAACCTCTTAACTATTCTTCACAACTTTTCCAACTACTCTATATTCTTAAACAACTCTTTACCAGTCATCTCTTAGGAACTAGGATTACAATTTTCTATGGGTACCACACTCATAAGATTCTCAATTTCACACTTAGGTGGTAACTAAGCATATCCTCAGGGAGCACAAGTACTTGACTTATTAAGTTTACTTTCATCTGTAAGTACAAGGATCATGCCTACTCAAGGATTTCCTCTCGAATGCCTTAATGTGATTAACAAGAGTGAAGTCTTTCTTTATTCGTAACAAAATAACAACATCACAATATATCAAGTAGTTTAACAAGACATGATTGGAAGATGAGAAATCAATAATAAGATGAACACTCGATTGATTAGGAGACAATAATTTTGAAATAAAAAAAAATGATCACTTATTCAGAATCAACAATAATATTTCAATGAATTCTAGAAACGAAAACATGACCACAATGTACACCCATATGAGAACGTTAACAATTGCTTGATTGTGACAGAAACATCAATAATCCAAATGTTTGATGTAGGCTCACAACACAAAGAATGAATTATACTCAAGCTTGGAAGCGTAATTGAATTACTTGACTTAAGCACACAACACAAAGAATAGTTTGCACTAGAATCAGAAGGTACGGTCAAAAGAGTATTCTTTATGAAATATTTTTTTTTATGAGTCATTAAACTATAGAGTATCACCATCGCTAAGAACAAGAATCTCAAACAACCATACTCTTTATGCAATTAAGGTAAAACACCATACTACAAGTATGCATAGAATTATAAGGTTCTTATAATAAGTATACAACCTACATATAAGAAGTAAGAATTAAATAGTTAATAAGGATGTATTAAGGAATCATAAACTTCAACTACTACATTCACGACTACGCACAAAATAAAGGGAGTTAAGTAGTCATGCGTTTACACATCAAGAAAGACACACTCATCCAAGACATATATATGGTTAAAAAGGTTTTCACAACACTAATCCACACATCAAGATAGAAATAAGTTTATTAACAACATACATGCAGGAAGATAAGGGCTCATTAAGGCATTATCCATCAATATCAAGACTACTTGAATCACCCAATGGCTTGCCATAAAGTCCAACCGCACTTCGCAAATTATACAGATGGCCAGTCTCATAACTCATGACTCAACAGTGGATTTATGGTATAGCAAACATTAAGGATGCAAGGTACATACAAGCATTATTATTAAGTCTCATTTAATCATGTAGGAGAAAATACGAATAATAATTCAAGCATCTTTAACAAAAGCATTTATAAGTAACCACATAGAGTGCACATCAGAATATGATAAGCACATAACACACTGGCCGAAAGGTTCGACTTGCTCTGATACCACTAAATGTTACACCCTCTACCCCTCACATATATACTGATAAAGAAATAAAAATCCAAATATTAATTAATAGTATTTTTTTTTTACATTTGTAAATACAAGTTTTTCAAAGGGATAAAAGGCTCACGTTCACTTTCTTCTACAACATATTCAAACTTGTCCAAATAAATAATAAAGTTATCTCAGTTTAAGCAAGACCGTCTAAGACTTCATACAATTAATATAAAACCCTATACCCCAATGCCACATCCTATCAGAGTGTTGTGTCTCGACGTCCTTCAGAACAAGGTTCCTTAAATCAATTTACCTAGTCATCTGCTCCCCCGAACACAAAGTTCAAGATCATCACAGGATCCAAACACAAACAACACACGGGGAGTGAGTTATCACATTCCTAATTAATGGAGAAACAAGACAACTAGATATACATATCATATAAACTAAATAAAATTTACTTACACGTAATTCACGTAATTCCACCACTTTGTCATTCAAAGTTCACTTTTCATCCATCAATCACACTTTTCAATAAATTGAGTTCCAATGTCAATCATACCTTAGACAAAGAACTTGAAATCAGGGCCTTAGAGTTGGTGTTTCCTTTTGCATAACCAAGCAAAGACATAATACAATTAGCTATATTCTCATTTAGATTTTTAGAAATAAATAAATAGAAATTGGAATGGAACCAAAATACAGAAACATATAAGGAAGAGCTTATAAAGACTACAAGATGGACAATATGTTAGAGACCTGAGTGAATCTCCAAGCAAAGAGGACTAGATGAATGAGCATTATCTTCCACCTCATTTGAATTCTTGTGATTGGCAACCTGTGAAGAAAGAGAAAAACCGAAATCTAATATCTATAGTAACTCTATATATATCATATTCTATTCATTTTATAATGTGACAGATATATATATTGCAATGAAGTTTTACAATCGTTTAAATGATGAACTAGTTATTCAACAAATTCATTTTTCTAATGATTAAAGTAGCATTTATCCATAGATAAGAATTTGGCTTTCACATTTTAATTTTTTATTAAGAAATGAAAACATAAAATCTTGAAGCCATGCGAAGTAACCCAACATCTTAAAATAAGCAAGACACCATTCCATATGTCTGCATAGTATTAATTTTTTTTTTCTGCTAAAAATGAAATATTTTATTTAGGCATGTAAATCTTAAAAATAAAATATGGGATATAATTTCGTAAAGAGAATCTGTGATATAATAAATATAAAACTCAGGATAAATTTAATGCCTGATTGAGATATATGAAATTGGATCCTAAATTTGAAATTGGGCCATAAGTTTTTTTTTAAAAAAATTATTTTTAAATTAGAAGCACAATTTTATGAGAATATTCGCAAGTATATGTGTGCTTAAAATGGGTGGCACTCAATACATTAAGTTTATAAGGAAAAACATGAGTTCAATTTCTTTAAAATATACTCTTAGAAAAAAAAGATGAAGAGTGTTAAGTATTGCTAAATTCCAAAATCAATGATTACCTTGCTATTAATTAAAAAAAAATGGCCAGCACTGTAAACCCTAGTATTGGGTTTTAGCATATATAAAAAGTAGGTGTAGTTGCTAACTAATGCACCTCCTCCTGTTTACTAAATGTATCTCTTGTATATATTTTTGATATTTTCTGCCTCTAAATTATCCCTTTGTAAAGTGAACGAGGAAAAGGAGGGTTGTTTGGGTTGCAAATTATTATAAGACTGAAGGAGGAGGTGTTTAGGAATGGGGTGTTAGGATCAGCTAGCATATAAGGCAGCAATGGCGAGTGGGTTGTGCACGATAATGGCAACAACTCCACCACCTGCAACAATGCAAAGCGTAGGAACCTGATTTCTTCTTCGAATATGCACAGATCGACAACGAAGAGAAACATCAAGAGCATGTATTGTGACGACAATAAATTGGTACTCGATGATAGTGTACTACGAGGAGGGATTCGTCCGAGATGGAGGCATAGTGGAGAGAAGTGATTCCACTGAAAGTAGAAGGGGTATATCCAGATCTTGGTGACGAAGTTGGCAATACAAAAGGCATTGAGGATAGAGCGACAAGTGCAAAGCGAATGACGGATCCAATTTTTTTTTAGTGGAGAAAAAAATAGTCTACAATATATTTTCAACAAAAATATTATAATTTTTTTATAAAATATATAATTTCATATAATAAAATACTAAAATACCTAAATTTTGCAAATTTAAAAGAATAAAGTAAATAATATTAATATTAATTTATTTTTCTTATTTTTTAATTTTATACATTCCTTTTTCTTAAAAAAATATTTTAGGAGAAAAATATCTAAATTTTTATTAAATCATAAATAAAAATTATTTAATATATTCATATAAAAAAATAATTTTAGGAATCATAGATCCCACTTACATTTGTTCATCTGTCCCTGAGTTCAGTAGTCGAGGGACACATATTGAAGGACTGACATTGAGGGGTAGTGTTTTATAGGAGTACAGGGTACTAAATTTGAGACAAAAGTGTTTAGGGAGTCCTTCTTCATGTGTATCTCTCGACAGATTCGTACAATTCGTATTTTTTGTTTCTAGAAATATTTTCAAAAATTTTGAAAGTAGAAATCGATAATTTTGAAGAAAAAAACAAAAATACATAACATTTAACAACTGTCTATATTAGTACATCACTAAAATTTAGGCCTTTATAATAATTTTAGGTAAACTTTCGCTGAAAATTTTAGTAAGTCATTGGCATATGATAATATTCGGGTGTCTCCCCATTTTCAGTCCTACCACTTATATCCATAGTTATATCCACTTATTTATTTATTTTTAACAAAATTATGAAATGGATTTTAAAATATTTTTCAAAGTTGTTATTCTTAATTTCTAACAATTGTATTACTTTTTAAAAAATTGTATAATTAATATGATTTTTAAAATATATAATAAACTAAAAGACTATTTTGAAAAGAAATAATCAAATTACATTAATAATATAAAAGTTTTTCACATTGTTATCCAATTACAGGTTATTATATATGAAATTTTAAAATTTTCTATAGTAAATTGTCTTCAAATTTATATTTAAAATGATTTTTAATTTGATTGATTAAACATCGTTATGTTAATCATACGCAAATTTTTAAATAGACTTATAATATACGAAAATTAAGTTAGTAAAGAAAATGACTCACGATATATAATCCTAGCTGGGATGCGAAATGTTTTGAAGAAAGTGAATGTTTTTAGACATCACTTGTGCTCATGATATTTTTTATATAGTTTTCCTTTTAAAAATATTTTTCACTTTTGACGTAATTTCATTCATAGAAGTAAATATTTGTGAGTAAATTATTGATAAAAAAAATTATGTGAGTCAAGAAATTTGGGGTATCTATATTAGTTTTTGAAGAAGTAACTTTGTTGCATCATTTGTGGAAAAAACAAATGTGACGTTAGGATAAATATACTTCTATTCATTTTGAAGTGGTCTGTGATTTTTAATGAAAGTCAAATATTGAAATACAGATAATCTAGTTGAACAACTAATAAAAGATGCATTAATTCTATAATTATACTATAAGTGAACGATAATAGTTACGACTTACGAACTTCGTAATATTATATTTAGTAATGATAATTTATGTGTGAAATGGTGAAGGCTATTTCATAGGTTTCATATTTTGTCAGAGTCAATGAATGATACAGGTTAGACTTAAAAGTATCCTTTATATTTAATATCATTTGGAGTTATACTCTTTATAAGAAATCCATATTTTAATCCCTACTTACATTATTATTATAAAACCCTATCAAAAAACCTATTTTAGAAACGATCAATAATATTTAATTTCTTCTAATATAATAATAGTGTCAAATTTAATTCAGTTGGTTGATATTTGTTTTTCTTAAATGGCATATTCCATTTCAATAACGATTATGAGCAACAAAATTAACCCCACCATAATTTTAACAAATGAAATGTAAAAGGAAAGTTTTATAAATAAAGACTAAAATAGAAAAGTTTTATAAATAAAGACTAAAATAAAAAATGATACTAAAATGACACCACAAGGAAAATCGATGTCATAGTGCACTTCACAATATCGATTTTTTTTTTAAATTGATATTGAATTTTGTATATTTTAATATTTTTTTGTTTACTGCTTAATATAAGACATTGATTTTTTTAAAAGTCAAAGTTAAATAGTGTATGTTAACATTGATTTTCATAATGTTAACATTTATACATTGATTTTCATAATGTTAACATTTATACTTTTACTGTTAGTGGTGTCAATCAATATTGAAAATTTTTAATAATCAATATTAAAAGTTTATTTGTAGTAATGTAAACTGAATTAATTTGCCGTAATGACCTCACGAGGATGATTATCCAGTGATTTACCTGGCTTAATTTGGACCGTCCATGATCAATTGATTTTAATTATCGATAAAATATTTTATTATTTATTTAATAATTTTGATCCATATGTTTTTAAAATTCTAATCTTCATAGCTAACACCTATTTATATATATTATTCAGCAAAAAAAAAAAAACACCTATTTATGTTCATCATCATGAAAAACCACTTTTATACTTTTTTCATCAAACACATCTTAGAAGTCCGTTTACATATGCAAAAAAATAAAAAATAAAACCTTGTGAGGCCCAAAATCATTTGATTCATATATAAATAACGGGTCTTTTGTTATTCTCACACTCAGGAATCACAGTAATTTATAGTTTCCGTAAAAAAGAAAAACAATGATTTATAGTTAAAAATTATTTTTCTTAAATAATTTAATTATCAATCAATTAAAAAAAGTAATTTAAAATCTAACATATAAATAAGAAAACCCAATTTGAAAGCAATTAACATAATTAAAATTATACAAATAAACAACAAAATTAGAAGCAATTAATGTGTACTTTTTAGCCTAATGTATAAAATTTTCATTATAAATATCATTTATAAAATGAAACAAAAGTAAAAGAAGAACTAAGCAATAGAAGAAGAATCTATACCAGAAAACAAATGTCCTGGGTTTAATATTAATGAATATATTTACTACGACAATAATAAAATTTAAACCTTGAATTATTATTTAAAAAATATTTCATATATAAAAACAATGAACTTAATTACATTTGGCAGCCTAATAAGTAAATAACCTTCAGTTCTTAGAAGGTCAGGTACTAAAAGATAATTTTGGTTTTGAATAGATACCTGAAATATATTTCTATACCGAAAAGTTTCTCACATGCAAAAATACTATATAACAACTAAACAAGTAGCATACTCTGACACCATAGCCATATCCTTATTTCACGTAACCCCATTCTCGTCGTACCTATCAAAACATCCCTTATATATCATCACGAATCTGAACCACCGCAAAGGTAAATACAACCCTAGCGAGATCAAACACATGGTATTACTAGGATTTGGATAAATTCGCGTGGTTACTAATTTTGGAACTGTTAGTGATATCCATAAGGAAGTGAACAATAAGGAGTGGCACCGCGCGCGACAAAAGGCGGGGTTGTCGATCGCTGCTTTGATCGCGCAGCGCAACAAGAGCTTGGCATCCGACCAAGCGAAGATCTTTGATTTCAAGCTTTGGTAGGATTGCGTTGGAGCATCAGAGAACGAGGCCAAATGCGAGGGTAGGGTTGTTGCAAAATTTGTTTTCTGTTAAGTGGTGCACTAATAGAAAAATTCTTGGTAGTTTTTGGTTTGTTGGTCAAACTTGATTCCTAATGGAGTTGGGGAGAAATCAAAGTTTGAATTGGGTGTTATGGGTAAAATGTGTTTAAATCAATATGCCTTTTAAAAATTAAAAGCGATTATAGGTGGTTTAAAGCCAAAAAAAAAATAAAAAATAGGCAACTCAGAAAACTAAATTAGCATGGAACGTAACTTCTGTAACATAAAAGAGTAAAATAAATTACGTTAGAAATATAAAGGACTAAAATATTTTTTTAAAATATAAAGAATCAAAGTAAATAAAAAGGATAAATTACTAAAATAATCATTTAGCCTAACCTTAAATAATATAAGTCTAAAATGTGTTTGTGTATCAACGTGCATAAGAAACTTATTATCAATGTGCATACATAAAAACCAAATTTGTATTGCATCTAAAACATTAAAAAAAAATTGAGGCTCACCAGCAACGGAAGATCAAGGGATGTGAGACACTGGTGTAAAAAGAGCCGACCCAACGCAAGAAAACAATGGACGAGTGTGAAGTTTCCAGTGAGTGAGAGCTGTGATCTTTATTAATATTTTTTTCTAGCATTTAATAAAAATATTGCTAAAAATCTTTAGTAACATTTAAAAATATTGTCAAATTATGAATAAATATTACTAATATATTTTTGTGATATTTTTATTAGATGTCGTGGATAGCTCATGCTCGAGGATCTTTCTTGTGATATTAATTTTTAAGCTTTAGCAAACATAAGATTGACGTCAAAGTAATCAATCCTAACTCAAGTATACTACTACAAAATATCATTTAACATCAACAATTTAACATCAATTACAAGAAAAATTAATGTTAATTAAATTATTCATGGTGGTATTTTCATAAATAAAGGGATATTATTATCATTGATTTTAAAAAACTAATGTTACTAACAAAAACTTAAAATCGATTTTTTGAAAACCAATATTGCTAGTAGTATTAATATCGGTTTTAAAAAAATTGATGTTTTAGTTCATAGTTAACATCATTTTTAAAAGCCGATGTTGTGAAATGCCTTATTAACGTCGGTTTTATTTAAAAACCAATGTTAAGTCTTTTATAATAATTTTAAAATCTTACTTTAGAGCCTAACTTTAGAGCTCACTTTGCCACCCTTAGTCTCTCAAATCCTTACTCCCTTGCCCACCATGCCACCACCGTGTTGCCCAAGCGTTGCCACTCTCGCGTTACCCATTGCGTCGTTGCATGCCCACCACCGTGTCTGAAACCAGGTTTGAACTTACTCCTGTGAAGTATATTGGGGGCATGGCTGTGATGGTTAGTGAAGGAATTGAACTTGAAATTTTTGTGAGGGATACCTTGCATGGATTGTTGGGGTTTTCCTGCATGGATGAATCGTATGTGGGTTTTCCTGCACTTTATATTGGAGTAGGGAGTACTAAGGGATTATTGTTGTTTTTATTTTAATTGCTTTTGGAATTTTGTGTTGCTTTGATTTGCTTTTGTGGGTTGGTAAAGTAAAACACTGAACTATATACTATTTACATATGATTAAGGTTATTTATAAAACAAACTATGCATGATAATTAACGTAACGTATATCCTCTTTTGCCTTTGATCATTGAGATTCATGGATTGTTGGGGTTATTTCGGTTGAGGAGTTTACACAAACCAAAGTCTGCTAACTTTGGCTCAGTTGGAATCTAGAGTATGTTTCGTGGCTTTATATCCCTCCTGGTTGTGGGGGGAAGCTTTTAAAGGAGTGGTGGGTCAATTTCGAAAGCTCTATTGCTGCTGCTTCCTGGGATCACCTCACTGTATCATCAGATTATTCAAATTTTTTTTAACACCCTTTCTCTTCTTTTTTTTAAATAAATAAACCAAATACTAGTAAGAATAGTCTACTAAATCTTATGCTGAGAACTTAAGTTGTCGTTTCACAATTAAAGGAATTAAAACTAATTTATTTATTGCATGATCCTCTTTGACTAGTTTTAATTAACATCTTGCATTGTATAATACGTGTTACTGATAATAGTTGGAACTTTTACCTATTGTCCGCAATAAGTTAATTATATTTTCAAATATAATTATATTACACTTATTACAGTATTTTAATAAGGTACCACCATACCCATAATATCATAAACTAGTTGTTTGATTTAGGGGCCCCAAAGATTTTAATTACCTCTTATAATGAAGGCTTCAAAGCTTCATTTTTAGACTCATTGCTATGGCAAGTAAGATCAAACATGGGTTCACACCCTTCAGTCCAATCACTGGTTCTTTAATCTATGCCCTGGAAGACACAAACATTTTCTTCCACTCATGATCATAAACACACAAGCTGTTGGGTCCACAGAGTCCATGAGTGAGGGAGCGAAAGATAAGTGTGCTACCTATTTTCTTAATAGGGATAAAGAAAAAACAGAGGAGAGTGAGGAAGGGTGCAGGGCCAAAAAGAAAGGAAGTGGTTCCAGAATATTTATGAATGATGATCGCCAAAATATAAAGAAACCACAACTTTAGCTAATATACAACCCAGCCTACAAAAACATCCAGCAATTAGAGGACCCTTTTCCTGCGGGATCCGAGGTACCCTGCACTCAACCCACTCCCCAATCAGCTCACACAATCACATCAGATTGCCTCCCGATGAAACACCAACCATTCAATGACACAAAATGTTAACAGCAAGCATAATTTAGTCATGTCCGAGCCAAAGACACTCCCCTGGATTAACTAGCCATTGCTTTTAAAAGTAATGAAAATCCATGATATTACCTGCAAGCCATCCCCAAGTAGCAGAATTAACATTAATTATCTCTTGTGTGACGATAGTGTAATTTTTAAAATTAGACATGACACTATAATATAAGTATTTTTTAAGAAATATAAATTTGAAGTATCCTGATTTGGAAAATATAATCAGTGTAATTTGGAAAATATTTTTCCTAAATAAGTATCTTGATTTGGAATCAGTCTACTTTGACTGATTTTTGTTTTTTGACTTGGAATTTCAGATTTGAGTAGTATTAAGCTTGTTAGAAAGCCTCTTCCGGATAGTTTACTTTGGTAAAATTTCATACCCTCGGAGATCTAAGAGTCATTCCCAGTTCTAGATTGACATTGGAATAACTTTATTCAATTTAATTTTCTGCTTTTATGAAGAAACTTATAATCTGCATAACTTGTGCTTTACAAATAATGTGCTTCCTGTTGCTATAGAATGTTTATTGTAATGTAGTTTTGTGAGTCAAAATTTTAGCTCCTAATTCAAAACGAGTGTGGTGTATTTGCTAAGTTAGGACTTCGTATTACAACTTAGGAGTTGTGATTTTTTCGAAGTACCACCGCTCACAATTTTATCATGGTTTATGGTGTGTTAAGGAGCTTGAGCATGCAATGTTCGAATAATTATCTTTTGTTGTTGATAAAATAATTACCTTGGCCTAGAGTGAATTCAAGGATGTTATATAGACTATACTGTGATATCTTAAAAAGCTAAGACTTGGTTGTTTTTATCTTTCTTTTTTTTACTATATGTAAAATCTGAATTATGTAGAAAATGTCCATGTCTTTTTTAGACAATATTGAGGATTAAATTTTAGTGAGAATTTAGTTATTCTTGTTGAATATCTTTCATGAAACTTGCATTGCACATAAGAAAAATGAACATATAAACTTAGAGTGTGTCAGCTCTACCTGCGGGGTCAAGTAAGTTTATAGTATGCTTAATTTTAGTTCTCTTGCTGGACTGTCAAGGTAGAATATTGATGTAATGGGATCAGAACTTATTGTTGTTGGTGCTTAATTTGGGCAACGTTTTCATGAAAGATATAACAAACAATTTTCATTTTAGAATTAAGAGAATCAACATATATAATAAAGAGAATACACTTTACACCTAAGCTAAGATCAACTTTTGTGTAGATTAGTTTGATAGACTTTAATTTGGTGATTGTGGCTATCCACTGCAACTGAAGTTGGGTTATCTATGGCTAGACTATTGTTAAGTTTTTTTTTCATTGTATACTGAAGGATTTTGGCTAAGTTCTCATTCAATTTGGACAGCCAAGTTAAAGTCAACTAATAATGTAGTGTAAATTGTAACTTAACATATGAACACAATTTCCAAAATTTTAAAAATAAAGGACAAAATGTATGAAAAAATAGAGGTAAAATATATAGAATCATGAAACTAATTATGAGTTTAAATTGATTAACTTTTTCACAAAGAGAGTTCAATTTATAAATTTCGCATAAGATGTTAAGTTGGACCATTTAATATGAACAGTCATGCCTTGAATATATATATCCTTGAAGGCATCTAGTCATGGCTTCAATTTGGCCTAAAATGCTAAGTTGTTCCTATTAATTAACATATGTAGGCCTCATAAACTTTCTTTTTTGATTCAATGTTATTTGCTTGATTATATGGTTGTCGCCATTACTGTTTCACTATTGTCTGTCTTATTTACATTGTTGGTGTACTACTACAAAATTGACATTTAACATCGATTTTTTTTCACATTCAACATCAATTTTGAGTCGATGTTGAAATGACCATTGTTAAAAGTAGGTTATTTTTAACATCGATTATAAAAATCGATGTTGAAATCCATTATACAATATCAATTCTCTCCAAAACCAATGTGGTATAGTAGCAAATAGACAAAAAAAGGCAAAAATGACATCAGTTATGGGAAAACCAATGTTATAAGTATTATACAACATCGGTTTTGGTAGAACCTGTTAGAGATGGAGAGAGCAACATAAATAACATGAAGACTAAAGCTTAAAGCTTAGGGAAAAGCTTGAAGATGTTTTGTCTTTTACATGCCTAACTACCTTGAGTGACATTTGTATTCATTGTTATCTAATTTGTTGCATCTTAGTACATATCAAATTTGTTATGCATCCTTCATCATCATAGTAAGTGTGAAGAAAAGTTTTTATGTTAGAAAGATTTCTTCAAATTTGTTATGCATCCTTCATCATCATAGTAAGTGTGAAGAAAAGTTTCTATGTTAAAAATATTTCTTCAAGAGGAAAAACTCTTTGTTTTAATTGATTACAAGGTTGTCGTAATCGATTACAACAAGTTGTTTGAAGCTTGGAGTGTTGAATTTCGTATCGGTTTAATCAATTACAGTAGTCTCAATCGATTACGTTGTTGTTTGAGACAATGACTGATTTATTCATGAGTCTGATGATAATTCTAAAACTGCCTAAATACAGGGACATATGACCAGGAGTAGGACCCAACAGTTAGTGGATACTCTCTAACAAATGGTATCATACATACTTAACAAGACCCAAGTGGAGAAGGATGAAGGCCGAGAGGCAGAGACACTACCAAGAATTTTAATTGTTGTTGAAGGCCCATACTATGTTTTTTTATTTCTATTTTTTTGTTGTCATTTTGGCTTAAACTAATTTGAAGGCCTATGCCATTTCTTTTCTAATTTTCATTTTTTAATTTTAAATTAAATAAAATTGGTGTCTTTCCAATTGCACCTCAGATACACTATATGTATTGAACTCATTTTCAATAAAGGGGACTTTTGCCATTTTGCAAATATTTTGTGAGAGTTTCTCTCTGGGTTTCTTGTTGAACCAATCTCATACTTATAAAGGTAATCCTTGTGGCGTCTACCCTGACTTATCCCTATCTGGAAGTGGCGTCATTCAAACTCTGTGACTTGTATCAAGCGATCCACTCCTAGTAAGGTGAGAAGTCTTCTTCATCTTCTGATTCTTCATCTTCATTTTCCTCTTGCATTGATGAGGAGGCTTTTAGTGCTATGCTTTGTTTCCTCTTGTCGGTTTCTTCATTTTGATTTAGCCGTTGAAGTTCCATCTCATGTTCCTGTAATTTGCCAAAAAGTGTGCCAAGAGACATAGAAGAAAGATCTTTACTTTCAGAAATGGCAGTTACCTTGGGCTGCCATTCCCTACTTAAGCATCTCAAAACTTTATTAATTAAATCTTCATTAGGAAAGGTTTTTCCTAAGGAGGCAAGGTGATTAACTATGTGTGTGAATCTTTTCTGCATGCTTTGGATGTTCTTATTTGTGATCATCCTAAAGAGTTCATATTCATGGGTTAGTGTATTAATCCTAGATCTCTTAACATTAGTTGTGCCTTCATGTGTGAGTTGAAGTGTGTCCCACATATCCTTAGCACTTGTGCAGTTTGAGATTCTAAAATATTCATCTATTCCTAGGGCAGAAGTAATAATGTTTTTGGATTTAAGATTATATTGAACTCTTCTTCTATCTTCTTCAGACCATTTATATCTAGGTTTTTCTATTGTTGTGTCTGTTGATGTGCTTCCATCTATTATGGAGGGAACATAAGGTCCTATTTCCATGGCTTCCCAAATGTTGTAGTCTATGGCTTCAATAAAGATTTGCATTCGGGTTTTCCAATAGTGGTAACCCTCACCATTAAAGATGGGTGGCCTATGGATGGAGTTTCCTTCAGGAAACAGAGAATTTGATGAGGCCATGAATCTTGAAGTTGTGAAACTTTTCTCAAGATACCTGCTCTGATACCACTTGTTGGATCAAGTGGCCTCGGGATAATTAAGAAGGGGGGGTTGAATTAATTATTAATGTATCTGGACTAATTAAAAATTTATCCTTCTTAATGTTACTAGATTCAATTAGGCTTTACTACCAAGTTATTAGAAAGTAAAGAACAGAAACAATAACTTAGACAAAAGTAAAGCAGGAATAAAAAGTGAACAGCGGAAAAATAAAGAGTGTAGGGAAGAAGAAAACAAACACAAGTTTATACTGGTTCGGCAACAACCCGTGCCTACATCCAGTCCCCAAGCAACCACCGATTCTTGAGATTTCCAATAACCTTGTAAAATCCTTTACAAACAAAGATCCACAAGGGATGTACCCTCCCTTGTTCTCTTTGAACAACTAAGTGGATGTACCCTCCACTTGAACTGATCCACAAGAGATGTACCCTCTCTTGTTCTCAGTATTACAACTCAAGTAAATGTACGCTCTACTTGTACCACAAAGGATGTACCCTCCAATGTGTTAAGACAAAGAATTCTTAGGCGGTTAGTCCCTTGAATCTTTGTAAGTGGAAACAAAAGATATCTCAGGCGGTTAGTCCTTTGAAATCTTTTGTTTAAAGGGAAGAGGAAGAATCAGAAGAATTCTCAAGCGGTTAGTCCTTTTAATCTTTTGGCAAGAGGGAGAAGGAAGAATCAAAAGAATTCTCAGGCAGTTAGTCCTTTGAATTCTTCTGGCAAGAGAGAGAAGGAATGAAGAAGAAGAATAACACAAGTTTTTGGCCAATGAACTTTTCTTGAATAAAGAAAGTTTTGAACAAAAACTCTTAGAAGTATGCTTTGAATGAATGAAAGAAATCTGAAAGTTGTCTCTGTAAAATTTGTGCCATGGTTACATATTTATAGTCATTTGATGACTCAAGTTAAAAGTTTATGACTCTTGGAAATTTCTTCAAACTAGTCACTTTATAAAAGTTGTAACTCTTTTGAAAAACTAGTCACTTTAAAAGTTGTGACTCTTTTGAAAACTAGTCACTTTAAAGGTTGTGACTTTTGAAAAATCTTCAGAACTAGTCACTTTAAGAATTGTGACTTTTGGTAATTTAATTTTCAAAATAAGTCACTGGTAATCGATTACCATCATAGTGTAATTGATTACACATCAACAGATGTGACTCTTCATGGTTGAATTTGAAAATCAAAACATTTAGAAACACTGGTAATCGATTACAAGTATTGTGTAATTGATTACACAAGTTTGAAGTGATTTGAAAATGTTTTATCACAAGTTGTGACTCTTGAAATTTGAAATCTAATGTTTTAAAACATTGGTAATCGATTACATGCTCATGGTAATCGATTACAACTTTGTAAATCAGTTTGAAAAGAATGTTGGCTACTGGTAATCGATTACTGCCTTCTGGTAATCGATTACCAGAGAGTAAAACTCTTGGTAAAAGATTTTTCTTTGAAAAATTCTCTTAAACAAAATTATGTTATTCAATATTTTGAAAAACTCTTTTAATACTTATCTTAATTGAGTCTTCTCTTGAATCTTCACTTTAATCTTGATTCTTGAAACTTGCTTTGATTGAATGACTCCTTGATTCTTGAAACTTGCTTTGATTGAACGACTCCTTGATTCTTGAAACTTGCTTTGATTGAATGACTCTTTGATTCTTGAAACTTGCTTGACTCTTGATTCTTGATTTAAATCTTTGGCATCATCAAAATAAACTTGGAAAACATTGCTTCCACAAAGTGGTCAGTGGTTCTACACGGAAAAACCATTGATATTAAACTTGAAGATAATGATTATACCCTTTATATTTGTCACACTCCTTTCTCTACACACATGCCTACCATCAATGAAGAAGATGAAGTTTTTGACGTCTATGAAAATCGTAATGATCATGATGAAGGAGAATTAATTAACATCGTACAATGTAATCATTTTTTATATATACTTTCCATATTTACAATTACATAGCTTGCTATACTTTTGAATTGTCTTTAATTAATGTTGTTCTTTAACAGCCACATGGCTACACCACCGAGCTCCCTTCCCCTGAGTTAGCACCTTCACCATCAACATCAAAGAGGACTAGGAAAGTCACATGACTCTGATCCTTGTCTGCCAAACCTATAGGGGTGGAGAGACCATTGGTTAATGTTGATCCTTTCACTGAGAAAGTTGGTGGTCCATACAAAAAGATATTAAGGACCTATTAAGGGGTCACTACTTTAGACAAAGTGGATGTTGCATATGTTAATTGGAAATAGGTTCCTGATGCTCAGAAGGATTTGATTTGGGAGGACATTCAGGTATTTCAATTAAACCTTGTATGTTATTGTAATTGGATGTATTAAATTGCTTACATTGTTTATATTGACTAACTATTACATGTCCTTTTGTATTCGAGGCAGAATTGATATTTCGAAAGCATCCGATAAAAGAAGAAAGAAGAGAATCCTTAGACCATAACAAAGTGATGGAGGCAATTTAAGTTGGATTTGACCTCCAAATGGGCTCTAGCACAATGGAAAGACAAGTGGAACCAATTTTGTCAAAGCAGTAAAGACCCTTCATGGGAGGTTAGTTGACTTCCATTGTTTTTAAATTCACATTTATAAATTATTTTGAAGCGTATTTTGTTGACTTAGTGTCTAATTGTCACAGGATGTTAGAAAGAAGGCGCAATCCATCCAGAAACAAAACACTGCCCCTCACATGTTGTCTTGTGGGGGTTATGACTATCTTGAAGAAAAGTTAATGAAGGAAAAACAAAAGATATGATTGGAGCATGCAACCCAATCTTGGAGCACTGAAGTAGTTGTTGATCCTCTGTCTCCCATTAGACGACACATGAAGTGGAAGCTGGCTTCCACAAAAAAATCAGGTCAAATGACATCTGAGGAAGCACGCCAAATTGCTAATAAGATTGTAAGTTAATTTTAGTTTCAATTGTCTCTATATATAATAACAACAGTAGTTCATAAACAATTTCATATTTTGTTGGTTGTAGGATTCCTTAGAAGAACAATCTGCATAGGGTAGCTTTGTAGCCCATGGACGTCAAGATATGCTGACTACTGCCATTAGACGAACAGAGCACCTTGATCGTGTCCGTGTTGCTGGAGTTTGTATGACGATCAAACAATACTTTGGACCAACTTCAACAAGCTCCCACATATTTAGATCGGTAAGCCCATAAAAGCTGAATCAAGTGAAACAAAATATTAAATGGGAGCTAACACAGAATATTAGGGACGAGATGCAACAGTCAATCACTAAAAAAGTGACGAGACAACTAATAGTTTCCTTCAGACAGATGCAATTCCAAGGAATTGTACATTTTGTTGAGCCAGAGGTAGCTCCTTTTGGTGCCCATATTAGCACAAAGGGAAGCTATGTTGATCCCCGGGGAAAGACCTAAACACTGATGCATCAGACAAACATTGGTTGTATGTTAATGATAATACTCCCCGTCACATTGCCCTTGGAATAATTAATGGGGGGTCGACAATTGTGCACCATTTGCCTATGGGCAATGATATGGTGAAGTTGGGTGTTGAGGAAGTTCCAGATTCAGATGCTCGTATCCCTATACCCACTGAAGATGTTCAATTAGTGGGGCAGGCCTTAACACCTTCCTTGCTTAGGAGAAACATCTTATACAAGCCTTTTGAAAAAAAAGGTATTTCCTTTTTGTTGTGTTTATTATTATTAAAAAAGTATTTTCTACAAATAAAGTGTTGATTGTCATTAGCTTATGTTTATTACCTGTGTAGCATAAACAGGTACCAAAGGAACTGGAGAAACTTGTTGATGGGTCGGAACATGGAGAAGATCCAATATACCAGATGACATTGACGATCCCACAACTTTTCCTTAGGATTATACAAGTGTCATGGGTTGTAACTATGTTTGGGGTGTATAATGATAATGTCCCCTTGTACATATATAAAGCATGAAGATTTCAGGGAAATAGCACATAGTGGACAATGTTTGAACATAAAACCCTAAAAAACTCTGAATAATGAATGGCATAACAGAATAGCCTTGCACGAATCCCAAGGCTGCTATTTAAAAAGAGTCACTCAAAGTCACTGGGCCCTATTACAATACTCTGGCCCAAAACGAAATAAACACTGAACCACATAAAATAAAATTGCGAATTTCCTAATTAGAAATTAACTAAGGTAAGCGCTGCTTTAATTGCCCTCTTCAAGTCCACAACCAAAATCCGGATTAAGCCTAATGTTTCATTAATTCCTGAAATTAGATTAAAAACATCAAATTAGCTAAATGAGCCCAAATAATAAAACTACCTAATTAATTGACAATTAAGACCAATCAGTAATTAAAATGGTGCAAAAAGGGTTTAGAAAATAGAAGAAAATGATGGCACATCAAAACCCCCCATACTTAACCTTTTGCACTCGTGGGAAAAATGAAACAAAGAACAAAATCCACGGGTATTCAAAGAGAGACAAACGAAAACATTCACATATTTCTCAATGAACATCAAGGAATGAAAGGAATGGGTAACATCTAACATAGGGAGATCCGAAAAGTCAAGACATTCATGAAAATCATCCAAGCAACCCAATCATGGCAAAATAGTTAATCAGCTCAAGAATAAAAAGTGATAAAGCCTCACAAGATATACACTCTATCTCTTAAGTGTTTAGGCTACTATTTACCCTCAAAGAACCCATGAAAACAAACACCACATAAACTTGGCAAGATTCTAAAATTGACAATCAACCCATAAACATAAGCACATGAGGATCAAAAGGTCTTTTAAGGTTGTAATGGGGTCAAGGACAAGGTTTGGAAAAATATGGAATAAGTGGCTGAATCCCAAAGGAATAGAGGAGCAATGGGGAATAAGTGCATATTAAGAAAAAATAAGAAAATAAAAAGAAGTAAAGATAAAATTTAAACATAAAGAGTAGAACCAAGAGCCTCATCATTCTTTTGTCATTTAAGATCCTATTCACTCAACTTTAACTGCTTTTCTTTTTCTTTTCTGATTTTTTTTTTTACTCCGTAGCCTTTGAGAAACAACATCTCATTCAGCATGTCCAACATTTAACCAATATGCAATGTACATCAAGTATGGCTCAAAATATATCATGAAGCATGGCCAACAAAACATGTTATCAAATGAAACAAAAAACCCCCACACTTATTCCCAAAACAATTCCAAAGCTCCAAAATTCCTTAAGGATATGGTGATATCATGGTTTTTCACTTAAGGCTTGTAGTGAGCTACAAAACAAGGAAAGGGAAACAAGGCTCAAAAGGGCTATCAAAGGAATTAAGTCAAGGTAAGTCCATTTGGCTAGAAGCTTATAAGAACAAAATTGCCTTAATCATTTCCAAATATGCATGTGAATTAGGAAACATCAACAAGAATCAAGCCAAGGCTATTGTGCAAGCAATCAATGGGCCAAAACACACCAAATGATTATGATGATGGATGGCTCAAATTCTCACAAAGGTAAACTCATCACTTTCAAATTGAGCTTTCAAAACTATCATGACATGTAGAGGAGAATCAAAGATTTCAAGTCACAAAATGTCCAAAAACTTTTATTTTCAAAACAATTACCCATTTCTTGAACATATCCTATAATTCAAAGAAAAACATGCAAAGTCGTACATGCACACAGAATTGACCCAAAATATTAAACTAGAAATCCGACGAAACTAACAACATTAACAAATTAACACAACTAACGAATTAACAAAACCGACAAAACTAGCAAAACCAAAGAACACTCCCCCCATACTTAAACAACACATTGTCCTCAATGTAGCACAATTAAAAGATTAAAACAATTAAGCCATCAAATAGAATTGGACAAGTGTAATAAAAGCAAAGAAGGAGATAGGAAAAGAAGAACTCCCTAAGTCATGGTGGAGGAAGAGTAAGGTGGAGGAAGGAAGTCTCTTCCACCACTACGTCCACTAAAGAAGGGTTCGTGAGGAATGGCTTAAGTCGATGTCCGTTGACCTTGAAGCTCTTGTTTGTGGAGTCGCTTTTGATCTCAACTGTACCATAAGGAAAAACATTAGTAACAATCCTCTTGGAGCCTCTTGCTCATGGCTCTGGTAACTGGTCCTTTCCTAGGGAGGATTGCATCATCCCCTCCCCCTTGAAGAGGATTTGACCTCAAATCTGGTTGTTCCTCCTCCTCTATATCAGCTCCACCTGCAAAAGGAATTAAATCAGAAATATTAAAAGTGGTGCTAACTCCATACTCTCTTGGAAGGTCCAACCTATAGGCATTATTATTGATCCTCTCCAAGACCTAAAAAGGTCCATCCCCTCTTGGGCTAAGCTTGGATTTCCTTTTAGTAGGGAATCTTTCCTTCCTAAGATGGAGCCAAACCCAGTCCCCCTCATTAAGAACTAGCTCCTTTCTTCCTCTATTGCCCTTAGTTGAATACACCTTTGTTTGGTTCTCTATTTGGGTCTTAACCCTTTCATGCAACTTCTTTACAAACTCTGACCTAGATTCCCCTTCTTTATGTATAAAAGAAGTGTCAAGTGGGAGGGGAATGAGGTCTAAGGGTGTTAAGGGATTGAACCCATAGACAACCTCAAGAGGGGATTGCTTGGTGGTTCTATGAACCCCCCCTATTGTAGGCAAATTCTACATGAGGAAGATACTCATCCCAAGACTTATGGTTGCCTTTTAGAAGAGCCCTTTAAAGAGTGGATAAAGACCTATTCACTACCTCTGTTTGCCCATCAGTTTGTGGATGACAAGTGGTAGAGAAAAAAAGCTTAGTTCCTAGCTTAGCCCATAATGTTTTCCAGAAGTGGCTAAGGAACTTAGCATCTCTATCTGACACAATGGTCCTAGGCAAACCATGGAGTCTCACAACTTCCCTAAAAAAGAGTTTTGAGATATGTGAAGCATCATCCACCTTGTGGCATGGTATAAAGTGTGCCGTCTTGCTAAACCTATCCACCACTACAAAGATAGAGTCTACACCTCTTTGGGTTCTAGGGAGCCCAAGGACAAAGTCCATACTAATGTCTACCCAAGGTGCAGATGGAATGGGTAAGGGTGTGTATAGCCCATGAGGCATCACCCTAGACTTGGCTTGTAAACAAGCCACACACCTAGTGCAATGCTTATGGACATCTTTCTTCATATGGGGCCAATAGAACTTTTCTTTGAGTAAGACAAGGGTCTTGTCTATCCCAAAGTGGCCCATGAGCCCACCCTCATGGCTCTCCTTCACAAGTAATTTCCTGATGGTTCCTTGGGATATGCAAAGTTTTCCCTCTTTAAACAAATACCCCTCAGCCAAATAGTATCCATCTTGGGCCTTTTTCCCACAACTCTTGTAAATGGGAGAGAAATGTTCATCTAAAGCATACAAGTCCCTAATGTTATCAAATCCTAAAATTTGAGCTCCTAGGGAGCAAAACAATGTGTGTCTCCTAGAGAGGGCATCAGCTACCACATTTGTTTTTCCCTTTTTGTATTTGATAACATATGGAAATTGCTCTAGGTACTCTACCCATTTTGCATGCCTTTTGTTTAACTTGCTTTGCCCTCTAATGAACTAAAGTGATTGATGATCACTATGAATGACAAATTCCTTGGAAACAAGGTAATGTTCCCAAGTTCGGAGTGCTCTTATTAAGGCATAAAGCTCTTTATCATAGGTGGGGTAGTTAAGGGTGGCACCATGAAGTTTTTCACTAAAATAAGCAATAGGGTGCCCACCTTGCAACAAAACAGCTCCAACTCCCACTCCAGAGGCATCACATTCTAGCTCAAAAGTTTTAGAAAAGTCAGGAAGAGCTAGAACAGGTGCCTTAGTAAGCTTTTCTTTGAGCAAAGCAAAGGCTTGCTCTTGTTTTTCACCCCAAGTAAATGCCACATTCTTCTTCACTAGCTCATTGAGAGGTGATGCAATTGTAGAGAAATTAGGAACGAACCTTGTTAGTGCTTAGCTTTACTAAGCTTTAAAAGATTGGCTAAGATTTTGTTAAAACATAAGCACTTAGACAATGAAGGAAAGCTGGAGTTGCTGCACATGATGTCCAACGTTATGTCAAAGAATAAGATCGGGCTGCACAATGCACAAGGCAAGATGAAATGTCAAATGAAGAATTGAAGCTGCAGGATTCACGATGTCGGATACAATGTCCAGGACATCCTGCCTGAAAATACTGGAATTGCTAAAAGCATTGAAGCTGCAGGATCCACGATGTCGGATACAATGTCCAGGACATCCTGCCCGAAAATACTGGAGTTGCTAAAAGCATTGAAGCTGCAGGATCCACGATGTCGGATACGATGTCCAGGACATCTGGCCCGAAAATACTGGACATATAAATCTGTTATATCTTTAACAGATTATTGTGCAGTTAGCAAGAGATAAGGTGATCTATCTTTAGGAACGAATTAAAAGATAATTAAAGTTCAAATTACAAACTAGAAGAGTTCGTTCAGGGATTAAAGATTAAAGATTAAAGATAAAAACTAAAAGATCAAACTGTATCTTTTAGATCTTTAAGTGCAGATTTTCAGGAAGAATGATAGATCTCATCCAGCACAAGCTGTTGCAGCCCAGACACGCTCACTGCTATATAAACACGAAGGCTGCACGAGTTTTCCACCAAGTCCGGGATTGAAGAGTTATTTTGTGAGTTTTGGGACTTGAGTGTTTTGTGAGCCACCTTGATGGTACCCTAACATCAAGTGTTGGACCTGAGTGTGTAGAGTTGATCTCTAGTGTGTAGAGTTGATCTCTAGTGTGTGGAGTTGATCTCTATTGTTCAGAGAGCAATCTCTGGTGTGTCTTTGATTTGCTTGTAAACACGGGAGTGTGATTGAGAGGGAGTGAGCGGGGTTCTCATATCTAAGAGTGGCTCTTAGGTAGAGGTCGCACGGGTAGTGGTTAGGTGAGAAGGTTGTAAACAGTGGCTGTTAGACCTTGAACTAACACTATTTTAGTGGATTTCCTCCCTGGCTTGGTAGCCCCCAGATGTAGGTGAGGTTGCACCGAACTGGGTTAACAATTCTCTTGTGTTATTTACTTGTTTAAACTGTACACACTGTCAAATATACTCTGCATGTTCTAAAGCGTGATGTCGTGACATCCTGTACGACATCTGTCCCCAGTATCAGAATTTCAATTGGTATCAGAGCGGGCACTCGAAATCACTGAGTGAGATCTAGGGAGATAAATTCTGATGAACATGGAGAAAGAAGGAGGACCAGTGAACAGACCACCAATTCTGGATGGAACCAACTATGAATACTGGAAAGCAAGGATGGTGGCCTTCCTCAAATCACTGGATAGCAGAACCTGGAAAGCTGTCATCAAAGGCTGGGAACATCCCAAGATGCTGGACACAGAAGGAAAGCCCACGGATGGATTGAAGCCAGAAGAAGACTGGACTAAAGAAGAAGACGAATTGGCACTTGGAAACTCCAAAGCTTTGAATGCTCTATTCAATGGAGTTGACAAGAATATCTTCAGACTGATCAACACATGCACAGTGGCCAAAGATGCATGGGAGATCCTGAAAACCACTCATGAAGGAACCTCCAAAGTGAAGATGTCCAGATTGCAACTCTTGGCTACAAAATTCGAAAATCTGAAGATGAAGGAGGAAGAATGTATTCATGACTTCCACATGAACATTCTTGAAATTGCCAATGCTTGCACTGCCTTAGGAGAGAGGATGACAGATGAAAAGCTGGTGAGAAAGATCCTCAGATCCTTGCCTAAGAGATTTGACATGAAAGTCACTGCTATAGAGGAGGCCCAAGACATCTGCAACATGAGAGTAGATGAACTCATTGGTTCCCTTCAAACCTTTGAGCTAGGACTCTCGGATAGGGCTGAAAAGAAGAGCAAGAACTTGGCGTTCGTGTCCAATGATGAAGGAGAAGAAGATGAGTATGACCTGGATACTGATGAAGGTCTGACTAAGGCAGTTGTGCTCCTTGGAAAGCAGTTCAACAAAGTGCTGAACAGAATGGACAGGAGGCAGAAACCACATGTCCAGAACATCCCTTTCGACATCAGGAAAGGTAGTAAATACCAGAAAAGGTCAGATGAAAAGCCCAGTCACAGCAAAGGAATTCAATGCCATGGGTGTGAAGGCTATGGACACATCATAGCTGAATGTCCCACTCATCTCAAGAAGCAGAGGAAAGGACTTTCTGTATGTCGGTCTGATGATACAGAGAGTGAACAAGAAAGTGATTCTGACAGAGATGTAAATGCACTCACTGGGAGATTTGAATCTGCTGAAGATTCAAGTGATACAGATAGTGAAATCACTTTTGATGAGCTTGCTATATCCTATAGAAAACTATGCATCAAAAGTGAGAAGATCCTTCAGCAAGAAGCACAACTGAAGAAGGTCATTGCAAATCTGGAGGCTGAAAAGGAGGCACATGAAGAGAAGATCTCTGAGCTTAAAGGAGAAGTTGGTTTTCTGAACTCCAAACTGGAAAACATGACCAAATCAATAAAGATGCTGAATAAAGGCTCAGATGTGCTTGATGAGGTGCTACAGCTTGGGAAGAATGTTGAAAACCAGAGAGGACTTGGGTTTAATCATAAATCTGCTGGCAGAATAACCATGACAGAATTTGTTCCTGCCAAAAACAGCACTGGAGCCACGATGTCACAACATCGGTCTCGACATCATGGAACGCAGCAGAAAAGGAGCAAAAGAAAGAAGTGGAGGTGTCACTACTGTGGCAGGTATGGTCACATAAAGCCCTTTTGCTATCATTTACATGGCCATCCACATCATGGAACTCAAGGGAGCAGCAGTGGAAGGAAGATGATGTGGGTTCCAAAACACAAGACTGTTAGTCTTGTTGTTCATACTTCACTTAGAGCATCAGCTAAAGAAGATTGGTACCTAGATAGCGGCTGTTCCAGACACATGACAGGAGTCAAAGAATTCCTGGTGAACATTGAACCTTGCTCCACTAGCTATGTGACATTTGGAGATGGTTCTAAAGGAAAGATCACTGGAATGGGAAAGCTAGTCCATGATGGACTTCCTAGTCTGGACAAAGTACTGCTGGTGAAGGGACTGACTGCAAACTTGATCAGCATCAGTCAGCTGTGTGATGAAGGATTCAATGTAAACTTCACAAAGTCAGAATGCTTGGTGACAAATGAGAAGAGTGAAGTTCTAATGAAGGGCAGCAGATCAAAGGACAACTGTTACCTATGGACACCTCAAGAAACCAGTTACTCCTCCACATGTCTATTCTCCAAAGAAGATGAAGTCAGAATATGGCATCAAAGATTTGGGCATCTGCACTTAAGAGGCATGAAGAAAATCATTGACAAAGGTGCTGTTAAAGGCATTCCCAATCTGAAAATAGAAGAAGGCAGAATTTGTGGTGAATGTCAGATTGGAAAGCAAGTCAAGATGTCCCACCAGAAGCTTCAACATCAGACCACTTCCAGAGTGCTGGAACTACTTCACATGGACTTGATGGGGCCTATGCAAGTTGAAAGCCTTGGAGGAAAGAGGTATGCCTATGTTGTTGTGGATGATTTCTCCAGATTTACCTGGGTCAATTTTATCAGAGAAAAATCAGACACCTTTGAAGTATTCAAGGAGCTGAGTCTAAAACTTCAAAGAGAAAAAGACTGTGTCATCAAGAGAATCAGGAGTGACCATGGCAGAGAGTTTGAAAACAGCAGGTTTACTGAATTCTGCACATCTGAAGGCATCACTCATGAGTTCTCTGCAACCATTACACCACAACAGAATGGCATAGTTGAGAGGAAAAACAGGACTTTGCAAGAGGCTGCTAGGGTCATGCTTCATGCCAAAGAACTTCCCTATAATCTCTGGGCTGAAGCCATGAACACAGCATGCTACATCCACAACAGAGTCACACTGAGAAGAGGGACTCCAACCACACTGTATGAAATCTGGAAAGGGAGGAAGCCAACTGTCAAGCACTTCCACATCTTTGGAAGTCCATGTTACATTTTGACAGATAGAGAGCAAAGGAGAAAGATGGATCCCAAGAGTGATGCAGGAATATTCCTGGGATACTCTACAAACAGCAGAGCATATAGAGTATTCAATTCCAGAACCAGAACTGTGATGGAATCCATCAATGTGGTTGTTGATGATCTAACTCCAGCAAGAAAGAAGGATGTCGAAGACGATGTCAGAACATCGGGAGACAATGTAGCAGATACAGCTAAAAGTGCAGAAAATGCAGAAAACTCTGATTCTGCTACAGATGAATCAAACATCAACCAACCTGACAAGAGACCTTCCATTAGAATCCAGAAGATGCACCCCAAGGAGCTGATTATAGGAGATCCAAACAGAGGAGTCACTACAAGATCAAGGGAGATTGAGATTGTCTCCAACTCATGTTTTGTCTCCAAAATTGAGCCCAAGAATGTGAAAGAGGCACTGACAGATGAGTTCTGGATCAATGCTATGCAAGAAGAATTGGAGCAATTCAAAAGGAATGAAGTCTGGGAGCTAGTTCCGAGACCCGAGGGAACTAATGTAATTGGCACCAAGTGGATCTTCAAGAACAAAACCAATGAAGAAGGTGTTATAACCAGAAACAAGGCCAGACTTGTTGCTCAAGGCTACACTCAGATTGAAGGTGTAGACTTTGATGAAACGTTTGCCCCAGTTGCTAGACTTGAGTCCATCAGACTGTTACTTGGTGTAGCTTGCATCCTCAAATTCAAGCTGTACCAAATGGATGTGAAGAGCGCGTTTCTGAATGGATACCTGAATGAAGAAGTCTACGTGGAGCAGCCAAAGGGATTTGTAGATCCAACTCATCCAGATCATGTATACAGGCTCAAGAAGGCTCTCTATGGATTGAAGCAAGCTCCAAGAGCTTGGTATGAAAGGCTAACAGAGTTCCTTACTCAACAAGGGTATAGGAAGGGAGGAATTGACAAGACTCTCTTTGTCAAGCAAGATGCTGAAAACTTGATGATAGCACAGATATATGTTGATGACATTGTGTTTGGAGGGATGTCGAATGAGATGCTTCGACATTTTGTTCAACAGATGCAATCTGAATTTGAGATGAGTCTTGTTGGAGAGCTGACTTATTTTCTGGGACTCCAAGTAAAGCAGATGGAAGACTCCATATTCCTCTCACAGAGCAAGTATGCAAAGAACATTGTCAAGAAGTTTGGGATGGAAAATGCCAGCCATAAAAGAACACCTGCACCTACTCACTTGAAGCTGACAAAAGATGAAGCTGGCACCAGTGTTGATCAAAGTCTGTACAGAAGCATGATTGGGAGCTTACTATATTTAACAGCTAGCAGACCTGACATCACCTATGCAGTAGGTGTTTGTGCAAGATATCAAGCCAATCCCAAGATAAGTCACTTGAATCAAGTAAAGAGAATTCTGAAATATGTAAATGGCACCAGTGACTATGGGATTATGTACTGTCATTGTTCAGATTCAATGCTGGTTGGGTACTGTGATGCTGATTGGGCTGGAAGTGCAGATGACAGAAAAAGAACTTCTGGTGGATGCTTCTATCTGGGCAACAATCTTATTTCTTGGTTCAGCAAGAAGCAGAACTGTGTGTCCCTATCTACTGCAGAAGCAGAGTATATTGCAGCAGGAAGCAGCTGTTCACAACTAGTTTGGATGAAGCAGATGCTGAAGGAGTACAATGTCGAACAAGATGTCATGACATTATACTGTGACAACATGAGTGCTATTAATATTTCTAAAAATCCTGTTCAACACAGCAGAACCAAGCACATTGACATTAGACATCACTATATTAGAGATCTTGTTGATGATAAAGTGATCACACTGAAGCATGTTGACACTGAGGAGCAAATAGCAGATATTTTCACAAAGGCATTGGATGCAAATCAGTTTGAAAAACTGAGGGGCAAGCTGGGCATTTGTCTGCTAGAAGACTTATAGCAATTACTTCTATTTGAATGTGCTCAAACGTTAATAGCACATTCATTACTGGGCCGAAACAGATTTGACCGTTGCTTCACACGCCCCTCTACATTCTTCATTCAAATTTATATTTTCGTGGCATTCTTGTTTTCATCAGCACACCCCAACTTCTCTCGGAATTTCACGAAACCATTTCAAAAGCTCTGCTTCTCCATGGCTACCTCACCAAAAGAAACTTCAGCTTCTGGTTCACCCTCTGTACCATCATCTCCGCACCAGGGACAACCTGAACTCAACATCCAACCCATACAAATAATTCCTGGTCAAGCCCCTGTTCCTGAGAAACTGGTTCCCAAACGACAACAGGGAGTAAAGACTGCTGAAAACCCTAGCCTTGCAACAAGTCCTAGGGAAGTAGACCCGGAGATGGATAAGAAGATCCGCAGTATTGTGAGTAACATTCTGAAAAATGCTTCTGTGCCTGATGTTGATAAAGATGTTCCAACATCTTCCGCTCCAAATGCTGAAGCCCTCCCTTCACCCAGTGAAGAGGAATCAACAGAAGAAGAGGATCAAGCCTCAGAGGAGACCCCTGCACCACGGGCACCAGAACCTGCTCCAGGTGACCTCATTGACCTTGAAGAAGTAGAATCTGATGAGGAACCCATTGCCAACAGGTTGGCACCTGGCATTGCAGAAAGGTTACAAAGCAGAAAAGGGAAAACCCCCATTAAGAGGTCTGGACGAATCAAAACTATGGCCTAGAAGAAGAGCACTCCAATCACTCCTACCAAATCCAGAAGGAGCAAAGTTGCAATCCCCTCCAAGAAGAGGAAAGAAATTTCCTCATCTGATTCTGATGATGTTGTCGAACTAGATGTCTCGACATCAAAGAGGGCCAAGAAATCTGGAAGAAAGGTGCCTGGAAATGTTCCTGATGCACCACTGGACAACATCTCTTTCCACTCCATTGGCAATGTTGAAAAGTGGAAATATGTGTATCAACGCAGACTTGCGGTTGAAAGAGAACTGGGAAGAGATGCCTTGGCTTGCAAGGAGATCATGGACCTCATTAAGGCTGCTGGACTACTGAAGACAGTCACCAAGTTGGGAGACTGTTATGAAAGCCTAGTCAGGGAATTTATTGTCAACATTCCCTCTGACATAACAAACAGAAAGAGTGATGAGTATCAAAAAGTATTTGTCAGAGGAAAATGTGTTAGATTCTCCCCTGCTGTGATCAACAAGTACCTGGGCAGACCTACTGAAGGAGTGGTGGATATTGATGTTTCTGAGCATCAGATTGCCAAGGAAATCACTGCCAAACGAGTCCAGCATTGGCCAAAGAAAGGGAAGCTTTCTGCAGGGAAGCTGAGTGTGAAGTATGCAATTCTGCATAGGATTGGCGCTGCAAACTGGGTACCCACCAATCATACTTCCACTGTTGCCACAGGTTTGGGTAAATTTCTGTATGCTGTTGGAACCAAGTCCAAATTTAATTTTGGAAACTATATTTTTGATCAAACTGTTAAGCATTCAGAATCCTTTGCTGTCAAATTACCCATTGCCTTCCCTACTGTATTGTGTGGCATTATGTTGAGTCAACATCCAAATATTTTAAACAACATTGACTCTGTGATGAAGAGAGAATCTCCTCTATCCCTGCATTACAAATTGTTTGAGGGGACACATGTCCCAGACATTGTCTCGACATCAGGGAAAGCTGCTGCTTCAGGTGCTGTGTCCAAGGATGCTCTGATTGCTGAACTCAAGGACACATGCAAGGTGCTGGAAGCAACCATCAAAGCCACCACAGAGAAGAAGATGGAGCTGGAACGACTGATCAAAAGGCTCTCAGAAAGTGGCATTGATGATGGAGAAGCAGCTGAGCAAGAAGATGAAGCAGCTGAGGAAGAGGTAGAAACAACCGAGGAAGAAGAAGAAGCTGCTGAGGAAGAGGAAGATGCAGCAGAGGATACTGAATCAGATGATGATTCTGAAGCCACCCCATGACCATCAGACCTTTACTTTTGCTTTTTACTTTTACTAGCTATAAGGGCATGTCCCTTTGAACAATTGATTGTTATTGGTCTGTAATATTTGCACATTAATTTCATGCATTCTACTTTTGCCAAATTTATGTCTAAAAAGGGGGAGTAGTAGTATGTATGTATTATGCATGATTTTGAGTAGTAAGATACGATGTATGCATGCATGATTGATACGATGTATGGCAGTAGGATACGATGTATGCATGATTCATGACTTTGAGGGGGAGTTGTATGTATATGATTTTGAGGGGGAGACAAACTGCTGCTGCTGATGATGACTGGTGTAAGCTACTAGCTGATAGAAGATGCTGCAGTAAGAGCATGGAGACAGGGGGAGCAGAATGGTGATGTCACATGAGATGTCTTGACATCCTGAAAAGACTAGTAGCTGATAGAAGATGCTGCAGTGAAAGAGCATTGAGACAGGGGGAGCAGAAAGCTGATGTCACGTGAGATGTCTTGACATCCTGGAGAAGACTTGTAGATTTGCAACTTGCAGAATTTCCGCTGTGCTTGATTACTCTGATAATGAAAGTTGCTGATCCCACTTGCATAACTGCTCGTACCTGCTCAGGAAGTGTCTAAGTATGTTTTAGACAAAATTTGCCAAAGGGGGAGATTGTTAGTGCTTAGCTTTACTAAGCTTTAAAAGATTGGCTAAGATTTTGTTAAAACATAAGCACTTAGACAATGAAGGAAAGCTGGAGTTGCTGCACATGATGTCCAACGTTATGTCAAAGAATAAGATCGGGCTGCACAATGCACAAGGCAAGATGAAATGTCAAATGAAGAATTGAAGCTGCAGGATTCACGATGTCGGATACAATGTCCAGGACATCCTGCCTGAAAATACTGGAATTGCTAAAAGCATTGAAGCTGCAGGATCCACGATGTCGGATACAATGTCCAGGACATCCTGCCCGAAAATACTGGAGTTGCTAAAAGCATTGAAGCTGCAGGATCCACGATGTCGGATACGATGTCCAGGACATCTGGCCCGAAAATACTGGACATATAAATCTGTTATATCTTTAACAGATTATTGTGCAGTTAGCAAGAGATAAGGTGATCTATCTTTAGGAACGAATTAAAAGATAATTAAAGTTCAAATTACAAACTAGAAGAGTTCGTTCAGGGATTAAAGATTAAAGATTAAAGATAAAAACTAAAAGATCAAACTGTATCTTTTAGATCTTTAAGTGCAGATTTTCAGGAAGAATGATAGATCTCATCCAGCACAAGCTGTTGCAGCCCAGACACGCTCACTGCTATATAAACACGAAGGCTGCACGAGTTTTCCACCAAGTCCGGGATTGAAGAGTTATTTTGTGAGTTTTGGGACTTGAGTGTTTTGTGAGCCACCTTGATGGTACCCTAACATCAAGTGTTGGACCTGAGTGTGTAGAGTTGATCTCTAGTGTGTAGAGTTGATCTCTAGTGTGTGGAGTTGATCTCTATTGTTCAGAGAGCAATCTCTGGTGTGTCTTTGATTTGCTTGTAAACACGGGAGTGTGATTGAGAGGGAGTGAGCGGGGTTCTCATATCTAAGAGTGGCTCTTAGGTAGAGGTCGCACGGGTAGTGGTTAGGTGAGAAGGTTGTAAACAGTGGCTGTTAGACCTTGAACTAACACTATTTTAGTGGATTTCCTCCCTGGCTTGGTAGCCCCCAGATGTAGGTGAGGTTGCACCAAACTGGGTTAACAATTCTCTTGTGTTATTTACTTGTTTAAACTGTACACACTGTCAAATATACTCTGCATGTTCTGAAGCGTGATGTCGTGACATCCTGTACGACATCTGTCCCCAGTATCAGAATTTCAAACCTTCTATAGAAGCTTGCCAACCCATGGAAGCTCCTAATATCTCCCACACTTTTTGGGGTGGGCCATTCTTGGATGGCCTTGATTTTCTCAGGGTCCACTTGGACCCCATTTCTACCAACTACAAACCCTAAGAAAACTATATTATCTACACAAAAAGTACACTTCTCTATATTTGCATAGAGGGTGTTTTTCCTAAGGACTGAAAGAACTTGCCTGAGATGTCCTAAGTGATCATCTAGGCTCCTACTGTACACTAAAATATCATCAAAATAAACAACTACAAATCTACCTATGAAATCCCTTAAGACATGATGCATAAGCCTCATAAAGGTGCTTGGTGCATTAGTGAGCCCAAAAGGCATCACTAGCCATTCATACAAACCAAACTTGGTCTTGAAAGCGGTTTTCCACTCATCACCCTTTTTCATCTTGATTTGGTGATACCCACTTTTAAGATCAATTTTTGAAAAGATATTGGCACCATGCAACTCATCAAGCAAATCATCAAGTCTAGGAATGGGGTGCCTATACTTTATAGTGATGTTGTTGATGGCCCTGCAATCTGTACACATTCTCCACGTACCATCCTTTTTGGGCACCAACAACACTGGCACAGCACATGGGCTTAGGCTCTCTTGGACCCAGTCCTTCTTCAACAATTCTTTTACCTGAGACTCTATCTCCTTAGTCCCCTGAGGATTAGTCCTATAGGCTGGCCTATTAGGAAGGCTTGCTCCTAGGACTAAATCTATTTGGTGTTCTATTCCCCTTAAAGGAGGTAGCCCAGGGGGTATCTCTTTGGGAAATATATCACCAAATTCATGTAAGAGTTCTTGGACCTTTGGGGGTAAGGTCTCAAATGTAGGAATTGTGGCAGTGCTAAGGGATGTTTCCCTTGATAGGAGAATGTAGAAAGATTGTTTAAGAAGAAGTGCTCTTTTAATATCACCTTTTGTTGCAAAATGATTTTCCTTCTTAACAATCTTCTTGGAGGAATCCTTTTCCTCTTTTTCCTTCCCCTTGGCCTTTGAAGACAAGGCCTTACTATCCTTCTTTTTCTTTTGTTTTTCTAGTTTTTCTTCCTCATCCCTCTTATCTTTCATAGTTAGTTGATCTCTGGCCACCTGTAAAGGTGTTTGAGGATGCAACACAAATTTCGTGCCAAGATGGGTGAGGGTAATCTCATTAGTTAGGCCATTGTAAATGATCTTCCTATCAAATTGCCACGGCCTTCCTAAAAGAATATATCCTGCCTCTATGGGAACTATATCATAATTAACTTCATCCTTATATGTCCCAATGGAGAAAGGTACCTTCACTTGTTGGTTAACTATCATTTCCCCTTGCTCATTCAGCCATTGAAGTTTATAAGGTTTTGGGTGGGGAATGATAGTGAGGTTCAACTTAGAAACTAATCTTGTGCTACAACAATTGCAACAAGATCCACTATCCACAATGAGAGAACAAGTTTTATCTAAAATTTTGCATCTTGTATGAAATATGTTCTCTCTTTGGGATTGAGATAGATCACAAGATTGACCTCCAAGGAGCCTTCTAACCATTAAGAGGTCACCTTCTTCATGGGGGTAGACTTCCTCACTAGACTCTTCACCCCTTACTTCATCTTCACTTCCACTAGAGGAAGGGCAAGAAGTAGTTTCCTCTTGACTACTATAAATGTCTTGACCCCTCATAATCATGGTTTTCTTTGTGGGGCATTGAGAGGCAATGTGACCTCTCCCAAGACATTTGAAGCATTTAATGTTGCTAGTTCTTTCTTGGGAACTAGCCTTAGGGGTGTATTTCTCTATGGTCTTACCCTTTTCTTCCTTGGGTTTTGAAGGTGTAGCCCCCAAAATTCCTTGGGCTTGGTCCTTCCTTGGATAAGAGTGAAAGCCATAAGATTTTGAAGAAGGCTTTCATTTTAGTTGTTGTTCCACTCTTATACAAAGTTGGACTAGTTCATCTAGGTCCCTATATGGAAGGAGTTCAACCTTGTCCCTTACTTCCATATTAAGCCCACTAAGGAACCTCGCTATGCTTGTCCTTTCCTCCTCCCTAAGTCCAGCTCTTAAAAAGAGTAGTTCCATTTGTTGTCTGTATTCTTCAACACTCATACTCCCTTGTTTAAGCCTTTGGAGCTTCTCCATAAGCTCCCTTTCATAGTAGGGAGGAATGTGCCTCTTCCTAAGGGCACTCTTAAGACCATTCCAATACTCTACTGGAGGATCCCCATGAATCCTTCGTTCCCTAACAAGGGAAGTCCACCAATAGAGGGCATACCCTTGAAAGCTAAGGGTAGCCAATGGAACTTTTCTCTCTTCGCTAATATGATGGCAAGCAAAGAGTTGTTCAACCTTCATTTCCCAATCTAAGTAGGCCTCAACATTATCTTTTCCATGGAAATATGGAAGACTAATGTTAACCTCTTGAGGCCTTCTATCCCTTTTTCTTCTTTGGGAGTGATGTTTAGTATGTGAACTATGGCACCCTCTATAATAGTCGCTAAGTTCTTCACTTAAACTCTTGCAAGAGTCATGACTACTATAGGAGGCATGTTTTTCTATTTTCATTTATTTTATTATTTTTCTTCTTTCTTCCTCTCTTATTTTCTCTCTTTCATCTTGACTTATTTCTTCCACTCTTTTTTTTCCTTTTTCTTTTCTCTCTTGTTTTTCTTTCCATAACTTGAGAGAACTCAACTCATCTAAGATTCTAGATAGAGGGTCCTTATGACTAGTACCCTCATCATTAACACTAGTTGAATGATGACTCATGTTGTTTTCTAAGTTGTGGTTCTTTCTTGTTGGAGGTTTGAAAACAAAAGGTAAAAGAAACTATGGTTGAAACTAGCCAAAATAAACACTAAAAGAGGTGTGAAAGATAAGGTAAAAAAAACTAATTGGTAAAATGCAAGCTATCTAGGCGGTTTGACAATGGAAGGTAAAAGAAATAAGCTATGAAAGTAAGCAAGAAATGTAAACTAGGTGAATCCTAAGAGTGTTTGGATGACCACATTCAAGGTTCCCAACAAAACACTCACTATCCTAAGTAAAAATTGCCTAAAATTATTACACACAAATGGAAGTTTGGTAACCTATTGGAGGCTCCCAACATACTTCCAATGAAAGTCCTTTTTGTTACAAAAACTTGAAAGCAATGAAGGTAAGTAAATTGCAAATTACAAAATTACAAAACGGTCCTCAATTTTGGTGGTTGTTCTCTCTTTGGTGATTCACTCAATTTGGAGTGCTTCTTAGTCCAATAGCTCTTAAGGTGGTTGGCCCCTTGCTTCTGGACTCAAATTCTTCAAGGGATGGCACTAATCCTTCTTCCAATTCCCTATATGGCAACCCACAAACAAGGAAACAAAGAGGCAAGCAATAATCAAAGACCAAAAAAAATGAAATGAAAGCTAAACCAATGGAGTTTTAACAAGACAATTTTTCAAGGATTATTCAACAATTAAAGCAATGAAAAGGACATAGAAGCAAGCTAGGACTCAAAGAGAAACTTAGAATGGCTGTAGAGTAGAGTAAAAAAAACTGAAAAAAAGACTCAACAAAACTCTAGCTTTGGCACTTGTCTTCACACTAATTTTGAATTGAAATTTCCAATTATAGAATAAATTTTGAGCAAAAACAACAAGCACCCTTCCCTTTCACCTTTTTTTTCTGGATACTGATTTTCCTGCCAAGTTGTGCGATTTTTCGTATTTTTTCCTTTTATTCAAATCACTTGTTTCTTTTTTTATAACTTTTTTCCAGATGTCTAGAAAATTCAGTAAAAGTTTCAGCTCAAAATTCGAAGTAACGAATTCTCAGTAATTTTTACAAGTTTGTATGTCCAAGCTGCCAGCACCAGTGATTTGTTTCTTTAAGCATGGTATATTGAATGCCTTGGGCTTACTTTCAACCTTCCTATGTATGATGAACTCACTAGGATTGTTTACCACAGTTTTAGGAGTTCAATATTCACTTTGGATCAACATTTCAGCCAGCAATTCAATCACCAAAACTCAAATTCACAATAGACACAATCATAAGGAAACCTAAAAGTTCAAGAAAAGGTTCACAATCAAAGACTTTCTAAGAATTTTGCATGAACATGTTAAGGACTAATTAACATGAAAGATTTGACTCAAATCAAATAATAGGTTAAAAGAATTGCATTCACTCATGAACAAATGAGTTAGACAAAGAAACAAGAAAATAAAATTCAGCACAACATAAGAAATCTTATGTGACAAGTTTCATGACTAGACATGACTTCTATGACAAAACTACAATAGGTGAACAAGTCACTCTAGATTTTTGAGGTTTTCTTCTACTTTAATATTTTTGTAAGAATTTTATGGTTTAGGTTTCAGCTACAAAAAATAAAAAGACAAAACTCAAAGGAACCTAAACTCAACACAATTCATGGTTCAAGAACAAGAAATTTGAACCATAGAAAATCAAATCTAACTTCTATAGCTAGTTTAATCGGTGCAAACTCTAAAGAATCATGTTAACAAAATTTAGAACAAGACATGTGAGGAGATACATGGAGAAAAATGAAGAAAAAAAAATGGAAGAGAAGGTAAAGCAAAAAAAATTAATGGAGGTTTAAGGAGCACCTACTTGAAGCTCTTGTGCTCTGATTACCACTTGATGGAAGCTTGCTTGTGGAGCTTCTATGGAGGCTGGATCTTTGAGCTTCAATGAGGTCCTTCAATGGTGATTTTTCACCATGGAGATGCAGCGGAAGGCAAAGGAGAAGAGGAGAGGGGAGGCACCATCCACTAGGGAATAAGCCAAGGAAGAAGGGGCTTCACCACCAAGAATTGCCTTGGATAAGAAGCTTGAAGAGGATGTTTTAATGGAGTAAAAGAAAGAGAGAAGGGGGGAGCACAAAATTGAAGGAATAAAAGAGGGAGAGAAGTGGAACTTTGAAGTGTATCTCATAAGACTTTCATTCATCAAAGTTACAACAAGTGTTACACATGCTTCTATTTATAAACTAGTTAACTTCCTTGAGAAGCTTTCTTAAGAAAACTTCCTTGAGAAGCTTTCTTAAGAAAACTTCCTTGAGAAGCTTCTTTAAGAAAACTTCCTTGAGAAGCTAGAGTTTAGCTACACACACCCATCTAAAAACTAAGCTCACCTCCTTGAGAAGCTTCCTTGAGAAGCTAGAGCTTAGCTACACACCCCTATAATAGCTAAGCTCACCCCCATGACAAAAAAAAACATGAAAGTACAAAAAAAATCATACTACAAAGACTACTTAAAATGCCCTGAAATTCAAGGCTAAAACCCTATACTACTAGAATGGCCAAAATACAAGGCCCAAAAGAAGAAAACAACCTATTCTACTATTTATAAAGAAGAGTGGACCCAACCTTGGCCCATGGGCTCAAAAATCTACCCTAAGGTTCATGAGAACCCTAAGGCCTTCTTTATCAACTCTAGCCCAATCCTCTTGGAGCCTCTTGCTCATGGCTCTGGTAACTGGTCCTTTCCTAGGGAGGATTGCATCAGAAACTTTGTTTCTTTTTTGCTTTCTCTCAATCTTTGATCGGGGAATTTTCTTTCATTTTTGCTTTCTCCCCCTCTTTGATTTGGAATTTTCTCTTTTTGCTTTCTTCTGATTCTTTTGATCAGGAATTTTCTCCTTTTCTCTCTTTTTTTGTTTTCTTCTGAGGGCAAGGATTGACATTCTCACCCTAGGTCAAGGTTTATGATAAGTTGGGATTTTGGCTCAAGGCTTGTAGAATGACTGGTTATGATATATGTCATGGTTTGGCCAGCGGTTCGGGGATAAAGGGGATGATACATATGCAACAATGATGATTAGGAAATTTTATGCACAACTGGTCATGCATGCACCCATGTGGACACTCAAGCATCAAGTTTTTATGGCCATGTGACACTAGGGCTCAGGATTCATTTTCCCTACTTTAAGTCAACCCAGTATTTCCAAAATATGTTCTTCTATCAAATCATGCATTCATCCGAGTCCATTTTGGGCGTTCGGAAAATTTTCACAGCATTCACTCTTCAGGTGTATACCATTTTTTTTCAAAAACTGGTTAAGATCAGTAAAATCTTTCAAAGAAAAGTTGGAAATTATCTTTTTTCACAAGCATGTTTTTTTAGCTAGACAACTTTTATTTTTTATTTTCTATTTTTTTTTCTTCCTTCTTATTCTTTTCTTGCTCGCTCTCTTTTTGCTCTCTTTTTTTCCATGAGGTATTTTGCTACCTAAACATACGTATATTTTGTGAGGTATTTTGCTATATACATGCATGTCCAAGGTATCTTGCTACCTAAACATACATATATATGTTTTGTGAGATATTTTTGCTATATACATGCATATCCAAGGTATCTTGCTACCTAAACATACATATATATATTTTGTGAAGTATTTTTGCTACATACATGCATATTCAAGGTATCTTTCTACCTAAACATACATATATATATATTTTGTGAAGTATTTTTTGCTACATACATGCATATCCAAGGTATCTTTCTACCTAAACATATATATATATATATGTGTGTGTGTGTGTGTGTGTGTGTGAGGTATGACTATTCCAAGCTTGTGCTTGTTTTATTTAAATTCCTAGGATCATGAGCAACTAGGTGTGTTCTGCTATGACTTGAGAAACAAGAGTGATCAAATAACAAGCACAGATTTAAAAGGTACTAGGTTGCCTCCTAGTAGCGCTTCTTTAACGTCTTGAGCTGGACGCGTCATGGCTTGTCAGTCACGGACCTAGTACTTTGCTTACCTTTGGCTTTGGACTTGGTCGCCTATTGGTCGGCCATGGGTCGTAAGCAACGCTCTAACCTTTTTATGGATGAGCTGAGGTGAACTTTAGAGGTGATGGCGGTGCGTCTGTTGTCCGCTGCCGGCCATCCCCAGGCCGCTGTGGTGTTTCGCCCTGCGCCTGCCTGGGGACGCAGTACTTCTTGATGAAAGCTCAATTAGTAAGGGGCCTGATGACCTTGCTGGAGGTGACAGACACTCCGTAGAACTGACAGAGACCCGTAATTAGAGCTTGACAACTCCAAGACCCTGTTGGACTTCTTCGGGTCCACTGGGTGTCTTACAGGCGCGATCCCTTGCCGGGGAGAACGGGCACCCTGTAGGACTACAGAGGCCCGTAACCAGAGCCGGAAACCCCAGGGCCCTGTTGGACTTCTCCGGGTCCACTGGGTGTCTTTGTGGGTGCAATTCCTGCAAACAATAGATGGTATCAGAAATCAGTTGAACCATATGTATACTTACCTATGTCACGATGGCATGACCTCGCTGGGGGAATGGGCACTCTGTAGGACTGACAGAGACCCGTAACCAGAGCTGGAAACCCCAGGGCCCTGTTGGACTTCTTCGGGTCCACTAGGTGTCTTGTGGGCGCGATCCCTGCAAACAATAGATGACATCAGAAATCAATTGAGCCATGTTCATACTTACCTATGTCATGACGGCACAGACCAACTGATACATTTGCAGGGGGAGATTGGCATTGTGGTCGCTGGGCAGAATGTTGCTAAATAGCAACGTCATCCACGTAAGAGTGGTCATGTTGGTGCGCATGATCCGCACTTGTCTTTTTGCAGCGGCATGGGGGAAATCTTGCCCTGGTATGCATAGTAGATGCGTGATAGCCTCCCTCTCTAGATGTGCTCGCACAGTTGGTCGCCCTCCAATATCAGGGGGTGGCCCAGGAACTGATAAAAGGAAACTACTGGCCCCTTAACCGGGAGTGCAAGTCTCGGTTAAGCATCTAAGGGCAAAGGACCTTATATTCTCCTAAGGTGTGGATATGAAGCACACTGAAAATGAGGACGCGTAGCCTTCTAAAGGCGAGGGCGTGCAGCCCTCTGCAGGCGAGGATGTGCAGTCCTCTGATGACGAGGACATATAGTCCTCTAAAGGTGATAGATACTAGTACCCAAGGGTCCACCTTTATGAGAAATCAAGAGATCAACTCATCAAGAGGGCCGGTCATCCAACAAGATTGGACACGAGATGTAGGAAATCTATGCAGTTAACATGATTTTTAGGGATGCAGACGCATGCAACCTTTGTCGTGAAATTTGGTAATACTGACCTTATATGAAACAATTCAATGCAATGGAAAGTTGTACAATGTTCATGACATTCCTTCCCTATTTTGTGATTTAGATTTTGATTTAATTTTTTTTTGAAAACACAGATTGACTGTCCTTTTGAAAAAGGTGATAATTCATGCAACCTTATCCTATCTTTTGCAAATCTCTCTGGGAACTCCCTCAGAGTGTATATTCTGTTTGATTTAGTCACTTGACCATTTTGGAGTGACGGCAATGGAGACGTTTGACGTTTAATCAATCTATTGAAATTCCAGGGCTTGTCTCCCCCTTTTTTTCTTGTTTAAAAACATCGACGGGTGAGAACTTTTGATCTGCCCCTATGTTCACTTGAGGCTCATGCACGATGCCCCTCATTGCCCCAGTGTAAGGCTTTGAGGTACCAATTGTTATCTTTCGTCATGACCTTGTAGCTGGGAACCTATTGGGTGAAAACTTTTAATCTGCCCCTAGGTTCGCTTGAGGTTTTTGCATGGTGCCTTTCGTTGCCCCAGTGTAGGGCTTAGAGCTACCAATTGTTGTCTTGTTTTCACAACCTCGTAGTGAGGAAGAATGAAAGAAGCAGTTGATTCTTGCAAAAAGAATTTTCCAAGGACGAGAAATAGTTGAAGGATTTTTCAGTTGATGGAAGTCAAATGACACCTATGTAGAAGCAAGATGTTTTGATGTCTTGATCATGCTAAAGGATCAAGTGCTTCTAAGTTTTATTCAAGACAAGAATCCAAGAAAATCAAGATATAAGATCAAGTTGATCTCTAGAATCTCTAGGAAGAAGTTTCCAAATTGAAAAAACAAAAGGTTTGACCAAAGAATTCTATCATTTCAAATTGAGATTTTCTCTCTGGTAATCGATTACCAGCAGCTGAAAATGTTTATCACAGTCACTAAAAATTTGAATTCAAAATTTATAATGTGTAATTGATTACGCATGGATGGTAATTGATTACCAACAGTTTAATGAATGTTTTAATTCAAATTTTAAAGCCTGTAATCGATTACACAAGTCTTGTAATCGATTACTAGAGAGGATTTTCCGAAAATAATTTCCAAGAGTCACATCTATTCAGATGTTTTATGAATAACCATCAAAGGTGACTTGGAAACACGAATTTAAAGAGACTTTTCATTGCCCAAACAGTTTTATCCTCTCAAAAAGATTCCTTGGTCAACCACTTGCATATTCAATAAAGAATTTTGATTGATCTTCATTATACAATCTATCTCTTTTAGGAGAGATTTCTTCTTCTCTTTTTCTTATTTCTGAAAAGGGATTAAGAGACCATGGGTCTCTTGTTATAGAGGATTCCTGAACACAAGGGAAGGGTTGTCCCTGTGTGATTCAGACTTTGTAAAAAGAGTTTTACAAAGAGAATGGAAAATCTCAAGTGGGTTGCTTGAGGACTGGACATAGGCACGGGAAGTGGCCGAACTAGTATAAATCAAGTTTGCATTCCTCTCTTCCCTTAAACTTCTTTTATTTATTGCTATTTATCTTTTGCTTTAAAGAAGTTTAATTTGAATTGTCTTTTGAGTAATTCATGTTAAGGGTGCATTGTTAATCCGAAAAGAGAGAGTGAAAGTTTAATTGGGGAATAGTCTTCGTATCTTAATCAACCCCCCCTTCTTAAGATAACTGAGGCCATTTGTCCAACATCCTATTTTTGATAACTCACTTCTCTCTAAAAAGACAAACTTTCCAGAATGATAAAATGAGGTCACATGAACGTCTTGAAAACACAGTCAATCAAATGCTCCTTTTTTTTTATTTTGAAATTTATTTGTTTTGAACTTTACATGTTGTATTACGGCAGCCCCACCAACGTGCAAGACGAGTAATCTCTTATTGAATGGTCACAGGTCGCTTGAGCAAATAGACCAATGGCTTGCACCCAATTTCGGTGAAAGTTGAAAATCCTGATGAGTCATTAGAGACATCTAACAACAGCTTTCAAAATTGCCCTATGTGTGGCATCTCTTGTCAATGTCGGGATTTACATGCGATTCTCCTCAAATTTCAGCCAGCCCACATCAATTAGACCTTGCACCTTATGCTTCAGGCCCCTACAATGCTCAATGGAATGCCCCGGGGCTTCTCCATGACAAGCACACGTTGCGTTCGAGTCGTATTCTCGGAGAAATGGAGGTTGATGAACCTTGGTTGGGGTTATGGCTACCATTGAATTATCAAGTAGATATGGGAGCAAGTCAGCATAGGACACCAGAATTGGGGTGAATTCTACAGGCTTTCTTGCTGCAAAATTCATTTCTTGGTTGGTGTTTTTGGATTGTGCTAAAGGTGATGTTCGTCATTGGAAGTGCAGTAGACAGACTTTGTGGTTGTTTTAGGGATGGCCTTTGTGGATAACTGGGCGGTGGGTAAGGAGAAGGTTGGTTATTGGCTGAGTAATGACATTGTTGGGTTGGTGGGAAACTTGGCTGTATAGGAATGGCAGTCACAGCATGGGCTTCTCCCTCATTCTCACCCTCTTCATTTGCCCTTGTTTTTTTTTGGCATTTATCAAAGCATGATGATCAGATTTGCCTCTTTTTAGACCCACTTTGATCCTTTCGTCGGTGAAGACCATATCATCAAAGCTTGAAGGTGTGTAGCCCACCATCTTTTCATAGTAGAATACTAGTAATGTGTCTACTATTATTGTCATCATTTTTTCTCCGTCATTGAGGTTCCACTTGAACTTCCAGGTCTCTCCACCTTTGGGCGTATTCTTTTGAAGGATTCGTGCCCCCTTTTTTGCACATGTTCTGTAGTTGCATCCTATCCGAAGACATTATACTGACACTGCCTAACGAAGGCAACCACTAGGTCCTTCCAAGAATGGACTCGGGAAGGTTCCAAGTTAGTGTACCAGGTAACAGCTACCCCAGTAAGACTTTCTTGGAAGGAATGTATCAGCAATTCCTCATCTTTTGCGTATGCCCCCATCTTCCGATAATACATCTTTAGATGGTTCTTGGGGCAAGTAGTCCCCTTGTACTTGTCAAAGTCCAGAACCTTGAACTTGGGAGGGGTGATGATATTGGGTTCTAGGAACAACTTTTTTAGGTTAGCAAAGGCATAATCTTCACCTCCTTCAATGGCCCTGAGCCTTTCCTCTATATGATCCAACTTTCCCATTTCTACCATAGCATGAGGGTTTTTACTTGTTGTGGAATGCAAGAGGTGTAGCTGGGGGTGATACTGAGGGCCTTCCGAAGTGTTTTCAAGGGGTATACCACCAACTGCTTGCCCTTCAGTGGCATATCCGAGCCAAGGCTCGAAGTCGGCTAGATTGTGATGGGGAATTTCATATGTCTCCCCCACGGTTTAAGAGACATGTGCATGATCAGTTTGGGGTTGCTGGCTCTCAATGGGTATAGGAGTGGAGTTATTGACATTCTTATTGGGAGTGTACGCCACATTGGGTGGCGTATAGTTGAGAGGCAAGCCATATGGCGGGAAGGCGTGCTCGTTTTGAATTTGCACATCATGGGGGCCGCCCATACTTCCCAAATCTTTGCCTACCATATCTAAGGTTGGATGATTCATTTGGTTGATGCCGGATGGGGACATCGGGTTCACCTTAGCAACAACGCTGGTAGCGGCAATTGCAACCGCATTGGCTTCCATTACCTTCTTCACGCTCATCATGGCCTCCATCATTGTGGCCATTTTCTCTTTCATGGCCTCCATGTTGGTCTTCACCTTCTCTTGCACCTCCTCTGCTTTACCCATTACTCTAGCTCTAGCACAGGTTCGGTAAGGGCGTCGTAAAGTGGGTTTTTTTCTTTTTTTATAACAATGATTAAGTTCTTTTTTTTTCAAGGAAAGAATGTAATGAGCAATGCAACCAATGAAAAGTATGGATGTATGCGAATGATGCATAGTTGAAGTATTGCGAATTTTTACGCAGGACATGGGGTTGAATCAATTTAGATTTTCAACATGGTCCATGACATCTTTGTCAAGGTGAAGCTGGAAGTAACAAGGATATCAACAATCCTAAACGTGTTTGGCAGTAGATGAAGCAATGATGTAACACGATCCATCTTTTGCCTTAATTTTTGCAAGATGGCTACTTCCATGCTTCAACTTGACTCGATGAACCTTTTCGTAAAAGCACGAGCTTGGTTCAACCCCATAACCCAGGGAATGGCAATTTTGATCGCCAATACTTCAAAAACATTTCATAGGGGTGAAAGACTCAAGAATACGCATGCTACGCATGGAAAATGTAATTATGAGATTGAGATGCCCGAAGAAACACCCTTTCTTAGTTAACCATGCATTAGGTACCATGTTCAATAATTTTGTTTTTAAGTGAAATGGGTTTATGATCCCAACATGGTTGGCTCATGGTACCGAATATATGCAACTAAGAATGCAGCGTGAATTTTCGCGCTTTCTTTTTCGTTTTTGTCTTGCAGAGGAAAACGCAAGGGTCACGCATGAGCAAACATGAAAACAATTGGTATGCAATTTGTAGATCAAACAGTTTGTTGAACGCATATGCATGATGATGCAATGACCCATGCAAAATATGAGGTTGGAATGTGATAACGGACAAATGCAGGAACGATATGTTCATTATGATGCTGAAGAGATGTTTATGCAATGCATGATATGAATGCATTTACAGACACGAGAGCCCCAAAAAAATTATCTCTTCTTACTTGCACACTTGGGGGTGCAGTGCCCCATGTGTGTAGTTAAGAAGGTGATATGGATCTTTCGGTTTCCCATGACAAAAGATGAGACCAACATAGAACGTGTGCGTGACGGCATGATGCAGATGCGCAAAAGCGCAACAGGGGGATGCACAAAGTACGACAATATCCATAAATAATTACAAGCAAAGGCGTATATGACATTTAGGACTACATGCATGGCAGTGTTTAAAACGGCACACAGCGTGTTTGCTTCGTGCCCCTATTTTAGGGACCTACAGGATAGTATCTAGGGGTCTCTAATAACTACTCCCAATGATTCATAACTCACATGGCCATTTTCTAGAGGTATCATCACTCAAAATAATAATATTGTGGCGGTATGGAATACCAGCGACAACATATTATAAAGAGAGAAAGCTCTAGACGAGGTTTCACTATTATCAAGCAAGTTGGAGACCTAGCATGATGATAGATTCACCTCCACTCCTTAGATTCCCATGAACCCGAGTATAGGGCCCCCTTTTTTTACTCAAACCTGTGGGTGCTTAGAATGCAGTGTAAAGAATGCGAAATAGACAACAGTTATTTACATTTTACACAGTTCAACAAGTGCACACACAAAGTTTCACAATTCCACAATTCTTTAAAATAGGCCTAACTCACAAAAAGTCCCCAGTGGAGTCGCCAACTGTCGCAACATGCCCTTTTGCGAGCGAGCGAGGCGAGTCTCACGGGTGCGCTTTCCAAAGGAGGAAAGATGCGCGGAGTCGCCACCAACATTTATTTGTGGAAAACGTCGGAAAAACCGAAGGAAACCGGTCAAAATGAAAATTCTAAGTTCGGGAGTTGTATTTACGTTTGAGGAAGGTATTAGCACCTCTCACGTTTGTCTCAAAGGACAACAGCCTATTTTTAGAATTATGAAATTGCGTTATCTTACCTTTTATTTCTTGAGGTCGACAAAAGCGGGGCTCTTGCTCCTACGTACCCTCCATCGAAGAGGAAATTAGACGTATGTAGTTCTTCCTTAAGAGTGAATCAAGCGATTCTTTTTACTTGAAAGGTGATTATTTTAAGGCGTTGGACCTTAAAAATGATCCATTTACTTGATAAGGAAAACTGAAATGATAAACTTTCAAAACCCTTTTTAGTGACTTTTTTGTGGACGAGCTTGACTAGGCAAGTTGATTTTAGCCTTAATTTCACTTTAGTTATTAGTCAATTCGATTAAGAATGAAAAATCCCAAAGAGAAAACGTCCGATTGACTTTTTTCGCTTCATTTTACTAAAAGGTATTTTTTGATTATTATATTATTATTTTACCTCTTTTTTTATTTCCAACGTGGTTACGGCACAACCGAACGGTCGGAATTTATTTTAACAGAAATTAACGGATATTACAAATCAAATGATCGATGGAACTTTATTTTATTTTTTGATTAGGCGAGAAATGACTTAAATAAATGACTGAAGCACGTCAAAAGGAGGTATTGAAAGTAAATGAAAACGAGAATAAAAATACATGAAACAAAATGGGGACCACCACGGGTACATAGAATGAATTGAAAAGCTCGGTTTGGGGTACTTACCAGTTGAAGACCGAAGAAAACGAAGAACGAACGATGGATGTCGAAGAACGGTTGAAAACCTTCGCGTAATTACTCACGGAAACGTTATGGAAACGTTACAAAAGCGCCTCGCCTTCGATTTTCTTCACGGAAACAATTTTCCTCAGCAAATTTAAGAGAATACGAAGTGCCAAGAAGGCTGAACCCCTTCCCTCTTCACTCCTCCCCCTATTTATAGCAAAATAGGGGAGGAGCTTGCCACCCAGCTCGCCCAGGCGAGCAAGGTTGCTTCCTCCAAAAGCAACAACCTTTTGGAGGAAGAATCTGGAAGGCCCAACTGGGCCTGATTGCTATTTGTACCCCCCTTTTACTAAATGCACTCCCCCTTTATCTTTTTTGGTAATTCTTTTTCCGTAACGTTACGAAACTTTACAAATTTCGTAACGATACTTATTTTCTTTCCGTAAGGTTAGGAATCCTTACGGATCATGTATTTACTCCTTTTTTAGCTTTCGAAGAAGTTACAGAAACTCACGGATTGCGCGACAACACCTCCTTTTGGTTTCCGCCTCATTACGGAATTTCACGGATCGCGTAAACCTGCTTCCCTTGGATTTCCGGCGTGTCTTGGGACTTACATATCGTGCAACAAAGGGTGTCAAGTATTTTGAAGCGGCCAATCAAAGGTTGCATATCATAAAGTAATAATCCCCGGACGAAATTAGGGTATGACAGCGTAATAGAGACTTGCGTTGGACCGACAAGCGTGAACGAAAGAGAGGCCTCTAAGTGCACAACGAGGAACTGACGGGGAGCTCACGATAGGTGAGGAGAGTTTATTATAAAATTTACTGTTTTGATACCATAGTTAGGGTCAGGGAACCTAGCTACGAGAATATATGCCTGTCCCTATTGCATGCTGATTTTCCTTTATAGAAAACAACATTTTTTTTAACTAATGGGATGTGATATCATTGTTATTGATGTGCATGCTGGTTTTCAAGAAAAACTATGTTTTTGACGAATAGGATGCGATATATTTGTTGTTGATGAATGAAATTATTGTCTTTATTTGACTTGTATTGTTTGAAGACCTGGGGAGTGTGAATCTCAGGCATGAAAGAAATATGTATATGCGGAATGCAACTTACTATTGATGTCACTATTGATGACTTTAATTGATATGTGGTGATGTTGATATTTATGATGATATTGATTTGAGATGACGTTGCCAATGAAGATCATGTCAACATGAATTGATGTTATTATTGATGACTATGTGAATATGAAATGAGGTTGTTGTTGTTGTTGATGATGTCATTGAGATGAGATGATGTTTATGTTGAGAATAATATTGAAATGGAATGTTGATGATGTTGAAAATGCATTGAGATGTGCATGTTGTGTATATTCATGGGGGGGTGCAGTGACCTTGTCGGATGTCCCTTGCGTGGGAAACTAGAGTGGTTAAAAAATTTAAGCATTTCTGAGGGGATGCTTAGGAGCTTTAATTCATCCACGGTCATCTACTTGATGACACCCATGTTTCATACGTTGGATGTTCTATATGTTCGTAGGGGGTGCAGTGACCTTGTCGGATGTCCCTTGCGTGGGAGACTAAAGTGGTTAAAGAATTTAAGCATTTCTGAGGGGATGCTAGGAGCTTTAATTCATCCATGGCCATGTACTTGATGACGCCCATGTTAATACGTTGTATGTTGTGTATGTTCATGGGGGGGTGTGCTGACCTTGTCGGATGTCCCTTGTGGGGAAAAATAGAGTGGTTAAAGAGTTTAAGCATTTCTGAGGGGATGCTTAGGATCTTTAATTCATCCATGGCTAGGTACTTGATGATGCCCATGGTTCATGTCTCATATGACATGGGAAATAGTATAAACTATGGCAGTATGTACTTTGTACTAGGGGGTGCGTCACCTGGTAGGGAACTCCCTTGTGGCCCAGGCTAATCACCGAGGGGGAGGGGGAGTTACAGTGCACGACTGGGTGCCCTTGATAATTACTGCATTGTTTCCCTAAGTGAGGTGTCGTGTGGACACGCTTAGGCTATTTCCTTGGGGATGGTACGTACCACATTGCATCTGAGAATTGAGGTCAGGAGCATGCATCATCCTGAGCATAATTGATTGGATCCATGGATGGATAATGATTAATTGTTGAATATGTGTATTGATTAACGAATGTTGTGTAAGCTCGTGATGTTTGTCTATGTTCTCTTACTAATTTTGGTTAGTTGGATTTAGTATTGATTCTTTTTATAATGAACTCACCCTTGCAATTTTGTATCGTGTGGTTGATACCTGTGATGATCGCGAACCTTGTTCGTGGGAGTAGAATGACAGCAATAGGGTGCAGGAAGTGAGATTCTGTTGAGGAGCCGCTGATCCTTCAATAAACTTCCTTAGGAACACGAACAAATGCAAATATAAGTGATGTGACTAACAAGTTATATTGCGCTGACGTACTTGCACCTGCACCTAAAATTGAGAGAAACAACACAATACTAGAATTTGAAATGAATATAAAAAATAATAATTATTGAAATCAATATAGGAAAGTCCTTAAAAGGGCCACTAAAAAAAGAAAGAAAAAGCAATCTTCATCTTTTAACCAACCAAAACAATTTCATAGGTCTTTTTCCATTTCTATTGTCTACAGTCCACGCATATATAAATAAAGGCAGATTCAATACATTTTGAGCAATTTTGTATTTAATTTTGTTCACTGTATGATTAAACTTTGAGTATATACAGTTGTTATTTTTTTATATTTAATACTAATCGAAAGTTTTCATGCAGCTTTAGTACCAAAGCAACTTCATACCATGCCACTACCCAGAAAAAATGCAATTTCACACTACCCAATCCGAGGGCATTATAAAGGCCAGAGTAAAAGAAGAAATGTGTAAGTGCATGTTTAGTTGATTTTATTTTGAAGATATTGTTACCATTTTATATAAGCTCAATGTACATACCAGAAATGTTAAAACCATTTAATAGAGAAACCATGTTAAATTGCAAATATCCTCTGTGTCACTTAAAGAACCATAACTTATGTACAAAACTAACTAACTAGTCGTTTATTTATGTGATTGTATTTAAAGGTTCTGCTTTCTTAATGATATCTTGCAGCTCAACAGATAGATCCTTGTAGAACTGCATACATAAACAACCCATTCTAGACTGAAGATATTAATTAACAAGGAAAATTATTTATTATAAGAAAAATGAATCCTTGTTCTTTAAAGTTTATAGAACCCTTGTGAAATTCTAGAGTATCTTCCCCAGGCTACCAAAACTCAACCATGTGATAGGGAGCGGCGATCTTTTGATGAAAAACATATCTTTAAAAAGCATTAATTAGAAAGTAGGAACATCCCTGGCTAGTAATTAACTTAAATCTTCAAGTGACAAACATGTACCTTAGTGGCTACAGAAAGCTGACTTTTGCATCCAGCAATCTTACCAGTAATACTCATCTGAGATTCAAATAAGAAATATGCTAAAATATATGTGATTCCTAATAATAAATATTAGAATTTTAAGTTTGTCCCTCATAATTATTTTTTTTCATTAATTTTTTAATAAAATAATTTTTTTTGTCCTCAACACTTTCTTTTAGTTATTGATAAATTAATGAATTTTGTATTTGTTTCCTGATAATTTTTTTTTCATTTGTTATTAGTCTTTTTCAAAGGGATTATAATAAATGAAAAAAGATTTATCAAGGAGTTAAGACAAATTTACTAATTTATCATTGACTTACAAAAAGTACAAAGGATCAAAACCAAAATTATTATTTTAATAGGGAGCGAAAACAAACACTACTACAAAAATAAGGTTTAACATTGGTTTTTAAAAAAAACCGATGTTAAAAAATATGCAGTGGTATTTTTGTAAATAAAATGTCATAGTTTACATCAGTTTTTATAAAAACCGATGTTAATATCGTAATCTTAACATCGGTTTTTAAAAAACCGATGTTAATATCGCAATCTTTACATGGTCAATATTCACGATGTGGTGTGTCCACTCCCCGACACAAAACCCCTTCTTCGCTCCTTTAGAACCTGCATACCACCCAGTCTTTTCATTTCCTCAAACCCTAGACTCATTGCTCTCCTCGACGGCATCTCATTTCCCATTCTCTTCGACAACTCCATTCATGCCTTCCACCTCCTCCATCGGTGGCTATCGTGCATTCTTGTGGAGCGGTGAAGACGCTAGTGGCGGTGCTGGAGAAAGAGACAATGAAGACAAAGGAGGCAAAGGAGAACGCAGTGTGCGTGTTGGTTCGGTTATCGCAAAACAAGGAGGAAGAGGAGGCTATGATAGGGAGGGCGGGAGCGATTCTGCATCTAGTGAAGCTTCTTGAAGGAGGGGGATTACGTGGGAAGAAGAACGTGGCGACTATGTGGTACACGCTGTGTTTAGTGGCGAAGGAGAATAAGGTGAAGGCGGTTAGCGCAGGGGTTATGAGGGCGCTAGTGGAGCTGATGGTGGGCTTGGGGTCGAGTATGGAGGACTTGGGGTTGAGTTTGGTGTACTTGGTGGGCATGGTGGTGGCGGTGGCGGAGGGGATTTATGATTTCAGGGTAACAATCTCTGTCTCCAATACCAATCACTAATTTGCCAAAGCCATTTCCTCTTCCAATAACCTTCACACTTTCAGGACAGCGAGCGCTTCACCACTAAGCAACACCACCTTCTAATCCAGGTTTTTGATTCCCTTCAATTAGGTCAAGTTTCTTCGATGCATAACGTAGAACTTTCTGTATTTTCATAGCCATTAAAGTTCGAGAGCAGAAGTTGTGTATTTGTATCGATTTTTATGTATTTTACATGGCCATTAAAATTTAAGTGATAATTACTCACCGAATTGTATACTTTTTTATTCAACTTGCATAGTTGCAAGTGAAGCTTCAACGCATGAGCGTTGAGAACAAGAAGCTGAAAGAGACGCTCAACCATGTCACCGGTAACTACACCGCCTTACAGATGCATCTTGTGACATTAATGCAACAGAACCAGCAGTGAACAGAAACCACGAAAAATGGGGTACTTTTAAGAATAAGTATTAATAATTACTACCTGGTTTCTTTGAATTGACCTTCTTTTCATTTATAACAACATAAATAGTGGGTTAAATTTATGAGATGTTAATAATGATAATGTTGAAATTCAGGTTGTTCAGGGAAAGGTTGAGGGTAAAAACCATGGTGTAGGTGGAGGAAAGGTACCATGGAAATTCCTTGATATAGGCCCTAGTGGCACAACAAAAGTAGATGATCAAGTATCTAATTCTTCTTCTGATGAAATAACACGATCGAGCAGGCCTCAGAACAATAACATTGAAGCTGGAACAAGAGATGAAGCGAGAAATAATAATGGTAATAAAAGCGAGTTCGGTAGGGAAGAAATTCCATACTCAAAATCACATGGTTGGGGTCCCAATAAGCTTCAGAAAGTGAACCCTTCCAATCCTATGGATCAATCCACTACATAAGCCACTATGAGAAAAGCTCCCATGGTATGTATTATAATTGAATATAATATGTTTTCATCAATCAATTAATTAAGTAATTCTCATATTGAATTATCTTATTTACTATTGTTGTATATTAGTGATGGTGCCAATGGAGAAAATATGGACAAAAAATGGCTAAGGGGAATCCATGCCCTCGAGCAAACTATAGATGCACTATGGCAGCTGGTTGCCCAGTTCCCAAACAAGTGAATTTTTCTTATTGATCAGCACATTATTGTTATTATTATTATTATTATTATTATCAAGCATATGAGACATCAAGTTTGTCAACTTTTGTACAGGCTCAAGCAATCGAGGGTGGAGTTTGGAGGTATGGATTTATATTTTCCTATCTTTACTTTTTCAAATTACTACTATGTAATAGGAATTACTGATTTATCAAGTTTATTTTTGTTATGTTTAGTCTGTTAACAATTACCATAAGCAATTACTGATTTTACTCCGTATGATATTGTGTGTATATGTAAATTTGTTTGGGCCCCTTGGATGGAGTACCCTCAGGTATAGGGTATTTGGTTTTTCTGAATTATGATGGAAAAAACACTGACTTGACTGATGGACAAGGCTGTGTTTGCAAAAATTGATTGTTCAAGTGCTTCGGGTGTGAAGAATCATGATTCACTTAGGGAGGATATCACATTTTTGTGTTAATTCCTCACAATGTTTTTCAGTGTGGTTGATATAGGCTGGTCCCATGCACAATACTATTGCAAAGAATATGAAAAAATGTTGCAAAATAATTTTTGGGAGGTTGTACAGAGTGATGGATATCAGCCAATATTCTAATTGATCATATTATTTTGTTGCCTTCTGATTCATTCATTTCCTCTTCTCTTCTCTTTTGATTAATTTTTCATCTCTTCTCTTTTATGCATGTTTTGCTCAGCATCGAGGATGTGATGGGGCTAACCATAGAGGAGGACCGTGCAAAGGATCACATGGGAAGTGTTGTAAGGTTTGCTATGGTGGTGCTTCATAAGTTCTTGTTTCACGTATTTTCTTAAAAAAATGTTTTTTTTTTCACAGGGTAGCAGAAGCTCTTGATGCTAATGTTAAAAGGTGGTCAAGTGTGAAAAAGGAAACTTGAGGGTGTTACCAAGAAAATTACTATATGTATGTGTAAACATTCTAAATGTGTTTAAGCTCATTGCATATGTTGAGATTTTTATACCTTGATAGATATGAACTTGCCATGAATCTTTCTTCTTTGGTAGATGTGTCTGTTCAATATGTTATGGTTGCTTATGCAGGAACATTACATCATACATATGGTGAAGGAAAAAGCTTTGAGGTAATTGGGTGAATAGTCTTCTGTTGGCTTCACTATTTTACACTTCTTTAGATGATAAATGAGTACAACCATTTGTATTCTTGCAGGGGGGGTTCCTAAATTCAAAGAACACTTTGCCTTCTTACAACTATCTCTATTAGAGAATGATATGCAAATTAACAAGTAATTTTCTTCTATTCATTAGAAGTGACCACTCCATTAATTGTATCTGCATGTTATAGAATTTGTAATTCATTTGTGTTTTTGAAATATTATTGGTAGGTTATAAGCATCAATTTTGGTGTAGAAACCAAGGTGTTTTTTTTTTAAAAAAAATTGTCTATCATTTTCTTTTAAATGCATCTTCATTTTTTAAATTGAGCTTATTATTTCCATCTTCTAAGGAGCCTTTCTTTTTTATAATTATTTTACAGGGTTGGAAAGTAGAAACTAAAAATGGTTCCAGGGGAGTGCTGACATCACCATGGTCGACCCCATGCTGTAAGTATGAATTCCTCATCAGTCTGGTTTTTTTGTTTGTGATGAGCGCAATTTTTTTTATTTTTCTGAATGGGCTATATGTGAATTTTGCATATGCTGGATTCAACTAATTTAGGCCGCTTAGCTGCAATGCAATTCTGATTTTCAACATTTTTCATTCTCAAGTTTCCGTTTGAATCATTTGTTTATCATATTGGTCTCTTTGTTTCCCGTGCCTGTTTGCATTGATCTTGACATCAATGCTAGTGAGCTGAATTTGGGTTAGATGTTGCTATTGTGTATCCCATTGATGGTTTTCATGTTTATCATTCTGAACTAGATGCAATGAAGGTCTGGTTGCAATGAAGGTTATTTAAGGGAAGTGAGCTGAGGATGAAATTAAGTCATTATTTAAGGCTGGAACACATTCATAATAGTGAGTGAGTGGTTTCTTAGTCATAAACCTGCTATGGAAAAAATTAAATTATGGAATGGTGAGTTTGAGTGTGCTACTGATGCATTTTTTTACGGCTTTGGCATTAAAATTAATTATAGTCAATTTTTTTTATTAAATTAAGCTTTGGGAATTTTTTAAAAAAAGAAGTTTCTACATGTACCTTGTATCAATTAAACCATTCAACTGAGATAATGATGCACACAAAAGGAAGAGGTCAAGTTTGAACTTTCATATTTATTTGCATGAATGAAATAATTGGGGAGGAATTTTAGGATCCCACTTGCATGGTTTTTATTTATTCATAACACTTTTAAGTTTTCTACTTATTTAAAAATGAATACACTTGAGCAATAACGCTCCTTTTAAATTATGGTCCAAGTGGAATATTAGCGTGTTATTTTGTGTTTGACAATTTTAGTGAAAGGTGAAATAAGTTATTTTAATTATAATTGTTTAATAATTTTTGTAAATTTATTTTATTTTAACTTTGGTTAGTGAACAAGCATCATTGTAAATCATTGATTAATCTATTTTTTTTATTAAATTGTGCAATTTGAAGATTATTATTATTATTATTATTATTATTATTATTATTATTATTATTATTATGATGATGATGATGATGTCCTGGGAACTTTTTTTTTCTTTCAATTGGATACAAGTTCAAGGATCCAATTGAAACCAAAAAAGGTTTAGAGCTTGCAAAAGTGAGAATATCGGATCTGCAGAGGTGAGAATATCGGCCTACAAAGGTTGGTGATTTTTAATTAGGTCCTTGAACTTTTTCATTTTTAAATAAGGCTCTGAATTTTTTTTTTCCAATTAGGTCCCTGACCTTATATTTCTTTTTTAATTAGGTTCAACATGGACCTAATTAAAAAATACATACAAGTTTAGGGGACTTAATTAAAAAATTTGGTAAAACTTTAAGGATCTGGAGAGTAATTAAACCTTTTATTTTCATTTTTATAGATTGTTGTCCTTTTCTCATTATGCATATGTAAACACTAGATTTTTCCTGTCATTCCATTTAAAACCATATTTATGTAGCTTTGGACATGTTGATTTAAGACAAGGTGAGAGAACAATCACTTGCTTATATAGTTAATTAGTAAGATATGCTTTAGTTTTCAACTATTAACTATTCATTTTGGAACCTGCAGGCTTATTTTAATGCACCCAGGGGAAATGAACACTGGCTTTAGACATGGAAAGCATGCATGGGTAAGGGCCAAACCAATAAACTAGTAGAAAATAATTATAAAATCTAGTTTTTACTTATTTTGTGATAAGATATATATGTGAGTAAGTTGAAAATGAGTAATATTTATACTTTATAGTTTGATAACTATAATTTAAATTTGTTTCTAGATTAATACTATGAAATTGTAAGTAACATGATATTACAATGAAAATGATATTTTAAATTATTTTAATTTAAAATTAATATATTTTCTATAAATTGGTTCTGGTTGGTTCACATTATAAAAACAGACAAAATATTAATTTTTTTTACACAAAACAACATCGGTTAGTCTAAAACTGATGCAGAAAGTTCTCTTATAACATCGGTTTTTTTAAGAAACTGATGTTGTAAAGGCACTTTCTATATTAGTTTTGCCCAAAACCGATGTTGTCAGCACATTCAACATCTGTTCTGTCAAAAATCGATGTTGTAAAGACACTTTTTACATCACTTTTTTTCAGAACTAATGTAAAAAGTGCTTCAAAATACACAATTCAACATCGGTTGTTTTATAATCGATATTGTTATGCACCTTACAACATCGGTTTGACTAAAATCGATGTTGCTTTTGCATTTTTTTTGTTTTTTTTTTATATTTCTTATTACACGACATTGGTTTTTACAAAAACCGATGTCGTGTAGCATATGTTAACATCGGTTTTTTGAAAACTGATGTTAAAATTGACAATGTTAACGTCAGTGGCTTCAACATCGGTTAAAAACCAATGTTGAAAGTAAAAAACAACCGATGTTAAAAGCCTATTTTTTAGTAGTGAAAGAAAAAACTTTATCAAAAAGAAAACACAAAATATGAATATTTATTAGAAATCATAAATATATTTTAGACTAAGAAATGTTATTATTATTGCTAGAAGTTAGCATTGACAAGTATACCAGCTAAGTGGCAAGTATTGTTATTATTTTGAAATTTGAAGAATAAACATAATTTTTGTACCTAAGAATAGCTTCTCTCCTTGAAACATGTTCAATTATAGCAATTACCTTGTTTATGGGAGCTTGGGTTATGAATTTTGTTTCCCTTTTATCCTAGGTGTTAAAAGACCAATCAACAAATTTTAAGTAAGTGGGGAAGAACAAATTCAATTAAAACAAATTTGGAGAGAACATTATGTATTTTCAATATTGTTACTAGTTATGGTTGTTAGACCCTAATTTCATCCAAGGAATATCGTTCGATATGATATTTTAATTCTTGCTAGTTGAATTACGATATTTGGCGCCAGTTATGGTGCAAAGTAAGGAATCACTCAGTGTTTTGATCAAGAAAAAAAAGATACCAAGGAAAGGGGAAAAAAGGTCTTTTTTGGATTTTTCTAGACCCTAGCTCGCCCAGGCTAGCATCTGGCTCTCCTGGGCCATGAAATGGCTTCATGCCTAAGCAACTAGCTCGCTTGGGTGAACTCATTCCTTTAGGGCTAGGTAACTAGCTCGCCTAGGCAAGCCTCCCCTGCCCCAAAATGGGTTTTTCCTATAAATAACCATGATGGGGGAGGGGTTTAAGGGTTCAGAAGTTGGGAAAAAAAAGAGAGAAAGAGAGAAAGAAGAGGAAAAAGGAAGAAAAGTGAAGTCGAGGCGCTACCGAATCGCAACCGTGATCATTCCCTACATCATTCTCTTGTTCTGTGTCCCTTGTGCAACAGTCGATTAGCTTTTTCCAAAAGTTGAATGCAATCTTTGTACCCATAAGGATCCCCTTTGTTATTATGTGTATATTCATCTTCTCCATTTATCATCGGTGATCCCATTTTTATTTGTAAAGTTTAATCATAATCAATCACTAGTGCCATAAAATTATCTTTAAATAGATTGAAAGTCAATAAACAAAATTAAGATAAAACCAACTCATAACTAAACTTCATTTTATCAAATATCACTTGAGATCATTTCAAGGTCCAACACCTTAACGATTCTCTCCGCTTTTCAAAATTTAAAACATCATTTCAAGGTCCAACGCCTTAAACGACTCTTTGTTCACAATTAAAATAAATCTTTCAAAAACATAAAATCAATTTAACACACAAACATTCAAACTTAAAGAACTACGTAGGTCTGAATTCATCATCGCACCTGAGGATAGGTAGGAGTAAGGGCAGCCCCCTTGTAGACCCCAAAAAAATAAAAAATATATAAAAAGGGATAAATAAATAATTTTGAATTCACGTTGTGCACACTTGATTAAAGGTTGTCGTCCCTTGTGACGGGCACATAGGGTGCTAATACCTTTCCTATGTGTAAAATACTACTGAACCCTTATTTTCAAAATTCGCAGATCTCTTTTTGGTTTTTCTAATGTTTTCCTCGAATAAACGTTGGTGGTGACTCCACTCGTTTTCTCCCTAGGAGACGAACGTGCTCTCTATTTATTTTGCTTTCGTCGTCCCATCGTGAGGTAGGTCGAAACAGACGACGACTCCATTGGGGATGTGTTAGAGAGTGAAGCCATTTTCATCGAGTGTGTAATTTGTATCATGACTTTTTCTTTATTTTATTTTTTCAAAATAAAATGTGCCGTTGAACCCTATGATAGACAACATGTGCTATACTTAGGTTGCTCTATTCACACATGACACCTACACTTCTTTCACACACCTTTAGATGTTGGGCCCTATACCCGGGTCTGTGTGAGCCATGGAGAGTGAAGGTTGATCTGTGGTCATGCTGGGTCTCTGACTCGCTTGATAACAGTGAAGCCTCATCTAGAGTTTTCCTCTTTTGGTGAGGCATTGTCATTGGTAGTCCCTACCACCACAATGTTGTTACCTAAGAGGATGATATCTCTATAAGCCAGTAAAGTTACATGAAACCACCCTTAGGAGTTGTCACTAGAAGTGGACTTTTGGATCCTTTGCATTAGGTTCCTGAATTAGGGGCACAGAGTAAACTCACTCTGGCTTGTTCCTTGATCGCATCATGCATATCTTCATGGCATCATAATGGACATATCATTCCTGCATTTTTCATTTATCATATTCATGCATTGCATTTGCATAAGTCATTGCATTATCATACATTTAGCATGATTTTGTTCTGCCAATTGCATACATTATATTTTCATCGTCCGCATGTTATGTTCACTCATGCATGATCCTGACACATAGTTTCTCATGTCTTGTATTTTCCTAAAAAAAACAAAAAACAAAAAGAAAGTCACAATGAAGCATGAAATTTTACACCATATTCTTAGTTACATGTGTTGGGTACCATGTTGATAGCTATAAATAGACCATGTTGGGATTATACACTCATTTTTCTTGAAAAATGATTGAAAATCACATGAACATGGTGCCTAATGCATTGTGTCATATCCTAATTTCGTCCGGGGACCATTGTTTGTCGGCATGTGACCTTTGTTTGACCACCTCAAAATGTTTAACACCCATCGTTGTGGAATCCATAAAGTTCCGAGATGTTTCGGGAAGAAATCGGTCAAAAACACGAAAACAGGAGTGTATTTAGCAAAGTGGTGTGTGTGTAAATAAACTGTTACACTCTAATTTCATCGGAGGACCATTGTTGATCGCTTCGGAAGGCTTAACACTCATCGCGATGGAATTCGTAAAGTTTCGTGAGATTTCGGAAAGAAAACAGCCAAAAACACAAAAGTGGGGGGGTGAACTTATCAAGATAGAGGTGTAAATAGAATTTCGAATCTAGGCCCTTCCGGAACATTTTGGAAGTTGGGTTGCTTAAGGAGGAAGCAACTGGGCGGCAAGCTCCTCCACGTCGTTGAAAAATGGTTTTCGGGGCTTCTGTGGCTTTCGTAATGCTTCCGTAAAATTTCCAAAAACCTTGGGTAAGCATATTTCACTTAACATTGGTGAAAGGGAAGAGAAAAAAAAGATGAAAATCAAATCTGAAACACTTCCGTAAGGCTTCCGTAACATTTCCATAAAGTACGAAAAGGGGGGTGAACTTAGTTATTGGGGTGCGCTTAGAAATCTTCCTCAAGAAGCCTCTGGGCGGCAAGCACCTCCCTTTTTCCCTATAAATAGGGGAGGGGGGGCTGTTTCAAAATATTCCGCACCCCTTGGCTATGCATTTCGACTGTTTTGGGTAAAAAAAATGTGTTTTCGTGAAGAAAATCCAAGCCGAGGTGCTTTCGTAACGCTTCCGTAAGCGATTCTGTGGAAATTCTTCATCGTTCTTCATTGTTCTTTGTTCATTCTGCAGTCTTCAACTGGTAAGTTCCCGAAATCGAATCTAACCAATCGTTCACGCTGTAACCTCGGTTAAACCAAAATAAGCAAAATAATAATAAAATAATCAAAATATCTTGAAAAAAAATAATAAAATAATCAAGAAAAATCAATCGGACATTTTTTCTTTGAAAGTTTCCTTGAATTAATTGACTAATAATCAAAGTGAAACCGAGGCTAAAATCAACTCACAAATCAAGCTTTGTTCGCAAAAATCACTAAAAACCATTTTAAGGTCCAACATCTTAAACGATCCTCTTTGCTTTTATCGGTTAACATGGACCATTCAAAAGCATAAAATCAACATGTATCTTTACCACTTTTGCAAGAACTATGTAGGTCTGATTTTCTCATCACAATTGAGGATACATAGGAGCAAAAGCCCCGCTTTTGTCGACCACCCCAAGAGATCGTTAATGGTCCAACGCCTTAACGTTTCTCTCCTTTCAAAAACCAAGAGATCGTTAATGGTCCAACGCCTTAATGTTTCTCTCCTTTCAAAACAAAGAGATCATTAATGGTCCAACGCCTTAACGTTTCTCTCCTTTCCAAAAATCAAAAGATTGTTTAATGGTCCAACACCTTAAACGACTTTTGTTTGGTTAAAATCGATCTTGCGGAAAAAGATCAAAACAACTTAACCAACGTTTAGTTCTAAAAGAACTACGTAGGTCATATTTCCCCATCGCAATTGAGGATACGTAGGAGTGAGGGAAACACCCTTGTCGACCACAAAAAGATAAAAAATACAAAAAACATAAACAACATAAAAACACAAAAAGACATAAAAAAGGGAAAATAAAACATTTTGAAGTCATATTTGCACACTTGATTAAAGGTTGCCATCCCTTGTGACGGACGTGTGGGGTGCTAATACCTTCCCCGTGCGTAAAAACAACTCCTAAACCTTTCACGATTAAAGTTCGTAGACCACACGTTTTGGTTTTTCCGACATTTTCCTTGAATAAACGTTGGTGGCGACTTCGTGCATTTTCCTTTCTTGGAAGACGCACCCGTGAGCCCTCGCGTCGCCCTCCCGTCGAAGGGTAGGTTGCAATAGTTGGCGACTCCACTGGGGATTGCTTTTAGAGAGTTAGGCCTTCTAATCACGTGCAATATCATGACTTCCTCTTTTGTCGATTCCCTTTTATTTCTCTCACGTTCTTGTATATAACTCTTTGATGTTTTTAGTGTGTTTTTAAATGTATGCATGAGATAGATATTTATTCATTTGATGCACACAAACACCAACACTATTTGTGCACACGGTGAGTTGAAAAGGGGCCCTATACCCGGGTCCATGGGAACATAAGGAGTGGTGGTGAATCTGTGGTCATGCTGGGTCTCTGACTTGCTTGATAACAGTGAACCCTCATCTAGAGTTTTTCACTTTGATAACATATTGTTGCTGGTAGTTGCTACTGCCGCAATATGCTTTTTTCGAAGGGGATGATACCTCTAGAAACCATCAAGAGAGATATGACCACCTTGAGAATTATCACTAAAAGCCTTTTAGTTCCTCCCGTTTAGGTCCCTAAAATAGGGGCACAAAGCGAACACGCTGCGTGCCTTTTAAACACTGTCATGCATATAACCTGAATGTCATGTACGCCTTTGATGTATGATTATCTGAGGATATTGCCATGCTATGTACATCCCCCTGTTGCGCTTTTGCGCATTTGCATCATGTCGTCACCCATGCGTTGTATGTTGGTCTCGTCTTAGGTCACGGGAAGCTGGAAGGTCCATATCACCTTCTTAACTGCACACATGGGGCACTGCGCCCCCGAATGCGCAAGTAAGAAGAGAGGATTTTCTGGGCTCTTGTGTCTGTAAATGAATTCATATCATTCATCACATAAGCATCTCTTAGATGACATGCGGGGGTACCTTATGGCTATCCGCACCTTTTGTCAACCAGAGGCAAGCAGGCCCGTTGACACGCAGAGACTAACATTGTCATCTGCACCTTTTGTCAACCAGGGGCAAGCGAGTCCATTGACACGCAGAGACTAACGTCGTCTTCTACACCTTTTGTCATCCAGAGACGGCGAGTCCGATGACGTGCGGGGGTACCTTATGGTTATCTGCACCTTTTTTCATCCAAAGACGACGAGTCTGATGACATGCGGGGGTACCTTATGGTTATCTGCACCTTTTGTCATTAAGAGACGACGAGTCCGATGACATGCGGCGGTACCTTATGGTTATCCGCACCTTTTGTCAACCAGGGGAAAGCAAGCTCATTGACACACAGAGACTAACGTCGTCATCTGCACCTTTTGTCAACCAGGGGCAAGCGAGCCCGTCGACACGCAGAGACTAACGTCGTCTTCTGCACCTTTTGTCATCCAAAGACGGTGAGTCCGATGACGTGCAGGGGTACCTTATGGTTATCCGCACCTTTTGTCATCTAGAGACGGTGAGTCCGATGACATTCACGGGTACCTTATGGTTATCCGTACCTTTTGTCATCCAGAGACGGCGAGTCCGATGACATGCAGGGGTACCTCAAGGTTATCCGCATTCTTCGTCAACCAAGGAGAACGAGTCTGATGATATCGGGATGTTGTTGGTCGTCCGATTCTGATTATTTTGAAAATTTTTATAGGTTTTACTTTCGTCATCCATAGACATTCAAGCCCGATGACGCACAAGATTCTTCTCTGCTAGGCAGGGATGTTCGAGCCCAATAGCATAGAGTGACTAACGTCGTCATCTGCACCTTCCCCGGAGATGTCAGTGTCTTCCAGCCGAGAATGTGAAAAAGTCTCATTTGCTATCCGTAAGACTCAAAGCCCGATAGCATGCAGTGACTAACATCGTCATCTGCACCTTCCCTGGAGATGTCAGTGTCTTCCGGTCAAGACTGCGAAAAAGTCTCATTTGCTATCCGTAAGACTCAAAGCCCGATAGCATGCAGTGACTAACGTCGTCATCTGCACCTTCCCCGAAGATGTCAGCGTCTTCCGACTGAGACTGCGAAAAAGTCTCATTTGCTATCCATAAGACTCAAAGCCCGATAGCATGTAGTGACTAACATCGTCATCTGCACCTTCCCTGGAGATGTCAGCGTCTTCTGGCCGAGACTGCGAAAAAGTCTCATTTTGCTATCCGTAAGACTCAAAGCCCGATTGCATGCAGTGACTAACGTCATCATCTGCGCCTTTCCCAGAGATGTCAGCGTCTTCCGGACGAGACTGTGAAAAAGTCTCATTTGCTATCCATAAGACTCAAAGCCCGATAGCGTGTAGTGACTAACGTCGTCATCTGCACCTTTCCTGGAGATGTTAGCGTCTTCCAGCCGAGACATTTTTTAGTCTCACACTTCTGTTAATCCTGACCCGTGAAGTCAGGTGGCATGAGGAGATACCCGAGTGTTTATCCGTACAAAGACAACTTCTGTTAATCCCGACCCGTGAAGTCAGGTGGCAGGCGGAAATACCCCAAGTGGTTATCCGTACACACACAGTTCTGCTACCCCGACCTGTGAGAAGTCAGGTACTATGCGGAGATGCCCTATACGGTAATCCGCACGCATTTCGAAGATAAAAATGTCTTCAGTCATTGCATGCCTTCAAAGGCGACAATGACCCTCATTTACATTTCGAAGATGACAATGTCTTCAGTCATTGCATGCCTTCAAAGGCGACAATGTCCTCATCTACATGTCGAAGACGACAATGTCTTCAGTCATTGCATGCCTTCAAAAGGCGACAATGTCTTCATTTTCATTTCAAAGACGACAATGTCTTCACCTCAAAAGCTTCAATATCCTTTTCCCCTGTGCTTTGTAGGACTCAACGTCCTTTGTTTGCACGCTTTAAAAAAAAAGGGAGAGTGAAAATGAAAATGAAAATGAATTAAACGAGAAAAGAAGGAATTTCAATATCTTCATGCCTTCACATGTTTTACTGCTTGGATTTACGCTAGTGGCCGGTCGGGTAAAGATTCAGCTCGAACGAAATTAGTATCTTATCTATACTTCCATTTTATCTCCAATAAAAGATAAGTAAAAAGGGACAACTTTCATAGCCTAATTTCGTCCAGGGATAATGAAGCATGAAAGTTTACACCATATTCTTAGTTACATGTGTTGGGTACCATGTTGATAGCTATAAATAGACCATGTTGGGATTATACACTCATTTCTCTTGAAAAATGATTGAAAATCACATGAACATGGTGCCTAATGCATTGTGTCATACCCTAATTTCGTCCGGGGACCATTATTTGCCGGCATGCGACCTTTGTTTGACCAACTCAAAATGTTTAACACCCATCGTTGTGGAATCCGTAGAGTTCCAAGATGTTTCAGGAAGAAACCGGTCAAAAACACAAAAATGGGAGTGTATTTAGCAAAGTGGGGTGTGTGTAAATAAACTGTTACACTCAAATTTCATCCGAGGACCATTGTTGATCGCTTCGGAAGGCTTAACACTCATCGCGGTGGAAAACGTAAAGTTTCATGAGATTTCGGAAAGAAAACAGCCAAAAACACAAAAATGGGGGGGGGGTGAACTCATCAAGATAGAGGTGTAAATAGCAATTCGAATCTAGGCCCTTCCGGAACATTTTGGAAGTTGGGTTGCTTAAGGAGGAAGCAACTAGGTGGCAAGCTCCTCCACGTTGTTAAAAAATAGTTTCCAGGGCTTCTGTGGCTTTCGTAAAATTTCCAAAAACCTTGGGTAAGCATATTTCACTTAACATTGGTGAAAGGGAAGAGAAAAAAAGATGAAAACCAAATCCGAAACACTTCCGTAAGGCTTCCGTAACTTTTCCATAAAGTACGAAAAGGGGGGAGAACTTAGTTATTGGGGTGCGCTTAGAAATCTTCCTCAAGAAGCCTCTGGGCGGCAAGCACCTCCCTTTTTCCCTATAAATAAGGGGGGGGGGGGCTGTTTCAAAATATTCCGGACCCCTTGGCTTTGCATTTCGGCTGTTTTGGGTGAAAAAATGTGTTTTCGTGAAGAAAATCCAAGCCGAGGTGCTTCCGTAACACTTCCGTAAGCGATTCTGTGGAAATTCTTCATCGTTCTTCATTGTTCTTTGTTCGTTCTTCAGTCTTCAACCGGTAAGTTCCCGAAATCGAATCTTTAAATTCATTCTATGCACCCTTAGTGGTCCCTACTTGTTTTGTGTACTTTCACTTTAATTTTGCTTACTTTCAGTTTTCTTTTTTTCCGCTTTAACGAGCTTTTAACTGTTTATTTAACATATTTTCTCACCTAATAAATGATAAAATGAATTTCAACCGATCATTTGTGTTGTAATCTCGTTTAATCACTGTTAAAACAAAATCTAACGGATCGTTCACATTGTAACTTCGGTTAAACCAAAAAAAGTAAAATAATAATAAAATAATCAAAATATCTTGAAAAAAAATAATAATAAAATAATCAAGAAAAATCAATCGGATGTTTTTTCTTTGAAAGTTTCCTTTAATTAATTGACTAATAATCAAAATGAAACCAAGGCTAAAATCAACTCACAAATCAAACTTTGTCCGCAAAAATCACTAAAAACCGTTTTAAGGTCCAACGCCTTAAACGATCCTCTTTGCTTTCTATCGGTTAACATGGACCGTTCAAAAGCATAAAATCAACATGTAACTTTACCACTTTTGCAAGAACTACGTAGGTCTGATTTCCTCATCGTTAATGGTCTAATGCCTTAACGTTTCTCTCCTTTCAAAACCAAGAGATCGTTAATGGTCCAACACCTTAACGTTTCTCTCCTTTCCAAAAATCAAAAGATCGTTTAATGGTCCAACGCCTTAAACGACTTTTGTTCGGTTAAAATCGATCTTGCAGAAAAAGATCAAAACAACTTAACCAACGTTTAGTTCTAAAAGAATTACGTAGGTCTGATTTGCTCATCGCAATTGAGGATACGTAGGAGCGAGGGAAACAACCTTGTCGACCACAAAAAGATAAAAAATACAAAAAACAAAAAGCATAAAAACACAAAAAGACATAAAAAAAGGGAAAATAAAACATTTTGAATTCATATTTGCACACTTGATTAAAGGTTGCCGTCCCTTGTGACGGACACGTGGGGTGCTAATACCTTCTCCGTGCGTAAAAACAACTCCCGAACCTTTCACGATTAAAGTTCGTAGACCACACGTTTTAGTTTTTCCGATGTTTTCCTCGAATAAACGTTGGTGGCGACTCCGTGCATTTTCCTTTCTTGGAAGACGCACCCGTGAGCCCTCACGTCGCCCTCCTACCAAAGGGTAGGTTGCGACACATTGTTAACTAGGAAATGATGGTTCTTTAGGCGTCTCATGTCGATCTCATAATTACATTTGTCATGCATATCGTAAGTATGCCCTAATCATTCATCTCTATGATAGGTTGTCGAAGTATTGACAATCAAAATATCTATTCCTTGGATTATAGGGTCGAACCAAGCATATGCTTTTAAGAAAAGGTTTTCATCAAGTCAAGGTCAAGTATGGAAGTAACCTGGTTTCAAAAGTAAGGGGCAAAAGATGGATCAAGTTTACATAGCTTCTTTGGCTACTGCCAACACATGATTGAGTTAAATAATTTACAAAATTAGGGACTGTTGATGTCCATGTTTTATTTCCAGTTGCACTTTGACTCTGACAAGATGTAATGAACAATGTTGTTTTAATGAAAATCTGAATTGGTTCGACCCTATGTTCTACTAAATGTCCAGGTAAAATTTGCAATACTTCAACAATGTATCTTTCACATACATCCAAGCTTATTTTTATTTTCATATTGGTTGCATTGCTCATTGCCTTCTTTCCTTGAAATCAAAACTGTAATCATTGTAATCAAAAGGAAAGAATGCGCTTTACGGTGCCCTTATCGAATGCATGCCAAAGTGTTCGGATTCCGACAAGTGCACCGGATCGCACAAGTAATATAAAATGGTAAGAACCGAGTATCGAACATTCGGGGATCTTGTGTTATTTGGTAAGCTATTTCAGCAAATAGGTGTCTAGTGTGTAAAGGTAAGTGTGAATATGAACATGTGTATAAACTATCTATGCAAAAAGAAAGAAAATCATGCAAGAGAAATGATGTGTAAAAACAAGTAGAGAACACGTTGGTCTTCCTAATAGGTGCCTAATGCTAAAAAGATATTCTCTATCTAACAATGCTCATGTGTTCTTATGGTGTCTCCTGAAATACTAAACCCCGATTCCTCATGATAGTTTAGCCTAATCCTGATCAAGCATCGTCCTCAGATTCCTCTTGTAAGACTAAACTCAATTAGGACCACATTAAGACACACATACTCAACTAAATTAACGCACCCCAATTCCTCGTGAAAGCACAACAACTTAGCCCTGCACTATCAAGGACTTTAGAGTCAGACCAGTTTCCACTGTTGAATGACCCTAACAAGGCATGCATCTATGTGATCAAGGTAAAGGCATACTGGAATGAAAAGCAGATAGCATAGAGAACACACAAAACATCATTAAATAGATAGAAATATATTTACATCAGGTACCTATAGGGAAGATCTAACAGAGGATTTAACATTCCATACCAGGAAGCCTTCTTAACAACAAAGAAAAGAACAAGATGAAAGATTGCAAAAATACAAGTGGTGAGGATGTCTCCTTCACCTCTAGGATCTCACAATCACTCACAAACTCATCTCAAGCTCTCAAACCGGCTCCTGTTTCAAGCTCTGGTCTCTTCAGATCTTCACACAGTAAAATCTCTTAAAACTCTCTGGAACATGGACCTTTCTCTCTCTAGAAACCCTAGACATGCAAAGCTCTAAATCCCAGTCCAAACTCTCTTCACAAAATCTGATTTCAGGCTTAAATAGGTGGTCGTGTTCGTGCTCGTGCGCTTAGCGCACATATGGACCGCTTAACGCACGTTAGTGATTTTTGGCTTAACGCGCCTTTCTCGCTTAGCAGATGAACTGAAGCGGTGTGTTTAGAGAGATGAAGCGATGCGCTTAGTGAACTTGTACAGCTCATCTTCTTCCAGAGTCTTCCTCGCGCTTAGCCTAGGAGTGTTGCGCTTAGCGAATGCTCGCTAAGCCAGCATATTGGCTTAGCGAGAATGTGAAAAACAACACTTTCCAAGGCTTGCCTAATTAACCTGAAATTGAGAGAAAATGATTATTAAACACACTAAATGAAAATACTAAGTATTTAATACCTATACTTAATAGAAAATACTTATAATACTACGAAATAACCATAAATTGGGAGAGTTTGATACAATTTATACAAGTTTTATACACAAAAGTTAGTCATTTTCACCGACTAACACAAAGCTAGAGTGATAAGTGAAATAGAGGAGGTACAAGAACAGATGAAGGCCGACATGGAGGCCATGAAAGAGCAAATGACCACAATGATGAAAGCCATGATGAGTATGAGAAAAATGATGGAGGTCAACACGACTACAGTCGTTGTCGCAAGTACCGCCATTGAGGTGGACCTGACTCACCCATCTGGCCTCAATCAAGTAAACCATCCAATCTCGGATATAGTAGGTCAGGGAGGCGAAGCATTTGGAAGTACGGGCGGCCCCCATTTTGTGCAGGTTCAGAGCAAGCTTTCTTTCCCACTATATGGCTTGCCTCCTAACTATACACCACCCAATGTTGCACACACTCCCGATGAGAATGTCGATAACTCCACTCCCATACCCATTGAGAGCCAACAACCCCAATCTGGTCATGCATAGGTCCCTTAACCCATGAGGGAGACACATGAAGTACCTCGAGACCACACTTTAGCCGACTTTGAGCCTCACCTCGGATATGTGCCACTGAGGGGCTGGCATTTTGTGGTGTACCCCTACCAAACACTTTGGGGGGCCTCAGTATCACCCATAACCATAACCTTTGCATTTTGCAGTGGGAAAAGTGCCACCTACCATGGTGGAAAGGGAAAAATTCGATCATATAGAAGAAAGGTTGAGAGCCATTGAAGGAGGCGGAGATTATGCTGTTGCTGACATGGTAGAGCTATTCCTAGTGCCCAACATTGTCATTCCTCAGAAGTTCAAGGTGCCAGATTTTGACAAGTACAAGGGGACTACTTGCCCCAAGAATCACCTGAATATGTACTGTAGGAAAATGGGGGCATACGCGAAAGATGACATTTTTTTGATGCATTTCTTCTAGGAAAGTCTTACTAGGGCAGCGTTCACCTAGTATACTAATTTGTTAGATGTCTCCAATGACTCATTAGGATATTCAAGTTTATGCCATTACTGTAAACAACAATCACAATGCCAATAATATGGATAAATTTGATGTCCTTGCCTCTAATTCTCTCACAATTACATCTTTGCGTATTTATTTAACATTTACTAGAATGTGAATGTACGTCGTTGGTTTGTTTGCTCAAGTGACTTGTGCTCCTGATTTGATCTCTAAGTCTGTTCAATCAGAAATTGATCGTTCTACACGTTTGGTGAGGGTGGCATAAACAACAAGTAAAGTAAAAAAAAAAAGAAGAAAAAACGTTTGATTAGCTGTGTTTCAACAATCTCAAATGAAATTAGTGTCTTTATCTTTACTTACCTTTTCATTTTCAATAAAAGATAAGTAAATAGGGCTACTGTTAGACCCTAATTTCGTCCGGCGAATATTGTTCGATATGATATTTTGATTCTTGCTAGTCTAATTATGATATTTGGCGCTAGTTACGGTGCAAAGCAAGGAATCATTCAGTGTTTTTATCAAGAAAACAAAAAGATACCAAAGAAGGGGGCAAAAGGGTCTTTTTTGGATTTTTCTAGACCCTAACTCACCCAGGCTAGCATCTGGCTCGCCTGGGCCATGAAATGGCTTCGTTCCTAAGCAACCAGCTCATCTGGGCTAGCTCATTCCTTTAGGGCTAAGTAACTAGCTTGCCTGGGCGAGCTTCCCGTGCCCCAAAATGACTTTTTCCTATAAATAGCCATGCAGGGGGAGGGGTTTAAGGGTTCAAAAGTTGGGAAAAAGAGAGAGAATGAGGGAAAGAAGAGGAATTAGGAAGAAAAGCAAAGCCAAGGTGCTACCGAATCACGACATTGATCATTCCCTACATGTTCTCTTGTTTCGTGTCCCTCGTGCAACAACCAGTTAGGTTTTTCCAAGAGTTGAATGTAATCTATGTACACTTAGGGGTCCCCTCTATTATTATGGGCATATTCATCTTCTCCATTTATCATTGGTGATCCCATTTTTAATTGTAAAGTTTAATCATAACAAATCACTAGTGCCATAAAATTGTCTTTAAAGAGATTAAAAGTTAATAAATAAAACCAACTCATAACTAAACTTCATTTTATCAAATATCACTTGAGATCATTTCAAGGTCCAACACCTTAACGACTCTCTCCGCTTTTCAAAATTTAAAACATCATTTCAAGGTCCAACGACTTAAACAACTCATTGTTCGCAATTAAAATAAATCTTTCAAAAACATAAAATCAATTTAACACACGAACATTCAGACTTAAAGAACTACATAGGTAAGAATTCCTCATCGCATCTGAGGATACGTAGGAACAAGGGCAGCCCCCTTGTTGACCCCAAAAAAAAATAAAAATATATGAAAAGAGGAAAATAAATAATTTTGAAGTCAAGTTGCACACACTCGATTAAAGGCTGTCGTCCCTAGTGACGGGCGCATGGGGTGTTATTACCTTCCTTATGTGTAAACAGCTCCCGAACCCTTATTTTCAAAATTCACAGACCTCTTTTTGGTTTTTCTAATGTTTTCCTCGAATAAACGTTGGTGGTGACTCTACTCGTTTTTTCCCTAGGAGACAAACGTGCTTTCTATTTATTTTGCTTTCGTCGTCCCATCATGAGGTAGGTTGCGACAATGGTGTAGGATATAGAGAGTGATTTGGCTTGTGCAACATGAGATAGTTGAGAGAGAATTTAGAGAGAGTTCTAGAGGAACAGAGAGAGAGACATCTTTTTAGTTTGTTTTATTGGGTTATGTTCTACCTATCTATTTGGGATTACAAAATACCTATTTATAGTGTCTGGCTATGTGCCGATATCAGCCATGTGGCTTCCTACAATTATTTGTGTTAAATATCCTATTTTGAAGGTTACATTGAACTTGTTCAAGTTAGTTTTTCGCTAAGGTGTCCCTTGCTTCGATCGATTGCTTGTATCTATACCCAACTTATGTTCTCCACGTCTTTTGTCATGCATCAAGTTGTGTGCAACGTGTTTGTGAAATGTGAGATTGATGTCCGAAGTACCTAAAACACACTAGAAGGGGTGAATAGTGTGATGAATAAAAACTTTGTCTTTTGAAAACTTTAAAAACCTTTTCTTAAAAAAATATCAATGGATGATTAGTTTCATCCAAGGGGTTCCAAATCACGTTGTGCATAAAAAACCAGTTCACAAAACTTGGATGCAGTAGTGTAGAAGTAACATGTAGAAAAGAACTAGTTATATAGAAGTAGTAAAGAAAACATGAAGGTTTTATACTGGTTCACCCTAACTCTTGGGCTACGTCCAATTCTCCTTTAAACCTTGAAGGGTTCCACTAATCAATTCTTTTTATTACTATCATACCCTAATTTCGTCCGGGGACCTTTGCTTGATGACATGCGACTTTTGTTTGGTCCTTGTAAGGTGCTTGGCACCCATCATTAGGCAATTTGTGAAATTCCAGGACATGCCGGAAAACAAAAGAAAATATTGATGCACAATCCGTAAGGTTCCGTGACACACCGGAAATCAAATGGAAGCATCGTTGCACAATTAGTGAGGTTCCGTAACATTCCGTAAGTCAAAAAGGGGATGATTATGTAATCCATAAGGTTCCGTAACATTACGGAAAGAAAACGAGTATCGTTACAAAATTCGTAAGTTTCCATAACTTTACGAAAAAAGAATCACCAAAAAAAAAGGCAGGGGGGTGTACTTAGTAAAAATGGGGGTTCAAATAGCAACCAGGGCCACTTGGGCCCTCCAGAAGATTCCTCCAGAAGGCTGTTACTTCTGGAGGAAGCAACCCTGCTCGCCTGGGCGAGCTGGGTGGCAAGCTTCTCCCCCAATTTTCTATAAATAGGGGGAGAAGTGAAGTGAAAAAGGGTTCAGCCCCTTAGGCACTTCTCTCTCTTTCGAATTTGCTTGGAAAAATTGTTTCCGTGAAGAAAATCTAAGCCGAGGCGCTTCCGAAACGTTTCCGTAACGTTTCCGTAAGGAATTTCGCGAAGGTTTCGACCGTTCTTCGACGTTCTTCATTCGTTCTTCATCGTTCTTCGATCTTCAACGGGTAAGTACCTCGAACCAAGCTTCTCGATTCATTCTATGTACCCGTGGTGGTCCACATTGTGTTTCGTGTATTTTTATTCTCGTTTCATTTACTTTTTATACCCCCTTTTGACGTGCTTAAGCCATTTTATTTAAGTCATTTCTCGCTTAACCTAAAAATAAAATAAATTTCCACCGATCATTTAAATTGTATTATCCATTAATTTCGGTTAAAATGAATTCCGACCGCTCGGTCGTGCCATAACCACGATGGAAATAAAAAAAGAGGCAAAATAATAATATAATAATCAAAAAACGTCTTTTAGTAAAATAAAGCGAAAAATCAATTGGACGTTTTCTCTTTGGGATTTCTCATTCTTAATCGAATTGACTAAATAACTAAAGTGAAACTAAGGCCAAAATCAACTCGCCTAGTCAAGCTCGTCCATAAAAATAGGTTTTTGAAGTTTGTCATTCCAATTTCTTGCTAAGTAAAATGGATCATTTTCAAGGTCCAACGCCTTAAAATGATCACCTCTTAAGTAAAAAAAGGAAATCACTTGATAAGAAAGAACTACGTAGGTCTGATTTCCTCATCGCAATTGAGGAATACGTAGGAGCAAAGGGAAACACCCTTGTCGACCACAAAAAGAGAAAAAATATAAAAAGGGTATAAAGGATATAAAGACATAAAAAGGGAACATAAAAAATCAAAGTCATGTTTGCACATTCGATTTAAGGCTGCCGTCCCTTGGGACGGACGTGTGGGGTGCTAATACCTTCCCCATGCGTATATACAACTCCCGAACCTTTCACTTAAAAGTTCGTAGATCGCGTCTTTTCCGGTTTTTCTGACGTTTTCCCCAAATAAACGTTGGTGGCGACTCCGCGAGTATTCCTTTCGTGGAACACGCATCCCGCGAGTCCCGCGTCGCCCTCCCGCCGAAGGGTAGGTTGCGACAATTACAACCAAGTATTCTTTATGCCACTTCTAGCTACAATGACTACTCTCTAGGCCACTTTGGCATTACCCTTAATCTCCCCCTAAGATTATAACCCCAATATTCTTTGTCACTAAGCCTCTCCTGGATTTCAAAAACAATATATGTTTGATAGAAGATGTATTCTAATCACTGAAAGAGTGTTTACCACAATAGGCTCGAATACAGTGAAATTAGATAACTTAGTAAAGATAATATTCACTCAATTCACTCAAGTTTCCTTTGTCTAGTAAATCGATAGTGTTACAATACTTTGTTCATTTTGTCTAAGATTGTTCTCTCTTGTGATTTGACAACCTTAACATGAGCATCTTCAAGCTTTATATAGACTTTAGAGCTCCAATCTATTAAGAGATCCCAACTAGCCATTGTCTCATAGCTTTGGCACTTGACGTGAGGTCGCTACTGTGCAGACAGATAGTAGGGACCACAGATAATGTCCTGAAATTTCGCTGACTATAAATTGATGTTTAAATGTATTTATCGTGTTATTTGATTATATGATTGGCTTGAATGAGTTGAGGTATGGTGTGAAGTAGTCATGTATGATTTGCTTGATGTGGATGTTGATTTATGAGGAGTTTTATTGACCTAAGTTGAAATTATGAGATTTCAAATTTTACCTAAACCTATTTTGGTAAAACTGCAATCCTAGATTTGTTAACCGTTGGAATGTCTTCAAATTTGGACCATAGGTTCCAAACACATGTCTGCACGGTTTGACCGTTGGAATTTGCAAAATAAAAAATTTATACCTCTCACTTAGTGCAAGAAGCGCGCCAAGCGCAATTCCAACCTGAGAAGGAAATGCACTCAACGTGAATTTCTAAACTCATTGTAAATCCCAACCCAACAAGAATTACACTAAGCACAAAAAGTCATGCTTTGCGCCAAAAGTGGACTCCCACTTAGCAAGACAAACTCGCTAAGTGAGATCTACAGATTATGAATATATTTTTCAACATGAAAAACACGATTTCATGCTTCTCTCTCTCAAAACTCCATCCAAACCACCCTAGAAACTACTCCTCCACCACCCATGACCACCGATGGCCACCACGAGCCGCTGCTGCTTATCGCCAAACAACGACACTGAAAGGAATGTTTTAATTAGAGCGGAATCCTCAGAATCCACCTCAAGGATTCGGTGGAGAAAAACCCCTCAATCCTTTATTTCGTAGCTTCTCTGAGGTAATCTTGACTTCTAAGCCTTTCTCCTAGTTAGTTTGAGCTTCTCTTAGTGTCTCTTGTCTTTTGGGTATTGTCATACCCTAATTTCGTCCGGGGATCTTTGCTTGGTGGCATGTAACTTTTGTTTGGTCCTTGTGAGGTGCTTGGCACCCATCATTAGGCAATTTGTGAAGTTCCGGGACATGCCAGAAATCAAAAGAAGGTATTGATGCACAATCCGTAAGGTTCCGTGACGCACCGGAAATCAAAAGGAAGCATCGTTGCACAATTAGTGAGGTTCCGTAACATTCCGTAAGTAAAAAAGGGGATGATTATTTAATCCGCAAGGTTCCGTAACATTACAGAAAGAAAACAAGTATCGTTGCGAAATCCGTGAGTTTCCGTAACTTTACGAAAAAAGAATCACCAAAAAAAGGCAGGGGGGTGTATTTATCAAAAATGGGAGTGCAAATAGCAACCAGGCTCACTTGGGCCCTCCAGAAGATTCCTCCAGAAGGCTGTTGCTTCTGGAGGAAGCAACCTTGCTCGCCTGGGCGAGCTGGGTGGCAAGCTTCTCCCCCAATTTTCTATAAATAGGGGGAGAAGTGAAGTAGAAAAGGGTTCAGCCCCTTAGGCACTTCTCTCTCTTTCGACCGTTCTTCGACGTTCTTCATTCGTTCTTCATCGTTCTTCAGTCTTCAACGGGTAAGTACCTCAAACCAAGCCTTTCAATTCATTCTATGTACCCGTGGTGGTCCACATTTGGTTTCATGTATTTTTATTCTCATTCTCATTTACTTTTTATACCCCCTTTTGACGTGCTTAAGCCATTTATTTAAGTCATTTCTCGCTTAACCTAAAAATAAAATAAATTTCCACCGATCGTTTGAATTGTACCATCCGTTAACTTTGGTTGAAATGAATTCCGACCGATCGGTCGTGCCGCAACCACGTTGGAAATAAAAAAAAGAGGTAAATAATAATATAATAATAAAAAATACCTTTTAGTAAAATAAAGCGAAAAATCAATCGGACGTTTTCTCTTTGGGAATTTCTCATTCTTAATTGAATTGACTAAATAACTAAAGTGAAACTAAGGTTAAAATCGACTCGCCTAGTCAAGCTTGTCCAAAAAAATAGAATTTTGAAAGTTTATCATTTCTGTTTCTTACTAAGTAAAATGGATCATTTTCAAGGTCCAACGCCTTAGAATGATCACCTTTCAAGTAAAAAAGAATCACTTGTTTCACGCATAAGAAATAACTACGTAGGTCTGATTTCCTCATCACAAATTGAGGAATACGTAGGAGCAAAGGGAAAACACCCTTGTCGACCACAAAAAGAGAAAAATATAAAAAAGGCATAAAAGATATAAGAACGTAAAGGGAACGTAAAAATCAAAGTCATGTTTGCACATTCGATTAAAGGCTGTCGTCCCTTGTGACGGACATGTGGGGTGCTAACACCTTCCCCGTGTGTAAATACAACTCCCGAACCTTTCACTTAAAAGTTCGTAGATCGCGTCTTTTCCGGTTTTTCCGACGTTTTCCTCAAATAAACGTTGGTGGCGACTCCCCGCGTATTCCTTTTGTGGAACATGCATCCCGCAAGTCTCGCGTTGCCCTCCCGCCGAAGGGTAGGTTGCGACAGTTGGCGACTCCACTGGGGACTGTTTTTAGAGAGTTAGGCTATTTAATCTTGTGCAATGTTTTACCATGACTTACTCCTTTGTTGGTTTTCCTTCTTTATGTTCTTGTATATATAACTCTTTGATGCTTTTAGTGCATTTTTTGTATGCTTGAGGTAAATATTTATTCATTTGATGCACACAAACACTAACACTATTTGCACACACGGTGAGTTGAAAAAGGGCCCTATACCCGGGTTCGTGGGAACATAAGGAGTGGAGGTGAATCCGTGATCATGCTAGGTCTCCGACTTGCTTGATTACAGTGAACCCTCATCTAGAGTTTTTCTCTTTGAAAACATATTGTTGCTAGTAGTCCCTACTGCTGCAGTATGTTCTTCGAAGGGGATGATACCTCTAGAAACCATCAAGAGAGATATGACTACTTTGGGGGTTATCACTAAAAGCCTAGTTAGCTCTCTCCCTTATAGGTCCCTTAAATAGGGGCACGGAGCAAACACGCTGCGTGCCATTTTTCACACTGCCATGCATAAGTGTCATATACCCTTTTGCTTATATTCAGTGAGTATTGTCATACTAGGTACATTCCTATGTTGCGCCTTTCGCATATGCGTCGCACATGGGTTCTGTCTTGATCCCTGTCGCAACCTACCCTTCGGCGGGAGGGCGACGCGAGACTCGCGGGATGCGTGTTCCACGAAAGGAATACGCGCGGAGTCGCCACCAACGTTTATTTGAGGAAAACGTCGGAAAAACCGGAAAAGACGCGATCTACGAACTTTTTAGTGAAAGGTTCGGGAGTTGTATTTACGCACGGGGAAGGTATTAGCACCCCACACGTCCGTCCCAAGGGACGGCAGCCTTTAATCGAATATGCAAACATGACTTTGATTTTTATGTTCCCTTTTATGTTCTTATATCCTTTATACCCTTTTTATATTTTTTCTTTTTTGTGGTCGACAAGGGTGTTTCCCTTTGCTCCTACGTATTCCTCAATTTGTGATGAGGAAATCAGACCTACGTAGTTCTTTCGGAACAAAGTGTTTGGTTAAGTTGTTTTTGTCTTTCTTGCAAAATATGTTTTTATTGAACAAAAGGTCATTTAAGGTGTTGAACCATTAAACGGTCTTTTGATTTTGAAAGGGGAGAAACGTTAAGGCGTTGGACCATTAACGATCTCTTGTTTTTTGAAAGGAGAGAAACGTTAAGGCATTGGACCATTAACGATCTCTTGTTTTTGAAAGGAGAGAAACGTTAAGGCATTGGACCATTAACGATCTCTTGTTTTTTGAAAGGAGAGAAACGTTAAGGCATTGGACCATTAACGATCTCTTGGAGTGGTCGACAAAAGCGGGGCTTTTGCTCCTACGTATCCTCCATGAGGAACTCAGACCTACGTAGTTCTTTCTTATCAAGTGATTCTTTTTTAAGACGTGATCATTTTAAGGCGTTGGACTTTAAAAATGATCCGTTTTGCTTAGTGAGAAATTGAAATGACAAACTTTAAAAGCCTATTTTTGTGGAAGAGCTTGACTAGGCGAGTTGATTTTAGCCTTAGTTTCACTTTAGTTATTAATCAATTCGATTAAGAATGAGAAATCCCAAAGAGAAAACGTCCGATTGATTTTCCGCTTTATTTTACTAAAAAGATGTTTTTTTGATTATTATATTATTTTTTACCTCTTTTTGATTTCCAACGTGGTTACGGCACGACCGAACGGTCGGAATTTATTTTAACCGAAGTTAATGGATAATACAATTCAAACGTTCGGTGGAAATTTATTTTATTTTTAAGTTAAGCGAGAAATGACTTAAGTAAAATGGCTTAAGCACGTCAACAGGGGGTATAAAAAGTAAACAAAACGAGAATAAAAATGCACGAAACACAATGTGGACCACTACGGGTACATAGAATGAATCGAAAAGCTTGGTTCGAGGTACTTACCCGTTGAAGATCGAGCAAAATAGGGGAGGTGGTTGCCGCCCAGCTCGCCCAGGCGAGCTCAGCTCGCCCAGGCGAGCCAGGTTGCTTCCTCCAGAAGCAACAGCCTTCTGGAGGAAGCTTCTGGAAGGCCCAAATGGGCCTGATTGCTATTTACACCCCCCTTTTTACTAAATGCACCCCCCCTTTCTATTCTTTTGTAATTCTTTTTCCGTAACGTTACGAAACTTTACGAATTTCGTAACGATACTTGTTTTCTTTCCGTAATGTTACGGAACCTTGCGGATTACATAATCATCCCCCTTTTGACTTACGGAATGTTACGGAACCTCACTTAATTATGCAACGATGCTTCCATTGGATTTCCGGTGTGTCACGGAAACTTACGGATTGTGCATCAATATCTTTTTGGTTTTTCGGCATGTCCTGGAATTTCACAAATTGCCTAATGATGGATGCCAAGCACCTCACAAGGACCAAAGAAAGGTCGCATGTCATCAAGCAAAGGTCCCCGGACGAAATTAGGGTATGACAGTTGCCCCTCTTTACTTGTCTTTTATTGGAGATAAAAGGAAAGTAAAGATAAGACACTAATTTCGTCCCTCTCGATTCGACGAGAGTCGCGGGTGACCGTAAAATCTCCACATGCAAATGACTTGTTGTTCCCAGAATTTCACAAATTGCCTAATGATGGATGCCAAGCACCTCACAAGGACCAAAGAATGGTCGCATGTCATCAAGCAAAGGTCCCCGGACGAAAATCAGTGTATGACACTAATTTCGCTCCTCTCGGTTGACGAGAGTCGCGGGTGACCATGACTTGTCGCTCCTAGAATTTCACAAATTGCCTAATGATGGATGCCAAGCACCTCACAAGGACCAAAGAATGGTCGCATGTCATCAAGCAAAGGTCCCCAGACGAAAATCAGTGTATGACACTAATTTCGCTCCTCTCGGTTGACGAGAGTCGCGGGTGACCATGAAATTTCCGCATGTAAATGACTTGTTGTTCCCGGAGGAACAAAAGGTGCAGAAGACTGTGTCAGCCTCTGCATGCTATCAAGCGTTCTGTCTTACAGATAGCAAAAGAATGTTTATACGGATAACCACTCGGGTATTTCCGCGTATCATCGGGCCCGCCGCCTCTGGATGATACAAGGGTGCAGAATGACCAAACTTGGTCTCTGCTTGTCATCGGGCCCGCCGCCTCTGGATGACAAAAGGGTGCGGATAACCGTAAGGCATCTCCGCGTATCATCAGGCCCGCCGCCTCTGGATGATACAGGGGTGCAGAATGACCAAACTTGGTCTCTGCTTGTCATCGGGCCCGCCGCCTCTAGATGACAAAAAGGGTGCGGATAACCGTAAGGTATCTCCGCGTATCATCGGGCCCGCCGCCTCTGGATGATACAAGGGTGCAGAATGACCAAACTTGGTCTCTGCTTGTCATCGGGCCCGCCGCCTCTGGATGACAAAAGGGTGCGGATAACCGTAAGGTATCTCCGCGTATCATCGGGCCCGCCGCCTCTGGATGATACAAGGGTGCAGAATGACCAAACTTGGTCTCTGCTTGTCATCGGGCCCGCCGCCTCTGGATGACAAAAAGGGTGCGGATAACCGTAAGGTATCTCCGCGTATCATCGGGCCCGCCGCCTCTGGATGATACAAGGGTGCAGAATGACCAAACTTGGTCTCTGCTTGTCATCGGGCCCGCCGCCTCTGGATGACAAAAGGGTGCGGATAACCGTAAGGTATCTCCGCGTATCATCGGGCCCGCCGCCTCTGGATGATACAAGGGTGCAGAATGACCAAATTTGGTCTCTGCTTGTCATCGGGCCCGCCGCCTCTGGATGATACAAGGGTGCAGAATGACCAAACTTGGTCTCTGCTTGTCATCGGGCCCGCCGCCTCTGGATGACAAAAAGGGTGCGGATAACCGTAAGGTTTCTCCGCGTATCATCGGGCCCGCCGCCTCTGGATGATACAAGGGTGCATGTCACATGACCTCAGGGTCAGTATGACAAAGATTATGGGGCGGCCGACAAAAGCAAGGCTCTTGCTCCTACGTATCCTCCAATGAGGAACTCAGACCTACGTAGTTCTTAATAACTTGTGAGACTTGAAAAGTCTCCATCGGAAAATGCTGACATCTCCGGAAAGGGCGCAGATGACCATATTGGTCTCTGCTCGTGAATCACACTTGGGGTCACTGAATGACGAGGTGCGGATAACCGTAAGGTGTCTCCGCGGGCTACCAGCTCTTGAGTCATGGCAACAAAAGGTGGTGTGGTCGACAAAAGCGAGGCTCTTGCTCCTACGTATCCTCCAATGAGGAACTCAGACCTACGTAGTTCTGGATAACTTGTGAGATTTGAAAAAGTCTCGGTGTTTTCTCCACTAAAATGCAAACATGCTTTAGCAAGGAGACAAATATTCCAACTGATTTAGAGCAGCATATGCTTTTTTGAGTGAAAAACAATGCGTCTACCGGGGAAGGAGAGTCTGCTGATGAAATCTCCCATAACCATAAATGAGATTTTGGATGTTAGCATTTCGTTTCTAAATGACCATTTAGAGGAAACACTGGGTTCGACAAAAATAGAAGAAATCCACTCAAAGTGTATCAATCTCGCACAGGTAAGTGTTTTATCCTAATTCCGAACCATAGATATGTCATGACTTAACTTTGCAAATTATTTCCTATCAAATCAAAAATTACATGTGTGATCATGGATCAATAGGACTTCCCTTGGGAATGGGTTCTTTTGGTGGGTTCTTCTTTCGGCTTTTGTGTGTTTTTGGCTTTTGATTTTTCTGGCTTTTTCTTTTTCTGTTTTTTTTTTGTTTAGTGCGGGGCGAGGAAAAAAAAAGTCGCCAGCGCACGGGATTTTGGTTGGTAATCAAAGGGAGAAGACCATTTTAGGTCGTGGTTTCCTTTCCTTCTTTTTTTGTTCATTTGGTGACAATTCTATATTGTTCAGATATTGTCCGGTCCAAAGACCTCTCTGCACATTTCTTCTGTTTTCTTTCGATCCTTGATCAGGAGCTTTCTTTCCTTCTTTTCTCTTTTTTTCTTTCTCCCATTCTTTGATTGGGAATTTTCTTTCTTTTCTTTTTGCTTTCTCCCACTCTTTGATTGGGAATTTCCTTTCTTTTCTTTTTTTGCTTTCTCTTTGATTGGAAATTTTCCTTCTTTTCCTTTTTGCTTCCGAGGGTAAGGATTATGGTGAGTCAGGATTTTGGCTCAAGGTTTGTAGAATGGCTAGACATGATACATGTCGGGGTTTGGTTTGGCTCAAGGATAAAAGGGATGCCCCACATTATTTCCATGACACAAATGCAAAAATGATGATTTGGAAACTTTATGCAAAACTGGTCATGCATGCACCTATGCGGACACTCAAGTGTCAAATTTTTATGGTCATGTGATGCTAGGGCTCAGGATTCATTTCCTCTATTTTAAATCAACCCAATGTTTCCAAAATATGTTCTTTTATCAATTTGTGCATTCATCCGAGTCCATTTTGGGCGTCCGGGGAAATTTTCACAGCATTCACCCTTCAGGTGTAGACACGTTTTTTCTTCAAAAATCGGTTATGATCAATGAATGAATTTTTTCAAAGAAAAGTTGGAAATTGTCTCTTTTCAAAAGCATGTCGGTTTTTAGCTAGACAACTTATTTTCTTTTTTTCCACCTTTTTCCTTACTTGCTTTCTTCTTTTTCTTTTTTGTTCTCTTTTCCATTTCATTCATTTCATTTTTTTCTTTTCTATTTTTATTTTTATCATGATTTTTTTGTTTATTTTACACATATATTTTTTGGACGATGTTCCTAAACGAAGAACTCTACACGGTTCCAGAATTTCAAACATCATCAATAGTAATGATATATAAACACTAACGCAACAATCTAAACAAAAATGTATGCGCTGTACAAATGACAATCGAAACAACAAAAACAAACATTAGTCTCTCAAGTCAAAACAATAACATAGAATAAAAATGACAAAAGAAATATGAAAGAAAACATGAATCTGGGGATCTCCCAGTCACGTATCTCCACTCCCTCCCAAGAAGTCAAGCAAATCGGCCATCTCCTCATCCTCGTGGGCCTCTTCTCCGTCGCCGGGAGCTTCTGGGGGTGCCTCTCCTGCTTGGGCCTCGGGCCAATCTTCGGGCCATGCAACCTCTGCTCTGAACTGGTCTGGAGTAGGGCATGAAAAAGAAGCAAAGCCCTGGCTCTGCATGCTAAGGCTCATCTGGTACAGACAATCATGGGTCTGTACATGTGCTCGGTGGTTGGCCGCCTGCTGGCGAACCAAATGCCGTAAATACTGCTCCATGTCAAATGCCCCAGCCTGGCCAGCCTGATGAGGTGGTGGTGGCGCGCCTGCGGCCTGTGGAGCATCACCCTGAGCCTGTCTCTGGGTACAGTACTTCTCAATAAAAGCCCGGGTGATGGGCGGCTGAATCACCTTGGTAGGTGCAACAGGGACTCTGAACGACTGGCAGAGTCCTGTGATCAGTGCGGGGAATCCCAGGGCCCTGTTGGACTTATCTGGGTCCAAAGGGTGCCTAGTGGGCGCCATACCTGCAAAAATATAGATGGCATCAGCGATCAACTGAGCCACATGGATGCTCATCCGTGTCAGGATGGCATACACCAACTGACACTTCGGCATGGGAAGGTCGGAATTATGATCGGTGGGCAGGACGTTGCTGAGGAGCAACGTCATCCATATCTGGGTCAGGGTGGTCATGTTGGTGCGCATGATTCGCACTCGCCTCCCTGCAGCAGTCCGGGCAAAATCCTGTCCCGGTATACATAGCAGCTGGGCGATGGCCTCCTCATTGAACCCGTCAGACCGGTTCCTCCTCTGGCCATATTCACATTCCTGGCCCTCTTCCAACACCAACAGATATCCTAGGAGTTGGCCGATAGCGTCGGCATCAAACGGGATCCACTGACCCCTTACCCAGGATCTCATGTCACGCACGCCCTCCTCTGTTGGCCAAGCATTGGCATAAAACTCAAGGACTATTTCTGGATCAAACTTGGCCATGGGAGTAACCAGTGATGCCCACCGCCGGCGCCCTATTTCCTCCTGGAAATCAGTATACTCGTCGTCCCTGAGCTGGACGCGTCGCTCTCGGAGAAACGACCATCCCTTGATGGCCTCGAAGCGCTGCTAGTGTACAGCGCTCCTAAAGCGGTGACTGTCATACTCCGGAGCGGAACTAGTTCCTTCGGCTGCCTTGTCCTTCCTGGACCTCTTTGAGGCAAGCTTCCTCGGGGCCATTTCCTGCGAAGGCAAAAATTTGGAAAGTTAGTTTTACCAGTGGGACACTACTCTTAAAACAAAAATGGCATACAACCTCCTCCCATAAATACAAACATCAATGTAAATTTAGAGCAAGCTTATGCGCACATTTCCTTACGAACGTTTACTTGCACAAGACATCCTATTAACTAAGAAAAATGCACCCATATACAATCAAGGTAGCTTCATTACCTAGATTATTTACATGTACTTCCAAGGTGTATTTGTTATTTACATCACACACGCCTCCTTGGCTGAATTTACATACATGCATACTCAAAACATTTTGGGGTACCAAAAACTGCACATGCGCTCATCTTGGTATTTCCAATACCCATACATATACAAACTTCACGATGAATCTTGACTACCTACACAATAAGGTGCTACATTTCATGCTTTTTTTTCAAGTTTTTGCTACCTAAAGCCACATGCAAATTCAAGCATATTTTCCTTTGCTGACTAAAATTGTATTCAAATTAGAAGGTATATATTTTTTTGTAATATGTTTTCTTCACATAACATGCAACACATTTATATATATTTTTTGTGAGACATTTTGACTACCAAAAATTATATATACATACATCCAAGTATTTTGCTATCATACCCAAAGTGTAAATTGCCAAAGGTATCTTGCTACCTATTCTAAACCTACACATTCATGACGAGCAAAATTCCTAAACATCTAGGCGTAGGGAAAATATTGTAGTGTGGCCCACAGCTGATTGCTGGCCAAAAAGGGTAACTTTACCCAATATGCACCTCCTCTTGTGTTCTTTTTGCATAAAATTTTAGTTCCTAGGCCTAGGATATATGCGGGGCAATTACTCTAGCCTTTTTCGGGAATGAAAACATATTCCAGAAATTATGTACAAACCAAAATGCCCCACGGGTTGTTTCCTTACAAAAGTCATGCGCTAATGCCATTGAGGCATTTCACCGAACACTTGGTGGGCGCGCGTTTAGGCGTCAATAACAAGAGAACGGGGACAATGTGGCATGTCCCATTGTTTCAGAATGCATTATAGGCCTAGGGCCATCCCATACAAACCCCTAATCCAACCTAATCAAGCAAGAAAACAAACCAAAATTGCCCCATATATTTGAGCACACTCCCACAATTTAGAGCACCAAAAGGAGATCAAAATACATCAATGAAAAGCTAGAAAGCTTAGGGATGGAACACTTACTTGTTGGTGATGAACAAAAGCGCAAAACGGAATCAAAAAATGCGAAAAAGGATGACCCTAGGGCTGCAAACTCGTCAATCCCGTGGGTATGGCTTTTGAAAGGGGGGAAAAGAAGTTTTTGAATGTTAAAACGCCCCCCCTTTCGTCATTCTTATAATTTGGTGCAGGGGTGGCTCGCCCAGGCGAGCCCAGCTCGCCTAGGCGAGCTAACCTGCACATTTTTTTTTTTGAGGGGAATATTAACCATGTCCCCTCCCTTCTCATGGATTAGCATCCTGCCTAACTTGAACTTACTTAGGTTAGAATTAGGCGTTGATTACTTACTTTTTTTACTTTTTAAAACAAACAAAAAGTAAAAGAAAGCTGCAAAATACAAAGGATACGGGGCTGCCTTGCAGCGACATTCTCTGCTTGTTTCGCACAGAGAAGGGCAACGATCGGTCGGTCGTGACCCCATCCCCACTTGCGTTCGTCCTTAAGTACCTGCAAGTAATAAATAACCAGGTATGGCCAATCTTGACCGCGTCATTACCCTACCTTGATTGGTTTCTGCCGTTCATGTTTTGTCTCTACTCCAGAAGGTAGCCCAAGGTGATCCTGCCCCTGTTTTACCACAACAATATACATGCGTATGCGTATGCATGAATGTTTTCAAACGCAGAAAATTTAGGGAAAGTTGGTTCAGGTTCAATTCTAATTAAGCGCTTGGGGGATCCCATGAACTGAGCGGAAGGGCTCAGGTGATCACAGATTAACGCAAGGTGTGAAACTAACGTGAGGACTAAAAGCCTCGAATCCACGTTCATTTCTTTGAAAGATTGTAACGAGAGATACAACAGACAGGAAATCCCTGGGGGAAATCCAGAAAACGCATAAAGATAAAGAACATGCAGCGACATCCTTAATTGCCCCAGCTTCTAAGCATAATATTGTTTGACGACATCAGAGTTCACGGGTGAAGGTAGCTCTTCGCCATCCATGTTGGTAAGCACCAGGGCTCCTCCGGAAAAAGCCCTCTTCACAACAAAAGGCCCTTCGTAGTTCGGGGCCCATTTCCCTCGATGGTCCTTGACAGCATGGGACATTTTCTTTAGCACAAGGTCTCCCTCATGGAACTTGCGTAAGCGTACTTTCTTGTCGAATGCACTCTTCATTCTTTGCTGGTATAAGCGCCCATGACTCATGGCCGTTAAGCGCTTACCCTCAATGAGGTTGAGCTGATCGTAGCGTGTTTGAGCCCACTCTGATTCCTTTAATCCGGATTCTGCCAAGATCCTTAATGACGGGACTTCTACCTCAAACGGTAACACAGCCTCCATCCCATATACCAATGAGAACGGCGTTGCCCCAGTTGACGTTCGCACTGAAGTCCGGTAACCGTGCAACGCGAAGGGGAGCATCTCGTGCCAATCCTTGTATGACACGGTCATCTTTTGGATAATCTTTTTGATATTCTTATTGGCCGCTTCCATGGCTCCATTCATCTTTGGCCGGTAGGGCGTGGAATTGTGATGCTGGATTTTAAACTCCTCGCACATTTCCGCCATCATCTTATTATTCAGGTTGGTGCCGTTGTCCGTGATAATCTTCCTTGGCAAACCATATCGGCAGATGATCTCTTTCTTAATGAACCTGACCACCACATTCCTCGTGACATTGGTATATGAAGCCGCCTCGACCCACTTGGTGAAATAATCTATCGCTACGAGGATGAAGCGATGACCATTCGAGGCTTTGGGCTCAATGGCCCCGATGACATCTATTCCCCACATGGAGAAAGGCCAAGGGGCGGACATGACATTCAGAGGATGTGGTGGGGCATTGACATTATCTGCGAATGCTTGACATTTGTGGCACTTCCTCACATGGACACAACAATCACTTTCCATGGTAAGCCAGTAATAACCTGCTCTTAGGATCTTCCTGGCCATAGCATGCCCGTTGGCGTGCGTTCCAAACGAGCCCTCATGGAGTGTCATGTCGTGATTTCTTTTATACAGTATGCTTCCGCTCATGAAGAAACCGGCTGCCAACCTCCTCAATGTCCTTTTATCGTTGTCGGCAATCTCTGGCGGGTATTCTTTGCTTACGACATATCGCTTGATGTCGTAATACCAAGGCTTTCCGTCCCGTTCCTCTTCCACTTGGCAACAATGTGCGGGTTTGCCACGACACCAAAATTCAATGTAGGGTAGATCCCCGTGCGGTGTTAGCTGGAACATAGATGCCAACGTAGCACGTGCATCCGCCATTTGATTTTCCTCGCGGGGAACATGATGGAAGGAGATCTCATCGAAAGTCTTAGCCAATTCCTTGATATAGGCTTTGTAGGGTATCAACTTGGGATCTCTAGTTTCCCATTCCCCTCTCAGCTGATGGATTACCAACGCTGAGTCGCCGTACACCTTGAGTAGTTTGACATTGGAGTCAATTGCTGCCTGGACGGCTAGGGCACATGCTTCATATTCGGCCATGTTGTTGGTGCAGTCGAATCCTAGCCTGGCTGTGAAAGGTACACATTGATTGTCCGGAGAGACCAACACTGCCCCAACGCCATGACCTAGAATGTTTGACGCTCCGTCAAACCATACGGTCCATTTGTCCCGATCTTCGTCCAACTTTTCCTCGAACAAGGCCATGATGTCCTCATCCGGGAATTCCGGATGCATGGGCTGGTAGTCGTTAAGAGGCTGTTGAGCCAAATAATCTGCCAAAGCGCTTCCTTTTATCGCCTTTTGGGTGACGTAGACTATATCAAACTCAGATAGCAAGACTTGCCACCGGGCGATTCGTCCTGTGAGAGCTGGCTTTTCAAAGATGTACTTAACCGGGTCCATTTTGGATATCAACCAGGTAGTATGGCTCAGCATGTACTGCCTTAGGCGATGGGATGCCCATACTAAAGCACAACACGTTCTTTCGAGCAAGGAGTAATTCATCTCACAGGTCGTGAACTTCTTACTTAGGTAGTAAACAACGCGCTCTTTCTTCCCGGATTCGTCATGTTGCCCCAGCATACACCCCATTGACTCGTCCAAGATGGTCATGTACAAAATGAGAGGCCTCCCAGGTACTGGTGGCATAAGCACGGGAGGATTCATTAGGCACTTTTTGATCCTTCCAAAAGCCTCTTGGCAATCCTCATTCCACCGATCAGTTTGGTTTTTGCGCAAGAGTTTGAACAACGGCTCACAAATGGCGGTGAGCTGCGATATGAATCTGGCAATATAATTCAAGCGCCACAGGAAACCTCGGACTTGCCTCTCTGTACGGGGTTCTGGCATCTCAAGGATGGCCTTCACTTTTTCGGGGTCTACCTCTATCCCTTTCTGGCTTACAATGAAACCAAGCAATTTCCCTGATTTGACCTCAAAGGTACACTTAGCGGGGTTCAACCTTAATTGATATTTCTTAAGCCTTTCGAACAATTTCCGCAGGTTGACAAGGTGTTCTTCCTCGGATTTAGATTTAGCAATTATGTCGTCCACGTAGACCTCGATCTCTTGATGCATCATATCATGGAACAAAGCTACCATGGCCCGTTGATAAGTTGCCCCGGCATTCTTGAGTCCAAAGGACATCACCTTGTAACAGAACGTTCCCCACAGGGTGACGAAAGTAGTCTTTTCCATATCCTCGGGCGCCATCTTTATCTGATTGTAACCAGAGAAACCGTCCATGAAGGAAAATAAAGCGAAATTGGCCGTGTTATCTACGAGGATATCGATGTGTGGTAAAGGAAAATTGTCCTTGGGACTGGCCCGATTCAGGTCCCGATAATCTACACACATTCGTACTTTCCCATCTTTTTTAGGAACTGGTACGATGTTGGCAACCCATTCTGGATACCGAGCGACGGCCAGAAATCCAGCGTCAAATTGCTTCTTCACTTCTTCTTTTATCTTCAAGGATGTTTCGGGCTTCATCCTTCTCAGTTTCTGTTTTACCGGGGAACACTCGGGATTTAGAGGTAATCGGTGCTGTACAATGTCAGAACTCAAACCGGGCATATCTTGGTATGACCAAGCAAAGATGTCTTGGTAGTCTTTTAGCAGGATTATTAATTCTTCACGGATAGGTGCGGTAATACCTGTACCTATCTTTACTTCCCTCTTTCCACTGCCAATTCCTAAGTCTACTAGCTCTGTTTCTTCTTGATGAGGCCCCATTTCTTGGTCCTCATGGGCGACCATCCTTTCTAGTTCTGGGGGAAGTCCCACATCCTCATTTCCTTCATCTTCCGTTTGATTCATTTCTTGCTCGAAGTTGATAGACGGGTCCCAGGTATTAGTACCTTCGGGGGACTCGTCATCGGATCTGCCGTTTCAGAAAAAGAAGTAAACATGCAAATGAATGAGAATGGGTAGAGACCAGGAACAGATGAAGAAAGATCCTTGTATTATAAATTCAAAAACAAAAGACACAAAGCCTTAACAAAAGGAAAAAACTCTAAAGCCTAGGCCCAACTATAGAGCTTTTAAAACCGTAAAGGTTTACATTATGCTTGTTGCGTAAATGCCGGGGCGTTCCTCCACTCGCCAATTTCCCAGCTGGAAATCAGGAGGGCATGGTCGTACCAAATCCAAAGTACTCGGAATATCATCTTCGCATATCGCGAACGCTTGACCTTTGTCTCCCGAACCTGCTCTTATAAAGCTTCTACTTATGTGGCAGGGCGGGCTTCCTTCACCTTCTTGTCTCCAACGCGAACTTTGACCATTGTTCTTCCTTCCCGCGATGCTTCTTTTCATGTCCGCCTGAGTGGGCTTATAGCCTAAACCATACTTCCCACGATTTCCTTGGGTATTTATCAGGCTAGTTATGCCGCCGTTGTTTTTTCCTAAACCCATCCCGGGTTCATAACCGTTCCCCAACATAACTCGGGCCATCATTACCGCTGCATCGGACAGACAAGGCTGCCCAAAGAGGGAGTCCACGGAGGAAATGCTGACCACCTCAAAAGACTGGAAAGCAGTTTCTAACGATTCTTCTGCGGCTTCCACATAAGGCATGGAGGATGGGCAGCTTACCAAGATATCTTCCTCGCCTGACACGATGACCAAGTGCCCCTCCACTACGAATTTCAGCTTTTGGTGGAGTGTAGAAGGCACAACTCCCACTGAGTGGATCCACGGGCGCCCCAACAGGCAGCTGTAGGGGGGTTAATATCCATTATTTGGAAGGTGACTTGACAGGTGTGAGGGCCTATTTGTACTGGGAGATCGATCTCTCCCCTAACCTCTCGGCGAGTGCCGTCGAAGGCCCGAACCACCATTGAACTTGGTTTTAAGTGGGAAGCATTGAATGGTAACTTCTCCAAAGTGCTCTTAGGCATCACGTTAAAACTGGAACCATTATCGATGAGCACCTTGGCTACGATATGGTCCATACACTTGACTGATACGTGTAAAGCCTTATTATGCCCTCTCCCCTCGGCGGGGATTTCTTCTTCGGCGAAGGCAAGATAGTTGTTGGCAGTGATATTGTTGACCAGCCCTCCGAAACCTTCTACCGAGATATCTTGGGCCACGTGAGCCTCGTTCAGCACTTTTACTAGCAGAGCCCGATGAGGCTCGGAGCTCATAAGTAACTCCAACAGCGAGACCCTAGCCGGGGTTTTGTTGAGCTGTTCGATAACTTTGAATTCGCTCTGCTGAATTATCCGAAGGAACTCACTGGCTTCCTCTAGCGACACCTCCTTTCTACCATCCTTTTTCTCCGGGGGCCCCTTTGCTGGAATATCTTTATTCGAAGCGTGGGGTGCTTCGCCATCTTGTTCCTCCACCACTTTTCCTTTTCCCTTGACGTCGGCGGGTTGGACTGGTAGGTCCGGAGGTGCGAACACACGACCACTACGGGTCACACCACTCAGTCCCGTGTTATTTGTTACTTTAGCTGACAGCGAGCTGACGTCAGTGACTTCTTCTTCCTTCTTCCCCGGAGGTGTATATCTCCACGGGACCGCGTGACTATTTTGGTACGGGAAAGGAACAGGTTTGGCCATTAAGGGGTGTCCGGGCTTTTGCGAAGCTGCGCTTTTAGTGAAGTATATCACCAAGGGTTTGGGCTTCGCAACACCGCTCCCCTCCGTAGATTGCATGCATATATGCTGCTCTTCTTTTCCTTCAATGCCGACTTCCAGTCGACCTTGATCTATCATCCGCTGTAATAATTCCTCTACTTCCAAACACGTCTCCATGTCATGCATCTCGCCGGAGTGTAGCAGACAGGAATCCTCCTTACACCCACTATGGGGAATCACACCTCCTTTTTGTAGGGCCTCAAAGATAAACCTCCTAGGGGTTGCCACATCCCTTAAAGGTTTAGACCTGTGCGGCCTATCGGACTCAACTGCATTAACCGCTCCCCCTCCATGATTGGCGAGCGGGTTGGTTCTCACATTGGGCCGATCCTCTTGGAAAGTCAGCCATCCGGCATCCATTAAATGTTGGACCTTGTATTTAAGGGCCAAGCATTTTTCGACGGAATGCCCCGGGACACCCCCATGGTACCTGCAAGTTGCGTTAGGGTCATACCACTTCGGGAAAGGGGGTTCGAGGACCCTTCCGGGAGTTACCACGGCCAAATGATTGGCGATGAGGGATGGTAGAAGATCTTCGTACGTCATTGGGAGCGGGGTGAATTCCGGCAATGGCCTCGGAGGGAAGTTCCTTGTCGTGTTGGAATTACCGGCCGGTCGAGTCGCGTTCGGAGTTGGAACTTGGGGAGCTTCCCTCTGGGTGGGTGCCTTAGGCTGCACGGGTGTTGAACTAGAGGCGTTCCCAGCATGAGCCGAGAAGCTTGGGTGATGTTGCGCGTACTGATGGGTACCATGAGGTGTTTGCTGGGGTTTGACCCACGCGGGTGTTGAAGAGACGGCATGGGCATCTCCTTCCTTCCTTTTTGCCCCTGTTGCCCCGATTCTTTTGGCATTCGCGTTTGTGGAGGAAACGTAATCAAACTTTCCTCTTTTCAATCCAACCTCGATTCTTTCCCCAGCAAACACCAGATCCGCAAAGCTGGACGGCATGTAACCCACTAGCTTCTCATAGTAGAACACTGGCAGAGTGTCTACCATCATGGTGATCATCTCTCTCTCAACCATGGGAGGAGCTACTTGTGCCGCTAAATCCCTCCATCGCTGCGCATATTCTTTAAAGGTTTCACCCTCTTTCTTGAACATATTCTGCAGTTGAGTACGGTCAGGAGCCATATCAGAATTGTACTGATACTGCCTTAGGAAGGCGGTAATCAGATCCTTCCAAGTACGGATACGGGAAGCTTCCAAATTAGTGTACCACACTACCGCAGCTCCGGCCAAGCTATCCTGAAAGAAGTGTATCAACAACTTTTCATCTTTAGAGTGGGCGCCCATCTTACGGCAGTACATTTTGAGATGGTTTTTGGGACAAGTCGTCCCTTTATACTTGTCGAAGTCCGGCACTTTGAACTTCGAGGGAATAACAACATCGGGTACTAAGCAAAGATCCGTCATGTCTGCGAACGGATAGTCCCCAAATCCTTCTACGGCCCTCAATCTTTCCTCAAGGAGATCGAGCTTCCTCCTTTCTTCAGTTGCTGGGGGCGGCCCTTCCGTGGACAGAACTATTGGTGGTGCTGCGATGTTGGGTTGAGGCAACGTGCCTGGTGCTGGCCCTTCGGGGATCGGGGGATAGAACTCGACATCCCTCCGAGCATAATCTTGAGGGTCTTTGTGGACTTCGTCGGGCTGCTGAGGAGGCTCTCTTTCATGGACGGGAGAAGCAATGTGGCCCGCATCTTCTTGCAAGACGGGTGGTGAATAGTTGGGCGGCAATCCATAAGGGTAAGTCGCTCGGTTGTATCCCAGGTGAGGGCTGCCATCGTGCCCCAGTGTGTCCCTTCCCCGCCCTACTATATTTGAGGGAGGATGGTGCGTAGTTGCCAAGAGAGTCGGGTCTGCTTCGGCAGCCGAACTGGCAGCGGCGGCGGTGGCCGCGTTCTTCTCTATGAGCTGCTTCATACTTAACATGGCCTCCATCATGGAGGCCATTTGTTCTTTCAGAGCCGACATGTCGGCTTTCATCTGTTCCTGCGTCTCCTCTTGATCACCCATCGTTCTAGATTTGGATCTGGTGCGATAGGGATCCCTTGCGGCGCGTTTAGTTATGGTGTTTTTCCCTAAAAAACCAAACGTGAGGAGTGAGTAAAGAAAGAAAATGCATGCTAGAGATGAAATGTAGGAGTGATTTGATTTGCACAAGCTTTTTGGAGTAGAAACATGGGACCAACTCATTTTATTTCAAAAAGGAAGTCGTATCTAGTCAAGGTCTTAGAGACCATACAAGTTTCCTAACGATTTCTAATTATGTGGGCCATTAAGTCTATCATATGCTGACAATAGCCGAGAAGCCCATGAATCTCTTCGGGGGCGGAGTAGGTGTCAGCCATCGCCTTGGCCTTGGCTAACAATCGGGGAAGTTCTTGACTCCCGTTCAAGGTAAGAGCAAACCGATCCATCCACATGGTTGCCTCTTGGTGTAAAGAGTTGATCACCCTTCCTCTAGCCTCTTTTTCCGCGTATACTTGGGCATATTCGTCCGCAATCCTATGCTCGTGGGCCGCGGCTAGACCTAACTCTTCTTGGTACTTGGCGATGATAGCTAGCATGTTGGTCTCCGTCTCGCATAAACGCTGAGACAAGCTTCTTTTGGACCTTGAACAGGCAACTAACTCCTCTTTCAAAACCATGCTATGTGCTCGCGACTGGTCCCTTTCTTCCTTTCGTAACTTGAGTTCACTATTGCTACCCCATAGAGCTCCGCGAAATTTGTTCCGGCCATACTCTTCCTTGCGAGCCCTCTTGGTCTCTCGTTCAAGGGCTCTTGCGGTAATTGCATTCTCTTCCCGTAACCCGGCACACTCCTTCCGAACGTGTGTAGCGGCCAACTTGAACTTCTTCTTGGCAAGTTTTGCCTTTCCTAACTCGCTTTTGAGAGCTTGGACTTCTTCGTCCTCTTCCGGTGCTTCAAAACTCTCTTTGCTGACGACTTTTAACTTGGAGAGCCAATCTAAACCTCGTATATGAACTTTCAGCCATTCGTGGTACCCACCAATGATGCCATTACGAATGCCTCTAAGCTCTTGATCTTTCTTTAACGGGGTTTCCCACGCCTTATGGATTCTTTGTATAGTCTTGGAATTTTGTGCGCCGAAATCCCTCACAAGGAAAGGAGACATGCTTTCTTCCGTCGGTGCTCCCCTCATGGGGTACCCTAGTTGTCTTATAGCGAGCGCGGGATTGTAGTTAATACAACCCCTCGTTCCTACCAGCGGAATGTTTGGGTATCTTCCACATGAGAAAAGGACTCCTTCTTTTCCTTCCTTCCATCGGGGGAACCAACTGATTGTTCTACCTCCTATCCCGGCCAAGAGCTGGTCCCAATCTATTCTCCTCTTTTCAGTACACGAGCGATGGCTCAGGAGCGGACATGGATGTCTTGTGTCTTGTTGGAACAAGTGTGAAACCAACCAAACACAGAGGGCGGGTAAGCAACAGATGATCCGTGCGCTACTCTTTTCGCACCTTCGGTCAAATGTGTCAAATAGATCTGCCAAGACAGCTACCACCGGACTTTCCTTGCTATGGTGGTAGGCAAGGAAAGCGTCGATTGCTGCTAGGTCTACCAAACCATCCACGTTTGGAAAGAGGACGACCCCAAAAATTAGCAAAGCTAACACATCCATAAATGGGACCCAGTCTCCTTGATTGGCCATACCCCTCGCCTTGTCTTCTAGGTACTTCTGTGGTAGGCCCGCTATGCCGTTCCGAGTCTGTTTTATGCGGTCCAAACCTCTTGCTGAATCCTTGACCACAGTTGCAATTCTGCTCAAAGAGGGGAGACACCCGGAGGAAAGATATGGTTTTCTTCCCCCGAGAGGACATCCTAGAATTTCCTCAAATTCTTCAATGGTTGGTACTAATTGGAAGTCTGCGAATGTGAAGCACCTCAAAGGCTGGTCGTAGTATTGGGTAATTGATGCAATGGCTTCTATGGACACCTCTGCTATGGTCAACTCTAAGATCTTTCCGTAAGTCTTGCGGAAGGCTTGCATTTGGAGGGGTTCCATCAACCGCCCTAATTCCTTGATGCTGGTGGTATCTAGGCTTTTGACCTTGACTTGGTAGAACCTCTTGCCGGTTTGATTTGTTCCCATGCTTACTAAAGTGAGACAAAAGCTGGTGCAAATCAAAACTCCGATATCTCATGGGTGGGATGGATGAATGCATGATGGAATGCATATGACACAGATGCAATCTAGGAATGCGGGGGTCCGGGGAATTTGTCCCCTTCTTAGATACGACGTCTAGGGGTAGCGAAATGCCCCAACGCACGTTTTTAAGAAGGCGACACGGACCCTCCGTTGGTTTGTTTACAGTAGGGATCAAGACAGAACTCATATGCCATGCCTATGCAAAAGACACAATGCGGGAATGTGCACAGTATGACAATATTTACTGAACATAAGCAAAAGGGTATATGATACTCATGCATGGCAGTGTGAAAAATGGCACGCAGCGTGTTTGCTTCGTGCCCCTATTTAAGGGACCTATAAGGGAGAGAACTAACTAGGCTTTTAGCAATAATCCCCAAGGTAGTTATATCTCTCTTGATGGTTTCTAGAGGTATCATCCCCTTTGAAGAACATATTGTAGCAGTAGGGACTACTAGCAACAATAGGTTTTCAAAGAGAAAAGCTCTAGATGAGGGTTCACTGTAATCAAGCAAGTCGGAGACCTAGCATGACCACAGATTCACCTCCGCTCCTTATGTTCCCATGAACCCGGGTATAGGGCCCTTTTTCACTCACAGTGTGTGCAAATAGTGTTGGTGTTTGTGTGCATCAAATGAATAAATATTTACCCCATGCATACATTTTAAAACGCACTAAAAGCAACAAAGAGTTTATATACATAAGAACATAATGAAGGAAAACCAACAAAGGGATAAGTCACGGTAAAACATTGCACAAGATTAAATGGCCTAACTCTCTAAAAACAGTCCCCAGTGGAGTCGCCAACTGTCGCAACCTACCCTTCGGCGGGAGGGCGACGCGAGACTCGCGGGATGCGTGTTCCACGAAAGGAATACGCGCGGAGTCGCCACCAACGTTTATTTGAGGAAAACGTCGGAAAAACCGGAAAAGACGCGATCTACGAACTTTTTAGTGAAAGGTTCGGGAGTTGTATTTACGCACGGGGAAGGTATTAGCACCCCACACGTCCGTCCCAAGGGACGGCAGCCTTTAATCGAATGTGCAAACATGACTTTGATTTTTATGTTCCCTTTTATGTTCTTATATCCTTTATACCCTTTTTATATTTTTTCTTTTTTGTGGTCGACAAGGGTGTTTCCCTTTGCTCCTACGTATTCCTCAATTTGTGATGAGGAAATCAGACCTACGTAGTTCTTTCGGAACAAAGTGTTTGGTTAAGTTGTTTTTGTCTTTCTTGCAAAATATGTTTTTATTGAACAAAAGGTCATTTAAGGTGTTGAACCATTAAACGGTCTTTTGATTTTGAAAGGGGAGAAACGTTAAGGCGTTGGACCATTAACGATCTCTTGTTTTTTGAAAGGAGAGAAACGTTAAGGCATTGGACCATTAACGATCTCTTGTTTTTGAAAGGAGAGAAACGTTAAGGCATTGGACCATTAACGATCTCTTGTTTTTTGAAAGGAGAGAAACGTTAAGGCATTGGACCATTAACGATCTCTTGGAGTGGTCGACAAAAGCGGGGCTTTTGCTCCTACGTATCCTCCATGAGGAACTCAGACCTACGTAGTTCTTTCTTATCAAGTGATTCTTTTTTAAGACGTGATCATTTTAAGGCGTTGGACTTTAAAAATGATCCGTTTTGCTTAGTGAGAAATTGAAATGACAAACTTTAAAAGCCTATTTTTGTGGACGAGCTTGACTAGGCGAGTTGATTTTAGCCTTAGTTTCACTTTATTTATTAATCAATTCGATTAAGAATGAGAAATCCCAAAGAGAAAACGTCCGATTGATTTTCCGCTTTATTTTACTAAAAAGATGTTTTTTTTATTATTATATTATTTTTTACCTCTTTTTGATTTCCAACGTGGTTACGGCACGACCGAACGGTCGGAATTTATTTTAACCGAAGTTAATGGATAATACAATTCAAACGTTCGGTGGAAATTTATTTTATTTTTAAGTTAAGCGAGAAATGACTTAAGTAAAATGGCTTAAGCACGTCAACAGGGGGTATAAAAAGTAAACAAAACGAGAATAAAAATGCACGAAACACAATGTGGACCACTACGGGTACATAGAATGAATCGAAAAGCTTGGTTCGAGGTACTTACCCGTTGAAGATCGAAGAACGATGAAGAACGAATGAAGAACGTCGAAGAACGGTTGAAACCTTTGCGAAATTCTTCACGGAAAACGTTACGGAAACGTTTCGGAAGCGCCTCGGCTTAGATTTTCTTCACGGAAACAATTTTTCCAAGCAAATTCGAAAGAGAGAGAAGTGCCAAAGGGGCTGAACCCTTTTCTTCTTCACTTCCTCCCTTATTTATAGCAAAATAGGGGAGGTGGTTGCCGCCCAGCTCGCCCAGGCGAGCCAGGTTGCTTCCTCCAGAAGCAACAGCCTTCTGGAGGAAGCTTCTGGAAGGCCCAAATGGGCCTGATTGCTATTTACACCCCCTTTTTACTAAATGCACCCCCCTTTCTATTTTTTTGTAATTCTTTTTCCGTAACGTTACGAAACTTTACGAATTTCGTAACGATACTTGTTTTCTTTCCGTAATGTTACGGAACCTTGCGGATTACATAATCATCCCCCTTTTGACTTACGGAATGTTACGGAACCTCACTTAATTATGCAACGATGCTTCCATTGGATTTCCGGTGTGTCACGGAAACTTACGGATTGTGCATCAATATCTTTTTGGTTTTTCGGCATGTCCTGGAATTTCACAAATTTCCTAATGATGGATGCCAAGCACCTCACAAGGACCAAAGAAAGGTCGCATGTCATCAAGCAAAGGTCCCCGGACGAAATTAGGGTATGACAATCCCCTCTGTAAATAAACCAATGAAGGGTCCGTGCCACCGTTTTAAATACATACGTTGGGGCACTTTGCTACCCCTAGACGTTGTATCTAAGAAGGAGACAGTTTCTCGGGCTCCCGTATTCGTAAATTGCATCTGTGTCATATGCATTTCTTCATGCATTCATCCATTCCACCCATGAGATGTCGGAGTTTTGATTTGCACCAGCTTTTTGTCTCACTTTAGTAAGCATGGGGACAAATCAAACCAGCAAGAGGTTTTACCAAGTCAAGGTTAAAGGCCTAGATACCACCAGCATCAAGGAATTAGGGTGGTTGATGGAACCTCTCCAAATGCAAGCCTTCCGCAAGACTTACGGAAAGATCTTAGATTTGACCATAGCAGAGGTATCCATAGAGTCCATTGCGTCACTCGCCCAATACTACGACCAGCCTTTGAGATGCTTCACGTTCGGGGACTTCCAATTGGTACCAACCATTGAAGAATTTGAGGAGATTCTAGGATGTCCTCTCGGGGGAAGAAAACCATATCTTTTCTCCGGGTGTCTCCCCTCTTTGAGCAGAATTGCAACTGTGGTCAAGGATTCAGCAAGAGGTTTGGACCGTGTAAAACAGACTCGAAACGGCATAGCGGGCCTACCACAGAAGTACCTAGAAGATAAGGCGAGGGATATGGCAAGTCAAGGAGATTGGGTCCCGTTTATGGATGTGTTAGCATTGTTAATTTTTGGGGTCGTCCTCTTTCCAAACGTAGATGGTTTGATGGACCTAGCAGCAATCGACGCTTTCCTTGCATACCACCATAGCAAGGAAAGTCCGGTGGTAGCTGTCTTGGCAGATTTATTTGACACATTTGACTGAAGGTGCGAGAAGAGTAGCGCACGGATCATCTGTTGCTTGCCCGCTCTCTGTGTTTGGTTGGTTTTGCACCTGTTCCTACAAGACACTAGGCATCCATGTCCGCTCCAAAGCCATCGCTCGTGTGCTGAAAAGAGAAGAATAGATTGGGACCAACTTTTGGCTGGTGTAGGAGGTAGAACAATCAATTGGTTCCCCCGATGGAAGGAAGGAAAGGAGGGAGTCCTTTTCTCATGTAAAGGGTACCCAAACATTCCGCTAATAGGAACGAGGGGTTGTATTAACTACAATCCCGCGCTCGCTATAAGACAACTAGGGTACCCCATGAGGGGAGCACCGATGGAAGAAAGCATGTCTCCTTTCCTTGTAAGGGATTTCGGCGCGCAAAATTTCAAGGCTATACAAAGAATCCATAAGGCATGGGAAACCCCGTTAAGGAAAGATCAAGAACTTAGGGGCATTCGTAACGGCATCATTGGTGGTTATCATGAATGGCTGAAAGTTCATATACGAGGTTTAGATTGGCTCGCCAAGTTAAAAGTCGTCAGCGAAGACAGTTTCAAAGCACCGGAAGAAGACGAAGAAGTCCAAGCTCTCAAAAACGAGTTAGGAAAGGCGAAACTTGCCAAGGAGAAGTTCAAGTTAGCCGCTACACACATCTGGAAGGAATGTGCCGGATTACGGGAAGAGAATGCAACTACCGCAAAAGCCCTTGAACAAGAGACCAAGAGGGCTCGCAAGGAAAAGTATAGCCGTAACAAATTTCGCGGAGCTCTGTGGGGTAGCAACAGTGAACTCAAGCTGCGAAGGGAAGAGAGGGACCAGTCGCGAGCACATAGCATGGTCTTGAAAGAGGAGTTAGTTGCCTGTTCGAGGTCTAAAAGGAGCTTGTCTCAGCGTTTATGCGAGACGGAGACCAACATGCTAGCTATCATCCCCAAGTACCAAGAAGAGTTAAGTCTAGCTATGGCCCACGAGCATAGGGTCGCGGACGAGTATGCCCAAGTATATGCGGAAAAAGAGGCTAGAGGAAGGGTGATCGACTCTTTACACCAAGAGGCAACCATGTGGATGGATCGGTTTGCTCTTACCTTGAACGGGAGTCTAGAACTTCCCCGATTGTTGGCCAAAGCCAAGGCAATGGCGGACACCTACTCCGCCCCCGAAGAAATTCATGGGCTACTCAGCTATTGTCAGCATATGATAGACTTAATGGCCCATATAATTAGAAACCGCTAGGAAACTTGTATGGTCTCTCAGATCTTGACTAGATACAACTTTCCGAAATAAAATGAGTTGGTCCCATGTTTCTACTCCAAAAAGCTTGTGCGAATCAAATCACTCCTGCATTTTATCTCTAGCATGCATTCTTTCTTTCTTTACCCGCTCCTTACGTTTGGTTTTTTAGGGAAAAACACCATAACTAAACGCGCCACAAGGCATCCCTATCGCACCAGATCCAAATCTAGAACGATGGGTGATCAAGAGGAGACACAGGAACAGATGAAAGCCGACATGTCGGCTCTGAAAGAACAGATGGCTTCCATGATGGAGGCCATGTTAGGAATGAGGCAACTCATGGAGAAAAACGTGGCCACCGCTGCCGCTGTCAGTTCGGCTGCCGAAGCAGACCCAACTCTCTTGGCTACCGCGCGCCATCCTCCCTCAAACATAGTAGGGCGGGGAAGGAACACGCTGGGGCATGACGGCAACCCTCATATGGGATACAACCGAGCGGCTTACCCTTATGGATTGCCGCCCAACTACTCACCACCTGTCCTGCAAGACGATGCGGGCCATATTGCTTCTCCCGTCCTTGAAAGAGAGCCTCCCCAACAGCCCGACGAGGTCCACGAAGACCCTCAAGACTATGCTCGCAGGGATGTCGAGTTCTATCCCCCGATCCCCGAAGGGCCGACACCCAGCACGTTGCCTCAGCCCAACATCACAGCACAACCAATAGTTTTGTCCATGGAAGGACCACCCCCAGCAACAAAGTAAAGGAGGAAGCTCGATCTCCTCGAGGAGAGATTGAGGGCCGTAGAAGGATTTGGCGACTATCTGTTCGCAGATATGACGGATCTCTGCTTAGTACCCGATGTTGTTATCCCCCCGAAGTTCAAAGTACCGGACTTCGACAAATATAAAGGGACGACTTGTCCCAAGAACCATCTCAAGATGTACTGCCGCAAGATGGGCGCACACTCTAAGGATGAGAAGCTATTAATACACTTTTTCCAAGATAGCTTGGCCGGAGCCACAGTAGTTTGGTACACTAATTTGGAAGCTTCCTGTATCCGTACTTGGAAGGATCTGATTACTGCCTTCCTAAGGCAATATCAGTATAATTCCGATATGGCTCCCGATCGCACTCAGCTGCAGAATATGATCAAGAAAGAGGGCGAAACCTTTAAAGAATACGCACAGCGGTGGAGAGACCTGGCAGCACAAGTGGCTCCTCCCATGGTCGAGAGAGAGATGATCACTATGATGGTAGACACGTTGCCAGTGTTCTACTATGAGAAGCTAGTAGGTTACATGTCGTCCAGCTTCGCGGACCTAGTGTTCACCGGGGAAAGGATCGAGGTAGGATTGAAAAGAGGAAAGTTCGATTATGTTTCCTCCACGAGTGCGAATGCCAAAAGAATCAGGACAACGGGGGCAAAAAGGAAGGAAGGAGATACTCATGCTGTTTCTTCAACGCCCGCATGGGTCAAACCCCCGCAGACACCTCATGGTACCCATCAGTACGCGCAACATCACCCGAGCTTCTCGGCTCACACCGGGAACGCCTATAGTTCAGCACCTGTGCAGCCTAAGGCACCCACCCAGAGGGAAGCTCCCCAAGTTCCAACTCCGAACATGACTCGCCCGGCCGGCAATTCCAACACAATGAGGAAATTCCCTCCGAGGCCATTTCAAGAATTCACCCCACTCCCAATGACGTATGAAGACCTCTTGCCGTCCCTCATCGCCAACCAATTGGCCGTGGTAACTCCCGGAAAGGTCTTCCAACCCCCTTTCCCAAAGTGGTATGACCCTAACGCGACTTGCAAGTACCATGGGGGCGCCCCGGGGCATTCCATTGAAAAATGCTTGGCCTTTAAACACAAGGTCCAGCATTTGATAGATGCTGGATGGCTGACTTTCCAAGAGGATCGGCCCAATGTGAAAACCAACCCGCTCACCAATCATGGAGGGGGAGCGGTTAATGCCGTTGAGTCCGATAGGCCGCGTAGGTCTAAACCTTTAAGGGATGTGGCAACCCCTAGGAGGTTTATCTTTGAGGCCCTACAAAAGGGAGGTGTGATTCCCCATAGTGGGCGTAAGGAGGATTCCTGTTTGCTGCATTCCGGCGAGCTGCATGACATGGAAACGTGTTTGGGAGTAGAGGAATTGTTACAGCGGATGATAGATCAAGGTCGACTGGAAGTTGACAGTGAAGGAAGAGAGGAGCAGCACATATGCATGCAGTCCACGGATGGGAGCGCTGTTGTAAAGCCCAAACCCTTGGTGATATACTTCACCAAGGGCACAGCTTCGCAAAAGCCCGGACACCCCTTGGCAGCTAAACCTGTCCCTTTCCCGTACCAAAATAGCCACGCAGTCCCATGGAGGTATACACCTCCGAGGGGGAAGGAAGAAGAAGTCACCGACGTCAGCTCGTTGTCAGCTAAGGTAACAAATATCACGAGACCGAGTGGTGTAACCCGTAGCGGTCGTGTGTTTGCACCCTCGGACCTACCAGTCCAACCCGCGAACGTCAAGGGGAAAGCAAAGGTGGCGGAGGAACAAGATGACGAAACACCCCTCACTTCGAATAAAAATATTCCGGCGAAAGGTCTTCCGGAGAAAAAGGATGGTAAAAAAGAGGTGTCACTAGAGGAAGCCAATGAGTTCCTCCGTATAATTCAGCAGAGCGAATTCAAGGTTATCGAACAGCTCAACAAAACCCCGGCCAGGGTCTCGCTGTTGGAGTTACTCATGAGCTCCAAGCCTCATCGGGCTCTGCTAGTGAAGGTTTTGAACGAGGCCCATGTGGCCCAAGACATCTCGGTAGAAGGTTTCGGAGGGCTGGTCAATAATATCACTGCCAACAACTATCTCGCCTTTGCCGAAGAAGAAATCCCCGCCGAGGGGAGAGGGCATAACAAAGCTTTACACGTATCAGTCAAGTGTATGGACCATATCGTAGCCAAGGTGTTCATCGATAATGGTTCTAGTTTAAACATGATGCCTAAGAGCACTTTGGAGAAATTACCATTCAATGCCTTCCACCTGAAGCCGAGTTCAATGGTGGTTCGTGCCTTCGACGGCACCCGCCGAGAGGTTAGGGGAGAGATCGACCTCCCAGTACAGATAGGCCCTCACACATGCCAAGTTACCTTCCAAATAATGGACATTAACCCCCCCTACAGCTGTCTGTTGGGGCGTCCGTGGATCCACTCAGTGGGAGTTGTTCCCTCTACACTCCACCAAAAGTTGAAATTCGTAGTTGAAGGGCATCTGGTCATCGTATCAGGCGAGGAAGACATCTTGGTGAGCTGCCCATCCTCTATGCCTTATGTGGAGGCCGCAGAGGAGTCATTAGAAACCGCTTTCCATTCTTTCGAGGTGGTAAGCATTTCCTCCGTGGATTCCTTCTCTGGGCAAGCTTGCCTGTCCGATGCAGCCGTAATGATGGCCCGAGTTATGTTGGGGAACGGTTACGAACCCGGGATGGGTTTAGGCAAAGACAACGGCGGCATAACTAGCCTGATAAACGCCAAAGGAAATCGTGGGAAGTATAGGTTAGGCTATAAGCCCACTCAGGCAGATATAAAGAGAAGCATCGCGGGAAGGAAGAGCGGTAGTCAAAACTCGCGGTTGAAACAAGAAAGTGAAGGAAGCCCACCCTACCACATAAGTAGGAGCTTTATAAGCGCGGGTCTGGGGAACGAAGGTCAAGTGGTCGCGATATACGAAGATGGTGTTTCGAGTACATTGGATTTGGTACGACCATGCCCTCCTGATTTCCAGCAGGGAAATTGGCGAGTGGAAGAACGCCCCGGCATTTACGCGACGAGCATAATGTAAACCTTTACGGTTTTAAAAGCTCTATAGTTGGGCCTAGGCTTTAGAGTTTTTCTTTTGTTAAGGCTTTGTGTCTTTTGTTTTTGAATTTATAATACAAGGATCTTTCTTCATCTGTTCCTACGTCTCTACCCATTCTCATCCATTTGCATGTTTACTTCTTTATTTCTGCAACGGCAGATCCGATGACGAGTCCCCCGAAGGTACTAATACCTGGGACCCGCCTATCAACTTCGAGCAAGAAACGAATCAAACGGAAGATGAAGGGAACGAGGATGTGAGACTTCCCCCGGAATTAGAAAGGATAGTCGCTCATGAGGACCGAGAAATGGGGCCTCATCAAGAAGAAACAGAACTAGTAGACTTGGGAATTGGCAGTGGAAAAAGGGAAGTAAAGATAGGCACAGGTATTACCGCATCCATCCGTGGAGAATTAATAACCCTGCTGAGAGACTACCAAGACATCTTTGCTTGGTCGTACCAAGATATGCCCGGTTTGAGTTCTGACATTGTACAACATCGATTACCTCTAAATCCCGAGTGTTCCCCGGTAAAGCAGAAACTGAGAAGGATGAAGCCCGAAACATCTTTGAAGATAAAAGAATAAGTGAAAAAGTAATTTGACGCTGGTTTTCTGGCCGTCGCTCGGTACCCAGAATGGGTCGCCAACATTGTACTGGTCCCTAAGAAGGATGGGAAAGTACGAATGTGTGTGGATTATCGGGACCTGAATCGGGCCAGTCCCAAGGACAATTTTCCTTTACCACACATCGACATCCTCGTATATAATACGGCCAATTTCGCTCTATTTTCCTTCATGGATGGTTTCTCCGGTTACAATCAGATAAAGATGGCACCAAAGGATATGGAAAAGACTACCTTCGTCACCCTGTGGGGAACATTCTGTTACAAGGTGATGTCCTTTGGACTCAAGAATGCTGGGGCAACTTATCAACGGGCCATGGTAGCTTTGTTCCATGATATGATGCACCAAGAGATCGAGGTCTACGTGGACGACATAATTGCCAAATCTAAATCCGAGGAAGAACACCTTGTCAACCTGCGGAGGTTGTTTGAAAGGCTTAAGAAATATCAATTAAGGTTGAACCCTGCCAAGTGTACCTTTGGGGTCAAATCAGGGAAATTGCATGGATTCATTGTAAGCCAGAAAGGGATAGAGGTAGACCCCAAAAAGGTGAAGGCTATCCTTGAGATGCCGGAACCCCGTACAGAGAGGCAAGTCCGAGGTTTCCTAGGACGCTTGAATTATATTGCCAGATTCATATCGCAGCTCACCGCCATTTGTGAGCCGTTGTTCAAACTCTTATGCAAAAACCAAACTGAACGCTGGAATGAGGGTTGCCAAGAGGCTTTCGGAAGGATCAAGAAGTGCCTCATGAATCCCCCTGTGCTTATGCCACCAGTACCTGGAAGGCCTCTCATCTTGTACATGACAATCTTGGACGAGTCAATGGGGTGTATGTTGGGACAACATGACGAATCCGGAAAGAAAGAACGCGCTGTCTATTACCTGAGTAAGAAGTTCACGGCCTGTGAAATGAATTACTCATTGCTTGAAAGAACGTGTTGTGCTTTAGTATGGGCATCCCATCACCTAAGGCAGTACATGCTGAGCCATACTATCTGGTTGATATCCGAGATGGACCCGGTCAAGTACATCTTTGAGAAGCCAGCTCTCACAGGACGAATTGCCCGGTGGCAAGTCCTGCTATCCGAGTTTGATATAGTTTACGTCACCCAAAAGGCGATAAAAGGAAGCGCATTGGCAGATTATTTGGCTCAGCAGCCTCTTAACGACTATCAGCCCATGCATCCCGAATTCCCGGATGAGGACATCATGGCCTTGTTTGAGGAAAAATTGGACGAAGATCGGGACAAATGGACCGTATGGTTTGACGGAGCGTCGAATGTTCTAGGCCATGGCGTTGGAGCAGTATTGGTCTCTCCGGACAATCAATGCATGCCTTTCACAGCCAGGTTAGGATTCGACTGCACCAACAACATGGCCGAATATGAAGCATGTGCCCTGGCCGTCCAGGCAGCGATTAACTCCAATGTCAAACTACTCAAAGTGTACGGCGACTCAGCGTTGGTAATTCATCAGCTGAGAGGGGAATGGGAAACTAGAGATCCCAAGCTGATACCCTACAAAGCCTATATCAAGGAATTGGCTAAAACCTTTGATGAGATCTCCTTCCATCATGTTCCCCGCGAGGAAAATCAAATGGCGGATGCGCTTGCTACTTTGGCGTCTATGTTCCAGCTAACGCCGCACGGGGACCTACCATACATTGAATTTTGGTGTCGTGGCAAACCCGCGCATTGTTGCCAAGTAGAAGAGGAACGGGACGGTAAGCCTTGGTATTTCGACATCAAGCAATATGTCGTAAGCAAAGAATACCCACCAGAGATTGCTGACAATGATAAAAGGACATTGAGAAGATTGGCGGCCGGTTTCTTCATGAGCGGAAGCATACTATATAAGAGAAACCACGACATGACACTCCTGCGGTGCGTGGATGCTAAAGAGGCGAACCACATGATCGAGGAAGTCCATGAGGGCTCGTTTGGAACGCACGCCAATGGGCATGCTATGGCCAGAAAGATCCTAAGGGCAGGTTATTACTGGCTTACCATGGAAAGTGATTGTTGTGTCCACGTAAGGAAATGCCACAAATGTCAAGTATTTGCAGACAATGTCAATGCCCCGCCGCATCCTCTGAATGTCATGTCCGCCCCTTGGCCTTTCTCCATGTGGGGAATAGATGTCATCGGAGCCATTGAGCCCAAGGCCTCGAATGGTCATCGCTTCATCCTCGTAGCGATAGATTATTTCACCAAGTGGGTCGAGGCGGCTTCCTACACCAATGTCACGAGGGGTGTAGTGGTCAGGTTCATTAAGAGGGAGATCATCTGCCGGTATGGTTTGCCAAGGAAGATTATCATGGACAATGGCACCAACCTGAATAACAAGATGATGGGGGAAATGTGCGAGGAGTTTAAAATCCAGCATCACAATTCCACGCCCTACCGACCAAAGATGAATGGAGCCGTGGAAGCGGCCAATAAAAATATCAAAAAGATTATCCAAAAGATGACCGTGTCGTACAAAGATTGGCACGAGATGCTCCCATTCGCGTTACACGATTACCGAACTTCAGTGCGAACGTCAACTGGGGCAATGCCGTTCTCATTGGTATATGGAATGGAGGCTGTGCTACCGTTTGAGGTAGAAGTCCCGTCATTAAGGATCTTGGCGGAATCCGGATTAAAGGAATCAGAGTGGGCTCAAACCCGCTATGACCAGCTCAACCTCATTGAAGGAAAGCGTTTAACGGCCATGAGTCATGGGCGCTTGTACCAGCAAAGAATGAAGAATGCATTTGACAAGAAGGTACGCTTGCACAAGTTCCATGAGGGAGACCTTGTGTTAAAGAAAATGTCCCATGCTGTCAAGGACAATCGAGGAAAATGGGCCCCAAACTATGAAGGGCCTTTTGTTGTGAAGAGGGCTATTATCCGGAGGAGCCCTGGTGCTTACCAACATGGATGGCGAAGAGCTACCTTCACCCGTGAACTCTGATGTCGTCAAGCGATATTATGCTTAGAATCTGGGGCAATTAAAGATGTCGCTGCATGTTCTTTATCTTTATGTGTTTTCTGGGTATCCCCCAGGGATTCCCCGTCTACTGTATCTCTCGTTACAATCTTTCAAAGAAGTAAACGTGGGTTCGAGGCTTTAGTCCTCACGTTGGTTTTAAACTTTGTGTTAATTTGTGATCACCTGAGCCCTGCCGCTCAATTCATGGGATGCTCCAAGCGCTTAATTAAAATTGAACCTAAACCAACTTTCACTAAAATTTGCTGCGTTTGAAAACATTCATGCATACGCATACGCATGCATATTGTTGTGGTGAAACAGGGGCAGGATCATCTCGAGCTACCTTTTGGGGTAGAGGCGAAGTTAAAGCAGCAGAAAACCAATCAAGGTAAGACAATAACCCGGTCATGATTGGCCGCACATTGTTTGTTTCCTACTTGTAGGTACTTAGGAACGGACGCAAATGGAGGATAGGGTCATGACTGACCGATCGTCGTCTCTTCCCGGCGTTGGACAAAAAGAGAACGTCGCTGCAAGGCAGCCCAGTATCCTTTGAATTCACAATGATTACTACTGTTTTTTGTTTTAAATAAGTTAAACGATGCCTAATTCTAACTTAAGTAAGTTCGAGTAGGCGAACGCTAACCTGTAAAGAGAGGGGGGCCATGGTTATGTTTCCCCTAAAAAAAAAAAGTGCAGGTTAGCTCGCCTGGGCGAGCAACCCCTGCACCAAAATATAAAAAATGACGAAAGGGGGACGTTTTTGCATTCAAAAACTTCTTTTCCCCCCATTCAAAAGCCATACCCACGGAATTTACGAGTTTGCAGCCCTAGGATCTCTACTTTTCGCATTTTTCGATTCCGTTTTGCGCTTTTATTTATCACCAACAAGTAAGTATTCCATCTTTAAGCTTTCTAGCTTTTCATTGGGGTATTTTCATCTCCTTTTGGTGCTCTAAATTGTGGGGATGTGCTCAAATATGTGGGGCAATTTTGGTTTGTTTTCTTGCTTGGTTAGGTTGAATTGGGGGTTTGTATGAGATGGCCCTAGGCCTATAATGTATTTTGAAGTAATGGGGCATGCCACATTGTCCCCGCTCTCTTGCTATTGATGCCTAAACGCGCGCCCACCAAGTGTTCGGTGAAATGCCTCAATGGCATTAGCGCGTGATTTTCGTAGGGAAACAACCCATGGGACAATTTGGTTTGCACATGTTTTCTATTTTTTGGGACATGCATTCAGTTTCGTAAGGGCTAGAGTAATTGCCCCACATATATCCTAGGCCTAGGAACCAAAGTTTTTATGCAAGAGAACACAAGAATGGGTGCATATTGGGTGAAGCTACCCTTTTTTGGCCAGCAATCAGCTATGAGCCACGCTACAATAGTTTCCCTATGCCTAGATGTTTTGGAATTTTGTTTATCATAAACGTGTGGGTGTGGAATGAGTAGCAAAATACCTTTGGCAACTTACACTTTGGGTATGGTAGCAAAATACTTGGATGTATGTACATGTAATTTTTGGTAGTCAAAATGTCTCACAAAAAATATATATATGTTGCATGTTATGTAAAGGAAATACCTTACAAAGATACCTTTTAATTTGGATGCAATTTTAGTCAGCAAAAGAAAATATACTTGAATTTGCATGCGGCTTTAGGTAGCAAAAACACTTGAATAAAGCATGAAATGTAGCACCTTATTGTGTAGGTAGCCAAGATTCATCACAAAGTTTGTATATGTATAGGTATTAGAAATACCAGAATGTGCACGTATGCAATTTTTGGTAGTCAAAATGCTTTGAGTATGCATGTATGTAAATTTAGCAAAGGAAGTGCATGTGATGTAGGTAGCAAATACACCTTGGAAGTACATATAAATAATCTAGGTAACGAAGGTGCCCTGATTGTGCCTAGGTGCATTTTTCTTAGTTAGAAGAATATCTTGTGCGAGTGAATGTTCGAAAGGAAGTATGTGCATGAGTTCGCTCTAAATTTACATTGATGTTTGTGTTACTGGGGGAGGTCGTATGCCATTTGCGTTTTAAGAATAGCATTTCTTGGTAAAGCTAACTCTCCAAATGTTTGCCTTTGCAGGAAATGGCCCCGAGGAAGCTTGCCTCAAAGAGGTCCAGGAAGGATAAAGCGGCCGAAGGAACCAGTTCCGCTCCCGAGTATGACAGCCACCGCTTTAGGAGTGCTGAACACCAGCAGCGCTTCGAGGCCATCAGGGGTTGGTCATTTCTCCGGGAGCGACGCGTCCAGCTCATGGACGATGAGTATGCCGATTTCCAGGAGGAGATAGTTCGCCGGCGGTAGGCATCACTGGTTACCCCCATGGCCAAATTCGACCCAGACATAGTCCTCGAATTTTATGCCAATGCTTGGCCTACGGAGGAGGGCGTGCGAGATATGAGATCCTGGTTGAGGGGTCAATGGATCCCGTTCGATGCGGATGTTATCAGCCAGTTTCTAGGATATCCTTTAGTGCTGGAAGAGGGTCAAGAGTGCGAGTATGGCCAGAGGAGGAACCTGTCCGATGGTTTTGATGAAGAGGCCATCGCCCAGTTGCTGTGTATACCGGAGCAGGATTTTGCCCGGACTGCTGGAGGGAGGCGAGTGCGAATTATGCGCACCAACATGACCACCCTGACCCAGATATGGATGACGTTGCTGCTCAGTAACATCTTGCCCAGCGATCATAATTCCGACCTCCCTCTGCCGAAGTGTCAGCTGGTGTACGCCATCCTGACACGGATGAGTATTCACATGGCTCAGTTGATCGCTGATGCCATTTATCTATTTGCAGGTATGGCGCCGACCAGGCACCCTATGGACCCAGATAAGTCCAACCGGGCCCTGGGATTTCCCGCGCTAATCACAGGACTCTGCCAGTCGTTTGGAGTCCCCGTGGCACCTACCAAGGTAATTCGGCCACCCATCACCCGGGCTTTTATTGAGAAGTACTGCACCCAGAGACAGGCTCAGGGTGATGCTCCACAGGCCGCAGGCGCACCACCACCACCTCATCAGGCTGGCCCGGCTGGGTCGTTTGACATGGAGCAGTATCTACATGACCGGGAGATCCCCAGATTCATGTTTTCCTTCATATTTCTTTTATCATTTTTTATGTTATGTTATTTTGACTTGAGAGACTAATGTTTGTTTTTGTTGTTTCGATTGTCTTTTGTACAGCGCATACATTTTTGTTTGGATTGTTGCGTTAATGCTTATATCATTATTATCGATGATGTTTATTTGAAATTCTGGAACCGTGTAGAGTTCTTCGTTTAGGAACATCGTCCAAAAAATAAAACAAACAAAAATCATGATAAAAATAAGAATAAAAAAAGGAGAGCAAATAAGAAAAAAGGGAGCAGGTAAGGAAAAAAGAGAGAGGAAAAAGAAAAGAATAATAAGTTGTCTAGCTGAAAAACTAACATGCTTTCGAAAAGAGATGACTTCCAACTCTTCTTTGAAAAAAAATTCGCTGATCATAGCTAGTTGTTGAAAAAAAATGTGTGTACACCTGAAGGGTGAATGCTGTGAAATTTTCCCGAGTACCCAAAATGGACTCAGATGAATGCACAAATTGATAAAAGAACATATTTTGGAAACATTGGGTTGACTGAAATAGAGGAAATGAATCCTGAGCCCTAGCATCACATGACCATAAAAGTTTGACACTTGAGTGTCCGCATAGGTGCATGCATGACCAGTTTTGCATAAAATTTCCAAATCGTCATTTTTGCATTTTTGTGTCATGGAAATAATGTGGGGCATCCCTTTTATCCTTGAACCAAACCAAACCCTGACATGTATCATGTCTAGCCATTCTACAAGCCTTAAGCCAAGATCCTGACTCACCATAAACCTTGACCCAGGGTGAGAATGTCAATCCTTACCCTCGGAAGCAAAAAAAAGGGGGAAAGAAGGAAAATTTCCAATCAAAGAGAAAGCAAAAAGAAGAGAAAGGAAATTCCCAATCAAAGAGTGGGAGAAAGCAAAAAGAAAAGAAAGGAAATTCCCAATCAAAGAATGGGAGAAAGTAAAAAAAAAAGAAGAAGAAGAAGGAAAGAAAGCTCCTGATCAAGGATCGAAAGAAAACAGAAGAAATGTGCAGAAAGGTCTTTGGACTGGACAATATCTGAGCAATACAGATTTGTCACCAAATGAACAAAAAGAAGGAAAGGAAACCACGACCTAAAATGGTCTTCTCCCTTTAATTGACAACCAAAATCTTGTGCGCTAGCGACTTTTTGCCCCACACTAAACAAAAACAGAAAAGGAAAAAAGGCAAAAAGAATCATCATCAAAAGCCGAAAAACCCACCAAAAGAACCCATTTCCAAGGGAAGTCCTATTGATCCATGATCACGCATGTAATCTTTGATTTGATAGGAAATGATTTGTAAAATCAAGTCATGACATATCTATGGTTCGGAATTAGGATAAAACACTTACCTGTGTGAGATTGATACACTTTGAGTGGATTTCTTCTATTTTTGTCGAACCCAGTGTTTCCTCTAAATGGTCATTTAGAAACGAAATGCTAAACATCCAAAATCTCATTTGTGGTTATGAGAAAATTTCATCAGCATACTCTCCTTCCCCGGTAGACGCATTGTTTTTCACTCAAAAAACCATATGCTGCTTTAATCAGTTGGAATATTTGTCTCTTTACTAAAGCATGTTTGCATTTTAGTGGAGAAAACCACCGAGACTCTTTCAAGTCTCACAAGTTATCAAGAACTACGTAGGTCTGAGTTCCTCATTGGAGGATACGTAGGAGCAAGAGCCTCGCTTTTGTCGGCCACCCTCACAAGTTCTGTCATGCTGGCACTGGAGTCACGTGACATGCAGAGATACCCAAGTGGTTGTCCACTCTTTCAAAACCTTTTTTGCTATCTGTAAGACGAAAAGCCTGATAGCACGCGGAGACTAACGTCCTCTTCTGTGCCCTTCGTCAATCGCGGCCGACAAGCCCGTTGACACGCGGAGATTTACGTCATCTTCCACGCTCACAAGATCTGTCATACTGACTTTTGAGTCACGCTGACGGGCGGAAATACCCGAGTGGTTATCCGTATAAACATTCTTTTTTGCTATTTGTAAGACGAAAAGCCTGATAGCACGCAGAGACTAGCGTCGTCTTCTGCGCCCTTCGTCAATCGCGGCCGACAAGCCCATTGACACGCGGAGATTTACGTCATCTTCCGCGCTCACAAGATCTGTCATACTGACTTTTGAGTCACGCTGACGGGCGGAAATACCCGAGTGGTTATCCGTATAAACATTCTTTTTTGCTATCTGTAAGACGAAAAGCCTGATAGCACGCAGAGACTAGCGTCGTCTTCTGCGCCCTTCGTCAATCGCGGCTGACAAGCCCGTTGACACGCGGAGATTTACGTCAACTTCCGCGCTCACAAGATCTATCATATTGACATTTGAGTGATGCTGACGGGCGGAAATACCCGAGTGGTTATCCGTATAAACATTCTTTTTTGCTGTCTGTAAGAATAAAAGCCTGACAGCACACAGAGACTAACGTCGTCTTCTGCACCCTTCGTCAATCGCGGCCGGCAAGCCCGTTGACACGCGGAGATTTACGTCATCTTCTGCGCTCACAAGATTTGTCATACTGACATTTGAGTGACGCTGACGGGCGGAAATACCCGAGTGGTTATCTGTATAAACTTTCTTTTGCTATCTGTAAGACAGAACGCTTGATAGCATGCAGAGACTGACATCGTCTTCTGCACCTTTTGTTCCCCCGGGGACAACAAGTCATGTACATGCGGAGGTATTTTATGGTCACCCGCGACTCTCGTCAACCGAGAGGAATGAAATTAAGGTCTTATCTTTACTTCCCTTTTATCTCCAATAAAAGACAACTAAAGAAGGGCAACTGTCATACCCTAATTTCGTCCGGGGACCTTTGCTTGGTGGCATGTAACTTTTGTTTGGTCCTTGTGAGGTGCTTGGCACCCATCATTAGGCAATTTGTGAAGTTCCGGGAAATGCCGGAAATCAAAAGGAGGTATTGATGCACAATCCGTAAGGTTCCGTGACGCACCGGAAATTAAAAGGAAGCATCGTTGCACAATTAGTGAGGTTCCGTAACATTCCGTAAGTCAAAAAGGGGATGATTATGTAATCCGCAAGGTTCCGTAACATTACGAAAAGAAAACAAGTATCGTTGCGAAATCCGTGAGTTTCCGTAACTTTACGAAAAAAGAATCACCAAAAAAAGGTAGGGGGGTGTATTTATCAAAAATAGGGGTGCAAATAGCAACCAGGCCCACTTGGGCCCTCCAGAAGATTCCTCCAAATGGTTGTTGCTTCTGGAGGAAGCAACCTTGCTCGCCTGGGCGAGCTGGGTGGCAAGCTTCTCCCCCAATTTTCTATAAATAGGGGGAGAAGTGAAGTAGAAAAGGGTTCAGCCCCTTAGGCACTTCTCTCTCTTTCGAATTTGCTTAGGAAAATTGTTTCTGTGAAGAAAATCCAAGCCGAGGCGCTTCCGTAACGTTTCCGTGAGTGATTTCGCGAAGGTTTTTGACCGTTCTTCGACGTTCTTCATTCGTTCTTCATCGTTCTTCAGTCTTCAACGGGTAAGTACCTCAAACCAAGCCTTTCAATTCATTCTATGTACCCGTGGTGGTCCACATTTGGTTTCATGTATTTTTATTCTCGTTTTCATTTACTTTTTATACCCCCTTTTGACGTGCTTAAGCCATTTATTTAAGTCATTTCTCGCTTAACCTAAAAATAAAATAAATTTCCACCGATCGTTTGAATTGTACCATCCGTTAACTTTGGTTGAAATGAATTCCGACCGATCGGTCGTGCCGCAACCACGTTGGAAATCAAAAAAAGAGGAAAATAATAATATAATAATAAAAAATACCTTTTAGTAAAATAAAGCGAAAAATCAATCGGACGTTTTCTCTTTGGGGATTTCTCATTCTTAATTGAATTGACTAAATAACTAAAGTGAAACTAAGGCTAAAATCGACTCGCCTAGTCAAGCTCGTCCACAAAAATAGGATTTTGAAAGTTTATCATTTCTGTTTCTTACTAAGTAAAATGGATCATTTTCAAGGTCCAACGCCTTAGAATGATCACCTTTCAAGTAAAAAAGAATCACTTGATTCACGCATAAGAAAGAACTACGTAGGTCTGATTTCCTCATCACAAATTGAGGAATACGTAGGAGCAAAGGGAAAACACCCTTGTCGACCACAAAAAAGAGAAAAATATAAAAAGGGCATAAAAGATATAAGAACGTAAAGGGAACGTAAAAATCAAAGTCATGTTTGCACATTCGATTAAAGGCTGTCGTCCCATGTGACAGACATGTGGGGTGCTAACACCTTCCCCGTGTGTAAATACAACTCCCGAACCTTTCACTTAAAAGTTCGTAGATCGCGTCTTTTCCGGTTTTTCCGACGTTTTCCTCAAATAAACGTTGGTGGGGACTCCGCACGTGTTCCTTTTGTGGAACACGCATCCAGCAAGTCTCGCGTTGCCCTCCCGCCGAAGGGTAGGTTGCGACAGGTATTGTAATAGGTGTTTTTGCACTTCCTTTGAAAAACCCTTGAAAATGAGACGTTGTAAAACTTATCATTTTATAAAATTGATGTTATTTTCATGACCTTCGTTGAACCCCAGTCACATTGGCGTGATTGGAATTTCAAAATGACATCTCCTTTTAGTAGAATCCGAAACAACCCTTAGACCTTTATGTTTTGATAAGGATAATTGACCTTGAATGTTGTTATTAACCTTGTTTTTGAAATCTATACTAAGTTTCCTTCAATTTCGTATATAGAACCTTTTGTTTGGACTGACAAATGTGAACGAGAGAGGTCTCTAAGTGACACAGAGGAGCTAATGGAGAGCTCACGATAGGTGAGGGGATTTTATTATAATTTTATGGCTTTGATACCATAATTGGGGTCAAGGAACCCAATTATGGGAATGTATGTTTGTCCCTATGTATGCTAGTTTTCAAGAAAAATAATGTTTTCGACAAATGGGATGCGATACGTTTCTTATTGATAAATGACATTATTATTTTCATTAGACTTATGTTGTCTAAAGACCTAGGGAATGTGAATCTTAGGCATGAACTATATATGTACGTATGTGTGGAATGTGATTTATTGATGATATTGTTATTGATGATATTAATTGATATGAGGTGACATTGATGTTTATGATAATGTTGAAAGAGAATGATGTTGTTATTGAAGATGATAATGATAATAATTGATACGAGACTATGTTGGTGCTTATGATAATATTGATATGAAGTGATGTTGTTATTGATGATTATGTTGATATGAGATGATGTTGTTGTTGTTGATAATGTCATTGAGATGACATGATGTTGATGTTGAGAATAACATTGAGATGAAATGATGTTGATGTTGATAGTAACATTGAGATGAGTGTTGTTGATGTTGAAAATGTCATTATGATGATGTATGTTATGTATGTACATGGGGGATGCAGTGAACATGATGGATATCCTTGGTGGGGGAAATAGAGGTTAAAGAGTTTTAAGCATTTCTGGAGGGGGATGGCTTAGAATCTTTAATTATCCACGGTTAGTGCATTGATAGTGCCCATGTTTCATACTTCATATTGCATGGAAATAGTATAAACATTGTCAGTAAGTGCTTGTAGCTTCTCATGAGGGAAAATACTTGCACTTAGGGGCATGTCACTCGGTTTAGAACTCCCTTGAGGCTCAGGTTGATCACTATGGGAGGGGATTTGCCTATGGACGATAAGGTGACCTCGACACTTGTTGCCTAGTTTTCCTAAGTGAGAGTGTTGCGTGGACACGCTTAGACTATTTCCCGATGAATGGTACCACATTGCATTTGAGAGTTGAGGTCACATGCATGCATCATACTGAGCATGATTGATTGGAATTATGGATGACTAATGACTACTTGTTGAGTGTATGTTGGACTAATGGATGTTAATGTGTATGATTATGGTATTTGTTAATGTTTTCTTACTAATGATGGTCATTTGATTTTTGTGTTAATCTCTTTTATAATAAACTCACCCTTGCAATTTTTGTACTGTGTGGTTGGTACCTGTGATGATCGCAAACCTTCATTTGTGGGAGCAGACAGACAATAGTAGAGTACATGAAGTAAGATTCTTTTGTAGAGCTGCCAAGCCGATGTGATGACGTTGGGATTATTTTGGGAACGAGTTGTGTTTTGTTAATCAACTCCTCTGTAGCTGGTTCTATAATTATTTTTGAATTGGGGATGTAAATCCCAAATTAAATTATATGTATGAACTAATATACTTTTCGTTATGTGAATGATGTGTACAGAGTTAATATATATATATTGAATTAAGTAATTGTGTTATTTGGTGAATGTATATCGCAAAAAAATTACTCTAATTTTTCATAAGCAAATTAACAATGTTTTCATTTAAATATTGAAATTTACGCGGTTTAGAGTGGTGATATCGTAGCGACGAGGCGGGTCGTTACATCACGCATACTTTCTACAACATATCTTCAGAGAAATATAATCTACCAGTGTCGCCTAGTGCTTAGAATTGACTTTCAATGTACAAATCAAAAGAAACATTAACAACATAAGACAAAAGGAATTAATTTTGTCATGATAAGACAATTTAAATCTTCCCTTTTATGCGCTAAGGCACGAGTTGCTTACTGAACCTATGAATGTTACTTTTTGATGATTGTTTTTATTATTTGAGGATCGAGTAACTATTCCATTGCTTTTGTACCTCAAACTAAGTGCAAATGCACTTGTTTTCTCTAGAATAGATGTTGAGGCAATATTGGATTGATACTTTGGCTATCGTCTAGAGCCATTCAATTCATGCTTTTCTACTTGTATCTTACAGAGATAGATGATCCTGTAGCTTAAGCATGAAAGGTTAATGCATATAATTTATACTTGTTAACATCAAAATCTTAGGGATTTAATTGTTTGGTACAATCCAATATCACCTGGACACGGCCAAACTTAACGATCTCCCACTTTTTCATGATGACAAACAGTATAAATTTTGATAGGAAAAAAAAGATGAAGAGGTTAAGATCAAGGTATTATAGCTACTTGGAATGTATTATTGCACGCCACTTACTCTCTGTTTGTGTCTATGAAGAATATAGCTTTGACATACAACAAACTTGAGTGAGCAGATTATGTGAAGATAAATGGGACTCTCCTTGAGTTCATTCTCTTATGCATGTATTAGAGTCTGTATTAATCAGAACATACATAGAATACGTGTAACAAAAATAAAAAAACATGAAAAACACACATGTGTGACCATGAGAACATTGTTTTTATTAAAAAGCATATGAGTACAAGTGTTTTTATAAATTAAAATTCCTATTCTACTATCTCCCCATTTTTCATTATCAAAAGGCACGAGTTGGAAAAGAAAAAAGAAATGACTTTGGTGGTGAAGGTGGAGGCACAAACACATGATTCACAATGGTTGTAGGTGTAGGAATAGTAGTTGAGGATTGGGCGGATGGAGGCAACCTTTGTTGCATCAATAAATTAATGTTGAAGAGCATAGAGTCATTGAAAAACTTGAGTGAGGACTCTAGTGTGTTCTTTATCAGCATATTGGTTTCCGTGCATTCAGCAAGGAACCTTCTTTCCATGGTTTCTTCTAGATTAGCCAATTGAAGGTGCAAAAGTTCTTGAATGTGCTCCTCAGACACACCAATTAGAGCAAAGGTGGTCAAGGGGGTTATCTCACGAGGAGTACTGGAAGTGTTGATTGTTGTGAATTCATCTTCAATGATAGGTTGAGGTTGGGAAGTGACTTCAACCAATGGAGGTTCAACAGCATTGACCTAAGTTCCAAGATGGGCATGAAGATTGTTGAACAACCCTTCAATCTCAAGCTTTTCTTGCTGTTGTTTAGCCCTCAGCTTCCTTCTGCATCTCCAATAATTGGAGGTTGATTTTGCCTTGTTTCCTTTGAAGTTTAGCTTCCATTCCATGTCCTAGAACCCAAAGGTTCTAATCAGGAGAGAATAGACAGTTTTCTAATTAAGAGAGAATGGACACTCTTTGAGTGCAGGAAACCTTGCCCAACCAGTTACAATTGTGTTTCTCATAGTAGCTTCTGAGTACTTGTGCAAGTTGAAGATAAATCGAGAGTAAAGAGGAGGAGTATCATGAATGAGTTGTTGATAGAACTTGTTATCTCCCTCTTGCCTCAAGAAGCACATATGACAATTATTGAATCAATAAATCTTGGTTGGATGCAAGATCTTCACCATGTGCATATGATTGAAGGTGTCTTCCTTATCATACTCTGAGGTGGACACAAGACGAGAGTTTTTTCATAAATGTCTTTAAAATAAAAAAGCATGGCATCATTTTGTTGGATCAAGTGGCCTCAGAATAATTAAGAAGAGGGGTTGAATTAATTATGAACGTGTCTTGACTAATTAAAAAATTTATCCTTCTTAATGTTACTAGATTCAATTAGGCTTTTACTACAAAGTTAATAAAGTAAAGAATAGAAACAAAAACTTAACCAAAAGTAAAAGCAGCAATTAAAAGTACACAGCGGAAATTAAAAAGTGTAGGGAAGAAGAAGACAAACACAAGATTTATACTGGTTCAGCAACAACCCATGCCTACATCCAGTCCCCAAGCAACCAATGGTTCTTGAGATTTCTTTCAACCTTGTAAAATCCTTTACAAGCCAAAGATCCACAAGAGATGTACCCTCCCTTGTTCTCTTTGAACAACCAAGTGGATGTACCCTCCACTTGAACTGATCCACAAGAGATGTACCCTCTCTTGTTCTCAGTATAACAACCCAAGTAGATGTACTCTCTACTTGTGCCACAAAGGATGTACCCCCCAATGTGTTAGGACAAAGGATTCTCAGGCGGTTAGTCCTTTGAATCTTTGTAAGGGGAAACAAAAGATATCTCAGGCGGTTAGTCCTTTGAAATCTTTTGTTTAAGGGGAAGGGAAGAATCAAAAGAATTCTCAGGCGGTTAGTCCTTTGAATTCTCTTGGAAAGAGAGAAGGGAGACACAAAAGAATCCAGGCGGTTAGTCCTTCTATTCTTTTGGCAAAGGGAGAAGAGAAGAAAAGATAGCACACTTTTGTTTTCTGCAGAATTTTCACTTGCAGAAAAACAAGGTTTGGAAAAAAAAACTTAGAAATCTTTTTGGCAAAGGAAGAACAAGAAGTGAGATGAGTAGAAAGGAATTCTTAGAAGTTCTAAAAAATTGTCAAAGAGTTGTAAAAAGTTCTATTGAATGCAAGTCAAGGTCTTACTTTTATAGACTCTTCATGTCTGATCAAGAAAACCATTGGAAGAGTTATAACCTTGAGAAAATCATGTCAAGAGTTACAACTTTTGACCTTTTATTCAAAAGTTATCACTGGTAATCGATTACCATAGTCATGTAATCGATTACACAATGCATTTTATGAAAAGTTGTGACTCTTCACAATTGGATTTGAATTCCAACGTTCAGATACACAGGTAATCGATTACACTATTTGAAAAATATTTTGGAACATTGCAAATCAGTTAAAAACATTTTGAAATCAAATTTGGTCACTGGTATTCGATTACATGAAACTGGTAATCGATTACCAGAGAGTAAATACTCTGGTAACTTAGAAAATGATGGAAGCTTGCTTGTGGAGCTTCTATGGAAGCTGGATCTTTGAGCTTCAATGAGGTCCTTCAATGGTGATTTTTCACCATAGAGATGCAGCGGAAGGCAAAGGAGAAGAGGAGAGGGGAGGCACCATCCACTAGGGAATAAGCCAAGGAAGAAGGAGCTTCACCACCAAGAATTGCCTTGGATAAGAAGCTTGAAGAGGATGCTTTAATGGAGGAAAAGAAAGAGAGAAGGGGGGAGCACGAAATTGAAGGAATAAAAGAGGGAGAGAAGTGGAACTTTGAAGTATGTCTCACAAGACTCTCATTCATCAAAGTTACAACAAGTGTTACACATGCTTCTATTTATAGACTAGGTAGCTTCCTTGAGAAGCTTTCTTGAGAAAACTTCCTTGAGAAGCTTCTTTGAGAAAACTTCCTTGAGAAGCTAGAGCTTAGCTACACACACCCCTCTCATAACTAAGCTCACCTCCTTGAGAAGCTTCCTTAAAAAGATTCCTAAAGAAGCTAAAGCTTAGCTACACATACCTCTCTAATAGCTAAGCTCACCTCCTTGAGATGAGAAGCTAGAGCTTAGCTACACACCCCCTATAATAGCTAAGCTCACCCCCATGAGAAAAAACATGAAAATAACAAAAAAAGTCCTGTCATACCCTAATTTCGTCCGGGAACCTTTGCTCGATGACGTGTGACCATTCTTTGGTCCTCGTGAGGTGCTTGGCACCCATCATTAGGCAATTTGTGAAATTTCAGGACATGCCGGAAAACCAAAAAAAATATTGATGCACAATCCGTAAGTTTCCGTGACACACCGGAAATCAAAAGGAAGCATCGTTGCATAATTAAGTGAGGTTCCGTAACATTCCGTAAGTCAAAAAGGGGATGATTATGTAATCCGCAAGGTTCCGTAACATTATGGAAAGAAAACAAGTATCGTTACAAAATTCGTAAGTTTCCGTAACTTTACGAAAAAAGAATCACCAAAAAACAGCAGAGGGGGGTGTACTTAGTAAAAATGGGGGTGCAAATAGCACCCAGGCCCATTTGGGCCCTCCAGAAGATTCCTCCAGAAGGCGGTTGCTTCTGGAGGAAGCAACCCTGCTCGCCTGGGCGAGCTGAGCTCGCCTGGGCGAGCTGGGCGGCAACCACCTCCCCTATTTTGCTATAAATAGGGGAGGAAATGAAGAAGAAAGGGATCCCAGCCCCTTAGGCACTTCTCCCTCTTTGGAAATTGCTTGGAAAAATTGTTTCCGTGAAAAAAATCTAAGCCGAGGCGCTTCCGAAACGTTTCCGTAACGTTTTCCGTGAGGAATCTCGCAAAGGTTTGAACCGTTCTTCGACGTTCTTCATTCGTTCTTCATCGTTCTTCGATCTTCAACGGGTAAGTACCTCGAACCAAGCTTTTCGATTCATTCTATGTACCCGTAGTGGTCCACATTGTGTTTCGTGCATTTTTATTCTCGTTTTGTTTACTTTTTATACCCCCTGTTGACATGCTTAAGCCATTTTACTTAAGTCGTTTCTCGCTTAACTTAAAAATAAAACAAATTTCCACCGAACGTTTGAATTGTATTATCCATTAACTTTGGTTAAAATAAATTCCGACCGTTCGGTCATGCCGTAACCACGTTGGAAATCAAAAAAAGAGGTAAAAAATAATATAAATAATCAAAAAACATCTTTTAGTAAAATAAAGCGGAAAATCAATCGGATGTTTTCTCTTTGGGATTTCTCATTCTTAATCGAATTAATTAATAACTAAAGTGAAACTAAGGCTAAAATCAACTCGCCTAATCAAGCTCGTCCACAAAAATAGGCTTTTAAAGTTTGTCATTTCAATTTCTCACTAAGTAAAATGGATCATTTTTAAGGTCCAACGCCTTAAAATGATCACCTCTTAAAGTAAAAAAGAATCACTTGATAAGAAAGAACTACGTAGGTCTGAGTTCCTCATTGAGGGTACGTAGGAGCAAAAGCCCCGCTTTTGTCGACCACCCCAAGAGATCGTTAATGGTCCAATGCCTTAACGTTTCTCTCCTTTCAAAAACAAAAGATCGTTAATGGTCCAACGCCTTAACGTTTCTCCCCTTTCAAAATCAAAAGACCGTTTAATGGTTCAACACCTTAAATGACCTTTTGCTCAATAAAAACATATTTTGCAAAAAAAAAAGACAAAAACAACTTAACCAAACACTTTGTTCCGAAAGAACTACGTAGGTCTGATTTTCTCATCCCAAATTGAGGAATACGTAGGAGCAAAGGGAAACACCCTTGTCGACCACAAAAAACAAAAAATATATAAAGGGTATAAAGGATATAAGAACATAAAAGGGAACATAAAAAATCAAAGTCTTGTTTGCACATTCGATTAAAGGCTGCCGTCCCTTGGGACGGGCGTGTGGGGTGCTAATACCTTCCCCGTGCGTAAATACAACTCCCGAACCTTTCAACTTAAAAGTTCGTAGATCGCGTCTTTTCCGGTTTTTCCGACGTTTTCCTCAAATAAACGTTGGTGGCGACTCCGCGCGTATTCCTTTCGTGGAACACGCATCCCGCGAGTCTCGCGTCGCCCTCCCGCCGAAGGGTAGGTTGCGACAGTTGGCGACTCCACTGGGGACTGTTTTTTGAGAGTTAGGCCATTTAATTTTGTGCAATGTTTTACCGTGACTTACCCCGTTGTTGGTTTCCTTTCATTATGTTCTTGTGTATATAAACTATTTGTTGCTTTTAGTGTGTTTTAGAATGTATGCATGAGGTAAATATTTATTCATTTGATGCACACAAACACTAACACTATTTGCACACACTGTGAGTGAAAAAGGGCCCTATACCCGGGTTCATGGGAACATAAGGAGTGGAGGTGAATCTGTGATCATGCTAGGTCTCCGACTTGCTTGATTACAGTGAACCCTCATCTAGAGCTTTTCTCTTTGAAAACTTATTGTTGCTAGTAGTCCCTACTGCTGCAATATGTTCTTCAAAGGGGATGATACCTCTAGAAACCATCAAGAGAGATATAACTACCTTGGGGTTTATTGCTAAAAGCCTAGTTAGTTCTCTCCCTTATAGGTCCCTTAAATAGGGGCACGGAGCAAACACGCTGCGTGCCATCTTTCACACTGCCATGCATGAGTATCACATACCCTTTTGCTTATGTTCAGTAAATATTGTCATACTGTGTACATTCCCGCATTGTGTCTTTTGCATAGGCATTGCATATGGGTTCTGTCTTGATCCCTACTGTAAACAAACCAACGGAGGGTCCGTGTCGCCTTCTTAAAAACGTGCGTTGGGGCATTTTGCTACCCCTAGACGTCGTATCTAAGAAGGGGACAAATTCCCCGGACCCCCGCATTCCTAGATTGCATCTGTGTCATATGCATTCCACCATGCATTCATCCATTCCACCCATGAGATATCGGAGTTTTGATTTGCACCAGCTTTTATCTCACTTTAGTAAGCATGGGAACAAATCAAACCGGCAAGAGGTTCTACCAAGTCAAGGTCAAAAGCCCAGATACCACCAGCATCAAGGAATTAGGGCGGTTGATGGAACCCCTCCAAATGCAAGCCTTCTGCAAGACTTACGGAAAAATCTTAGAATTGACCATAGCAGAGGTGTCCATAGAAGCCATTGCATCACTTACCCAATACTACGACCAGCCCTTGAGATGCTTCACATTCGGGGACTTCCAATTAGTACCAACCATTGAAGAATTTGAGGAAATTCTAGGATGTCCTCTCGGGGGAAGGAAACCATATCTTTCCTCCGGGTGTCTCCCCTCTTTGAGCAGAATTGCGACTGTGGTCAAGGATTCAGCCAGAGGTTTGGACCGCATAAAACAGACTCGGAACGGCATAGCGGGCCTACCACAGAAGTACTTAGAAGACAAGGCGAGGGGTATGGCCAATCAAGGAGACTGGGTCCCGTTTATGGATGTGTTAGCTTTAATAATTTTTGGGGTCGTCCTCTTTCCAAACGTGGATGGTTTGATAGACCTAGCAGCAATCGACGCTTTCCTTGCCTACCACCATAGTAAGGAAAGTCCGGTGGTAGCTGTCTTGGCAGATCTATTTGACACATTTGACCGAAGGTGCGAAAAGAGTAGCGCACGGATCATCTGTTGCTTACCCGCCCTCTGTGTTTGGTTGGTTTCACACTTGTTCCAACAAGACACAAGACATCCATGTCCGCTCCTGAGCCATCGTTCATGTACTGAAAAGAGGAGAATAGATTGGGACCAGCTCTTGGCCGGGATAGGAGGTAGAACAATCAGTTGGTTCCCCCGATGGAAGGAAGGAAAAGAAGGAGTCCTTTTCTCATGTGGGAGATACCCAAACATTCCGCTGGTAGGGACGAGGGGTTGTATTAATTACAATCCCACGCTCGCTATAAAACAACTAGGGTACCCCATGAGGGGAGCACCGACGGAAGAAAGCATGTCTCCTTTCCTTGTGAGGGATCTCGGCGCACAAAATTCCAAGACTATACAAAGAATCCATAAGGCATGGGAAACCCCGTTAAGGAAAGATCAAGAGCTCAGAGGCATTCGTAATGGCATCATTGGTGGGTACCACGAATGGCTGAAAGTTCGCGTACGAGGTTTAGATTGGCTCGCCAAGTTAAAAGTCGTCAGCGAAGAGAATTTTGAAGCACCGGAAGAGGACGAAGAAGTCCAAGCTCTCAAAAGCGAGTTAGGAAAGGCAAAACTCGCCAAGGAGAAGTTCAAGTTGGCTGCTACACACGTTCGGAAGGAGTGCGCCGGGTTACGGGAAGAGAATGCAAGTACCGCAAAAGCCCTTGAACAAGAGACTAAGAGGGCTTGCAAGGAAGAGTATGGCCGGAACAAATTTCGCGGAGCTCTATGGGGTAGCAATAATGAACTCAAGTTGCGAAGGGAAGAAAGGGACCAGTCGCGAGCACATAGCATGGTTCTGAAAGAGGAGTTGATTGCTTGTTCAAGGTCCAAAAGAAGCTTGTCTCAGCGTCTATGCGAGACAGAAACCAACATGTTAGCTATCATCGCCAAGTACCAAGAAGAGTTGGGTCTAGCCACGGCCCACGAGCATAGAATCGCGGATGAGTATGCCCAAGTATATGCGGAGAAAGAGGCTAGAGGAAGGGTGATCGACTCTTTACACCAAGAGGCAACCATGTGGATGGATCGGTTTGCTCTTACCTTGAACGGGAGTCAAGAACTTCCCCGATTGTTAGCCAAGGCCAAGGCGATGGCAGACACCTACTCCACCCCCGAAGAGATTCATGGGCTTCTCGGCTATTGTCAGCATATGATAGACTTAATGGCCCACATAATTAGAAATCGTTAGGAAACTTGTATGGTCTCTTAGACCTTGACTAGATATGACTTCCTTTTTGAAATAAAATGAGTTGGTCCCATGTTCCTACTCCAAAAAAACTTGTGCAAATCAAATCACTCCTACATCTCATCTCTAGCATGCATTTTCTTTCTTTACCCACTCCTCACGTTTGGTTTTTTAGGGAAAACACCATAACTAAACGCGCCGCAAGGGATCCCTATCGCACCAGATCCAAATCTAGAACGATGGGTGATCAAGAGGAGGCGCAGGAACAGATGAAAGCCGACATGTCGGCTCTGAAAGAACAAATGGCCTCCATGATGGAGGCCATGTTAGGTATGAAACAGCTCATGGAGAAGAACGCGGCCACTGCCGCCGCAGTCAGTTCGGCTGCCGAAGCAGACCCGACTCCCTTGGCAACTACGCACCATCCTCCCTCAAACATAGTAGGACGGGGAAGGGACACACTGGGGCACGATGGCAGCCCTCACCTGGGGTACAACCGAGCGGCTTACCCTTATGGATTGCCGCCCAACTATTCACCACCCGTCTTGCAAGAAAATGCGGGCCACATTGCTTCTCCCGTCCATGAAAAGGAACCTCCTCAGCAGCCCGACGAAGTCCATAAAGACCCTCAAGATTATGCTCGGAGGGATGTCGAGTTTTATCCCCCGATCCCCGAAGGGCCGGCACCAGGCACGTTGCCCCAACCCAACATCGCAGCCTCGCCAATAGTCTTGTCTATGGAAGGGCCGCCCCTGGCAACTGAAGAAAGGAGGAAGCTCGATCTCCTTGAGGAAAGATTGAGGGCTGTGGAAGGATTTGGGGACTATCCGTTTGCAGACATGACGGATCTTTGCTTAGTACCCGATGTTGTTATTCCCCCGAAGTTCAAAGTGCCGGACTTCGACAAGTATAAAGGGACGACTTGTCCCAAAAACCACCTCAAAATGTACTGCCGTAAGATGGGCGCCCATTCTAAAGATGAAAAGCTGTTGATACACTTCTTTCAAGATAGCTTGGCCGGAGCTGCGGTAGTGTGGTACACTAATTTGGAAGCTTCCCGTATCCGTACTTGGAAGGATCTGATCACCGCCTTCCTAAGGCAGTATCAGTACAATTCTGATATGGCTCCGGACCGTACTCAACTGCAGAATATGTTCAAGAAAGAGGGTGAAACCTTTAAAGAATATGCGCAGCGATGGAGGGATTTGGCGGCACAAGTAGCTCCTCCCATGGTTGAGAGAGAGATGATCACCATGATGGTAGACACTCTGCCAGTGTTCTACTATGAGAAGCTAGTGGGTTACATGCCGTCCAGCTTTGCGGATCTGGTGTTTGCCGGGGAAAGAATCGAGGTGGGATTGAAGAGAGGAAAGTTTGATTACGTTTCCTCCACAAACGTGAATGCCAAAAGAATCGGGGCAACAGGGGCAAAAAGGAAGGAAGGAGATGCCCATGCCGTCTCTTCAACACCCGCATGGGTCAAACCCCAGCAAACACCTCATGGTACCCATCAGTACGCGCAACATCACCCAAGCTTCTCGGCTCCTGCTGGGAACGCCTCTAGCTCAACACCCGTGCAGCCTAAGGCACCCACCCAGAGGGAAGCTCCCCAAGTTCCAACTCCGAACGCGACTCGACCGGCCGGTAATCCCAACACGACAAGGAACTTCCCTCCGAGACCGTTGCCGGAATTCACCCCGCTCCCAATGACGTACGAAGATCTTCTACCATCCCTCATCGCCAATCATTTGGCCGTGGTAACTCCCGGAAGGGTCTTCGAACCCCCTTTCCCGAAGTGGTATGACCCTAATGCAACTTGCAAGTACCATGGGGGTGCCCCGGGGCATTCCATCGAAAAATGCTTGGCCCTTAAATACAAGGTCCAACATCTAATGGATGCCGGATGGCTGACTTTCCAAGAGGATCGGCCCAATGTGAGGACCAATCCGCTCGCCAATCATGGAGGGGGGGCAGTTAATGCAGTTGAATCCGATAGGCCCCACAGGTCTAAACCGTTGAGAGATGTGGCAACCCCTAGGAGGTTTATCTTTGAGGCCCTGCAAAAGGGAGGTGTAATTCCCCATAGTGGGTGTAAGGAGGATTCCTGTCTGCTACATCCCGGCGAGATGCATGACATGGAGACGTGTTTGGGAGTAGAGGAATTGTTACAGCGGATGATAGACCAAGGTCGACTAGAAGTCGGCATTGAAGGAAAAGAAGAGCAGCACATATGCATGCAATCTATGGAGGGGAGCGGTGTCGTGAAGCCCAAACCTTTGGTGATATACTTCACTAAAAGTGCAGCCTCGCAAAAGCCCGGGTACCCCTTGATGGCCAAACCTGTTCCTTTCCCGTACCAGAATAGTCACGCGGTCCCGTGGAGATATACACCTCCAGAGAAGAAGGAAGAAGAAGTCACTGACGTCAGCTCGCTGTCGGCTAAAGTAACAAATATCACGGGACTGAGTGGTGTGACCCGTAGTGGTCGTGTGTTCGCACCTCCGGACCTACCAGTCCAACCCGCCGACGTCAAAGGAAAAGGAAAAGTGGTGGAGGAACAAGATGGCGAAGCACCCCACGCTTCGAATAAAGATATGCCAGCAAAGGGGCCCCCAGAGAAAAGGGATGGTAGAAAGGAGGTGTCGCTAGAGGAAGCCAGCGAGTTCCTTCGGATAATTCAGCAGAGCGAATTCAAGGTTATCGAACAGCTCAACAAAACCCCGGCTAGGGTCTCACTGCTAGAGTTACTTATGAGCTCCGAGCCTCATCGGGCTCTGCTAGTAAAAGTGCTGAACGAGGCTCACGTGGCCCAAGATATTTCGGTAGAAG